>NC_042623.1:148832693-149143408 GCF_901001135.1 Rhinatrema bivittatum
TGACTAAGTGAGGGGGTGTGAGTAAACCGGGTGGAGAACAGGCTGAAGAACCAGGAGAGTCTTGATTGGGCAAACTGATAGACTAATTGATAAAACTGGTTATTTCATTTCCACCTGCATATTAGAAAATCCCCTAACTTACACATGTATGGCTCCCCTACCGGGTCTGGCCACTAGATGTCACTAACCCTGTCTTTATAACACACTTAGAGCCAGATTTTAGTAGCTACACGCGGGCGTAGATTTGTGCGCACAACCCGGCGCGCACAAATCTATGCCCGATTTTATAACATGCTTGCGCAGGCGCGCGCATGTTATAAAATCCGGGGTCGGCGTGCACAAGGGGGTGCACACTTGTGCACCTAGCACGCGCTGAGCCCTAGGGGAGCCCCAATGGCTTTCCCCATTCCCTCCGATCGGAGCGGCCACAGAGGGAACTTTCCTTCTGCCTCCCTCCCCCGCACCTTCCCTTCCCTTCCCTTATCTAACCCACCGCCCAGCCCTACCTAAATCCCCCCCCCCCCCCCACGTTTGTTTTCTTATTTACGCCTGCCTCTGGGCAGGCGTAGGTTGCACGCGCCAGCCGAGTGCCGGCGCACTGGAGGCCTCGGTCCCGCCCACTCCTCAGCCCTTTTTTCAGGCCCCAGGACATGCAGGAGCGGGTTTTCGGGGTTACGCGCGTAACCCTTTTAAAATCCGCCTCTTAGAAAGGCAGCCCCTCCCAGCTGGAGATTCTGATTGGATGACTCAGTGCTTTTTAGCCCAGTCATTTTAACACTCAGGGGTTCAGTTAGAAAGAGCAGCCTGAGAGTAAACATGAATTTTTTCCACACTCTAATAGGACCTTCTAGCCTTTCCCAAAGGAGTTTTCTTTTAGAAGAGACACCTCGCCGTGCACTCCCTGTCCTTATTATTATTTACAGTGAGATAGACTTTTAAGCCTGATACCCCTTTGGGGCGAAAGGGCTCTCTACAGGGGACCAAAGACTTGTGAGCCTACTCTACTCACTAGGTAGGCAAGCACTAGTGATGGATCCTGCTGCCAGAGACAGAGAAGCTATCCAGATTAAGACTTGAAGCATTTTTTGGAACTTAAGAGTAGTGGGGAGGTTTTTAGATCTCCTTCCCCATTGGGATTTCAGTGCAGGATTTTAGTCTGGTCCCTAGATTTTTCCACCAAAGAAACCACTTGCAATAACAGCAAAGGAAAATGAACAACTGAATCAAAGGAAGAGCAAGAGAAGGAGATCCCATCCAGATTTCCACCCACAGAATCAGGACAAGCGGGATGTCCACAGGAAAGAAGATCTCTAAAAGTCATATTTTTCCAAATTAAAGGGGACCCCAATACTAGGATTCTCACAGCACAGCCGCTAGGAGAGTAAGCGCATTTAAAATCACCCTGGGCTCTACCCAGAGATAAGGTAATAAGGACACCTACTACGTAGAAAGAACCCTGTAACTACAGCCAGATGTACACTCATCATTTTGGACAATGGACTTTATTTAACTTGAAGAATCAGTAAACTTTATTTTACTACCCAGCCCTGGTTCTGTCTGAGTTATTAAAACCTTTCACCTCATGGGAAGCACTTAAAGTACAGCACACACACTGGCGACCTTCTTTCATCGTCTGGACCATAAGCAAGAGCTTCTCCCCATAAAAAGAGTCCCCCCAGGGATTAAGAGTCAGCGTGGGAGTGGATAGCTAGCCGGAGCAGCCCCTGAAGATATAAATAAGATTGTGTGCCCTTGGGTCTTAAAACACCTCACTAAGGGTTACACATGTAAAACCTGATTTACAGGGGGAGGGGGGGGGGCCTTTACACACACTGGTGGACAGTAGGATTAAATGGTCAGTTTTCTCAGAGTGGAGTAGCTCAGGGATCTGTACTTGGACCGGTGCTTTTTAAGATATTTATAAATGATCAGAAAAGGGAAAAGACAAGTGAAGTAATCAAATTTGCAGATGGCACAAAATAATTCAAAGTGGTTGAATCACAAGCGGATTGTGATATATTGCAGGAGGACCTTGTGAGACTGTTTTATGTGCACAAATCATGTTTTCTCATGTAAAATGTGATTTATGTGCACAAAAAAATTCATTTTTTGAAAATAAATCATATTTGATGCAAGTGCTCAAAATATGTTTTCTGCACCTAAAATACTAACTCCAGGTCCTGGCATTGGAAATCCAGCTTTTGCCCATAGTTCCACATTAGCCCTGGAAATTTCAATCCACATTGGACTAGGAATTAGGGATTTGCATTCGTTTAAAGCAAAAGTCCAAAACACGACAAATAAGGCTAATTCATTTCATTCAGGGGCCCCCAACTGAATCCGGGCCCTGGCATTTTTCAGGGAGGGTGGGCTCGATTTCGGCTTTTGGCCATTTTTTTTTTTAATTGCTTGATTCATTTTTTTACATGAATGAAAAGAATCAAGCAATCCATGAACCAGAATTTGTAGGAAAAAATCCTCCTGAAAACAAACCGAAAAAAACCAAACGTTTTTTTTTTCCCTGCACATCCCTACTAGGAATTAACTTTGCAGAACGAAGAAACATGAGGCAAGCAAGCTCCTACTCTCTGCATTGGGGGGGGGGGGGGGGGGGGGTAATAGCTAATATGAGAGCGCTAACTTATTTATTTATTTAAAAGAATTTATATCCCGCACCCACCAAAGTTCGGGGAGGGTTACAACAACACATTCATAACTGGTTGTCATAAAACACAAGACTGAACGAGACAAATCAATAAAAAGAACATAAAAGTGTAGTAAGTAAAAACACAATACAAATAAAGATTAAAATTGATTATCATGAAAAGAACAATAAACAGTAAGAGTGGATTAGTGTCTGAGATCGCATAAATCTCCTTGCTGCATAGTTGGTAAAGTCTGTGCAGAAAAAACGTTCACACAAGTGAGGGTTAAACTGTGCTGTCTGCCCCATGCCCCTTATTACATTGGCCAGTTCATCTGGTCAAAACAGGCTGCATACAACTGCAATGCCTGAATGACGCACGTATTAGGGAATCTGGATTCAATACGACAGGAGGGATCCTGAGAGGTAAAATTAACATTCACACCCTATATGTTCTCAAAACCAGTGCTAGACATGTTGGCCAAAGTAGTTACTTTAATAGGACATTGATCATGGATGAGAGTGTGCAGCGTTTAGCCTGTCCAAAAATTAATATTTTGTAATCTTCTTTTTTTCCCAGCTACTCTAGGTTCTGTACGAACAATCCTTCCTGACATAGAGAAGAATGCTACATTCCCTGTCTCAGTCTGCATTCATATAGAATTTCAGTTTCTTTTGAATTCTCTGTTAAAAGCAGTAGATCACGATTTTTCCTAATGTATTCAATATTAAGTTTATAGCAATGAAGCTTTCAAAAATGCAGTTATCAAAACATCCCCCTATATTATTAGTAACAGAAGCTAGAGCCACCCCACCACTACACTATCATCTTCCTCTCTGACCAGGGTTGCCGGGCAACAGTCCAGCAAAAGAACAATTCCTCAAGGCCGTATTTATGTCACTAGTAAATCCCTCCCCCCAGGACAATCAGGGAAAGTAAGAAACATTAGATCAAACCTCTTCCAAAAACAATGTTTTGCAAGACCAAAGCGAAGTCCATCTTAAGAGATCAGATTCACACAAACAAAATGTTCTGCCACTTATTTATGATATTTTTCTTACACAGCACTCACTGAGGCCAATGTACTAAAGTGTGTTAACATGGGCCATTTACGCGCATCATGTTAACGGCCCATGTTAATGTCAGGCAAATCACTCTGGAGGTAAATTACTCACATTAACGACAGTGTGTTAATGGGGAAAAAAAAAAAAACTACACCACTTGTAGTGGATTTGAATAATTATGCAGCCCATTTCCTATTTTGCAAATCTTGCACTGATGCACATTTAGCTGATTACACACATCAACAGTGCGTTTAGTACATGGTAATGCATGTCCGAACATAGACGCACTTCAGTACATTGGCCCCATTGAGTTATGAACTGCGTTTTCAGCATCAGCTATAGTCCTAGTGACAAGCCAGAGCCTGAAGGCCCAGATTAATCTGCAAAAATCAAAGACTAAGGCATCTGAAATGAAATTCTAGAAAGATCCTTTCAAAGAAAGAAAATGTCATAACATTTTTGTATATAATACTGATAAAGTGCACAGCATGCTACACAACATAGTCAGGTATCCAAAAAGGGGGAAATTATGACTAACCAAACCCACAAGCAACAAAAATATTTGAAACCAATGCAGTGGTTTGTTAGTGGAAACAGGAAGCAATGCAAAACACAGCCTTGTTGGGGATTAAACTTCATTGTTGCTTGCTGCATATGTTTTTTTGCACTAAGATTTTGCTTTTGCACTTCAGTTCCTGAATATTTGGACTATAATCTGGGATGATGATTACAGACCCTTGAATTTTTGCACCATTTGCTAGCTTTAATTTCAGTGAATCAGGAAGTCATGCCTTATACATTTTTACTGTGATTATGAATTGATTTTCATTTTAATGATTTTGACAAAAATGTATATCAAGAAAACCTGGAGATCAGAAACCAGAAAATGCATTACAATTTAGGAACAATATATAGAAGAAAAAAAATGATAATGTTAATTGATAAATACATTTCTCAATTAATGTACAACATAAGAACAAAGGACCCAAGAAATAAAACCTGAGTTTGGTGAATGTATGTATTTTTTCTATAAAATTTCCAGATGTGATTGAACTTGTATAAATTAATTTTAGTTTTCACTTTCTTCTTTGACATTCATTAAAAAGTATAATTATATATTCTCAATGATGCAACATCAAAAGATATACTTCAGTGAGTTAAAACCTGGGTTTTAACTCACTGACCCTTTAATCTACTTGATGCAGAATACTTGGATCATTTGGAGGGTAATATTCAGTAAGCCAGCGAGCGAACAAATTATCTGGCTAAAGATAGCCAGATAACGTGTCCCAGCTATTCAGTGGGATAAATGTCCAGCTGAATATACTTGCCTAAAGTTAGCCACCTGCATTTAGCCGGTTAACTTTAATCCTAAACAGCAAGTTTTTAATATGGCCAATCAGGTCTAAATATATCAGGCCTATATCTTCAAAAGATATCCGGTTAACTAGCAGTTCTTTGCTTTAAAAAAAAACCCAGAAAAACCTTTATTGCTGGGCTTCCATCCCGATTCCAAACTCCCAGCACAAATGTCAAAAGTCCCTGCAACCAGGACACCTCCAAACCCCTCCAAATTTAAACAAGAATGCATTTTGTGCACCAGCCCTCCAGCACTCCCCGCTCCCTCCCCGATAAATGCAAAATATATATTTTCCTCCTCGCCACTCTCAGCGCTGCCACCCTCCTCCTATAGCCCTGCCACCCACCCAGTACTGAAATCCGTGGCTCTGTTTTAAGAGCAGGGATTGCTCTACGCTGCAATTCCAGGTGTTCCCAGCATTACCCCGGCAGTAGCAAGGGAAGCATAAGCTGCTGGCGTAAATGTCCAGCACTGAAGCAGGTCTAAAGCTAGCCAGCTAATTTGGCCAGACAGAATGAAATTCAGCTGCGTTAGCTGGATAACTTAGCTCCTCCCTAAAACACCCCTGGGACGCCTCTTTTTCATCCTCCTTTTATCCAGCTAAAATCTAGATAAGTGACTCAATATTCACTTGCCATTTAGACGGATAACTTGTGAGTTACCCGTCTAAGGGGGGTCATTCTCTAACGCTATCGCACGCGAAAAGGGACTTTTTCGCGTGCGATAGCTAGCTCAGGGCGAGTCGGCCCCGGAAGAGGAGGAGTCGGGGCGGCACCAGGGCCAACGCTGCGGACACATCGCTGACGGCGAAAGGTAAGATTCCTTATCGCCGCCAGTTTCGCGAAAGCTGGCAGCAATCGCATCGCAGAGGTGAGATCGCTGCCGGCTATCGCAGGACCGCCCTCTCCCGCACTTCGCCCCCC
The DNA here is from genome assembly GCF_901001135.1 of Rhinatrema bivittatum. Lineage (NCBI taxonomy): Eukaryota > Metazoa > Chordata > Amphibia > Gymnophiona > Rhinatrematidae > Rhinatrema > Rhinatrema bivittatum. Next base: position 148,838,686 of record NC_042623.1, read on the forward strand.
CCCTCGCCCCCCGTTACCGCCATTTTCATCCAGGCCTAAATGACTTGGAATATATATCTCTTGGTGTTTCACTAGGATATTAAAGAATGAAATAAATGATTAAAAGAAAATGAATAGGTTTAATATGTAAATGAGATTCCTGTCCCAAGAATCTGATTATTTAATTTAAGCAGAAAGAGGGGAAGACATGTATGATTTATGAGGAAAGGACAGTTATAGGAATGAGGTATTAGGGGCATTACTATAGATTTATAGACAGGAATGATCTGCCTCTCTGCATTATGAACGTTCTCTCTTTCCAATGAATTTACATTTGGCAAACTCCTCATCTATAGCCAGTTTCACTAATATTAATATTTAAAAATCTTAATCTTACAATTATTTTCTGAAATATATTTTTTATTACTAATTTATTACTAATTATTATGTGTCGGAGTCGTTCTTCCTTCTGAGATACTTTTAAAGGGGAAAATATATATATATAAAATGTTTGGTTTTGTATGTTTGTATATATGTATGCTTTATATTGTCTATTTATATGATGATTTGTTAATGCTGTAATCTGCCTAGTATAGGCTCTCTAATATAAGCAGAATACAAAGGCTTTTAAATAAATAATTGAAATTAATGTGTTTGCCTATGGAGCTGTCATAAAGATAAAAAGTATGACCAAATGTTGCTTGGCTCTCTGGTCCAGGTCTAATGTTTAGTCAAAGTATTAGCTGATTTAATAATTATGCTACAGACATCAATCCTTCTTAAAATTACTAGGCATTAGGAAACTGTGCAAACAAGAGAGCAAAAATGCTTCAGCTGCACAATTTTAAAATGGCACAAATGAATGCATGCGTCCCAATGCCCAGAAATCACTGAAAGACGGTTTGCCTAATCTGCAATTTTAGGATAACTGGAAGTTATTATTTCCGGGATACGACTCTTGCAAACAGCACAATCCATTTGGGAAAGAATGCAGCGCTCAAGCAATAAGCAGCCCCTGTGCCAGCCAAATTTCTAAACCAAGGGCATGGACTTTCCCTCTGGGAACTGGCGTAGTACAAGGGACCTGCAGACCTTGCGCCTCCTTCTTGGGTGGGTAAAATCCCGATGAAAAAGGAATTGCATTTAGAGTTGAAAACCCAACCCATCTGCGTTCTTTTCTAATCCCTGCCAAATCACGGCCCCCAGGAAAGTCTCCCCTCAATCCAGCTGAAGGCACACGCGCCATGGAATCCCGCGCACACACGTTAGCAGCTCTGGGGAAGTCAGCGACTTTACCCGGGTCAATGGCTGGGGGGGGGGGGGAGGGGTAACTTTAAGACTGTCCACATAGGGCAAAATCTTTTCACCTGCGGGCTTTGCATTCATTTTCAAAAGGGAAAGAAATGTGCAAACTTTCCCTTCAAAAATTACTCTGGGAAAAGTCCCCGCACACATTATACCTGCTACGTTTTGACGCACTTTTCACTGCAAAAACCTACATGTAAACCCTTGAAAGTTCAGAAGTCTATGCATAGTTGCGCCCTTTGTCCCAAGTCCACCCACAGAGCAGAGAAATGAATTTTAAATGTACCCCCTTTTTATGATGTCATAATCACATACTAGATTTTCTTTCTTCCAATACAAGGCAGAGGACCAGATGTAATGAGTATTTTCCCTGTAGACCCAAAATGGGGCAATGCTAGTAGAGATGTTTTCACTGACTATTGCAGTGGTCCTATATCCTGAAAACCCCAGCCAGTCGGGTTTTCAGGATATCCACAATGAATAGGAATGAGAGAAAATTAGCATGTTATGGAGGAGGTGCATGCAAATTTTCTCTCATGCATATTCATTGTGCATATCCTGAAAGCCTGACAGGACAGGGTTGGGAACCATTGGTCCCCGAGATTGCTATGGATTAGTGGAGGAGGGATGCACAAACATTTTCCTCTCTTTCTTATATACACACACACACACACAAGCTCATACACACATACGCTCCCTCTCAGACAAACCCGCAGGTGTCTCCAGCTTTTCTTTGGTTGGGATCCTCCAGCAGCGTCAGGCCCTCATCATCATTTCAGCTGCTGGCAAGTTGGAATCCACCTGCAGCACCCACTCTCACACAAGCACACACACACACACACACACACACACACAGCTCCCCTGCATACACATGCACCCACTGAAGCAGACCCCCCTCTCTTTCTTTTTGCCTGCAACCTCGGAGCCTCTCCCGATCTTCTGCTGCCACTGTCACTGATGCCGCATGGCTATTGGGGAGGTGCTGATTGCTGCTACTGACACTGAAGCCCATTCTGCTGCCTCCTCTGTGCAGGCCTCATGGTATTAAAAATTTGCGAGGCTTCCCGTTCCTCCATGCTGATCTCGAACATAGCGAGAGCGGCATAGAGAAAGTTCTACGCTTGCACATTCCCAAAGATAACATATGCCAATCACTAAAAATTAAAAAATGATTTATTTTTTTTTAATCTTTGCTGTCTGATCTTAGTTTTCTAATTGGATGGTCACAGGCTTCTCACCTTTCCTTTCTTTGTCTTTTGCCAATTCCTTTTACAGGGTCTCTTTTTTCTCTGTTTCTTCTCTATCTATCTGTCTTCTTCTTTTCTTCCCTCAAACACACTCAGGTTCTCATTCTCACATGCTGTCTCTCTCTCACACACATAGGCACAAGCTCTCACACTCACATGCTATCTCATACACACAGCTCTCACTCTCAAATGCTCTCTCTCATACATAAATACACACTGCCTCTCTTTCGCATGCTGTTTCTCTCACACACACAGGCTCTTACTTACTTGCTATCTCACTCTCACATGCTGTCTCTCTGCTCATACAGGCTCTTACTTCCACACACAGTCTCTTAACTAACTCTCACTTGAAGGTGAATTTTAAAAGTCCTAGGCGTGCCAAAGCTGGGAAATACGCGAGTGTCTCAGGTTGGCATGCACTGCATGGATTTTAAGAAGCGCCCAAGTACGTGTGTATCTCCCCATATGCACCCAAATCAAAAGTGCAAAAAAGGGGCGGAGCATGGGTATAGTCTGGGTGGAGCATAGGCAGGACATAGGCATTCCAAGAAGGTCATTTGAAATATATGCATAAGTATTTACATGCAGAAGGGTGCACTGGGATCCCCTACCATGTAGCTTTACTTCTGCTAAAGATAGAAACATAGAAACATAGAAATGATGGCAGAAAAGGACCAAATGGTCCATCCAGTCTGCCCAGCAAGCTTATGGTAGCATCAGCCTTGCCATACAGGTCTCCCCTATAATGGTAGCATCAGGGAGAGGCATCTGCCGTTCCGTACAAGTTACTCCCATACTTAGTTTCCCAAACCATTAAAGTCAGGTCCCTTGTTGGTTGCTGTCTGAGTCCAGTTCCCCATTATCTCTTGCCTGTAAGTTTTAAAATAGAAAAATCAGGACAAGTCAGTGGGGTTTGAAGTGTCAGGGCTAATAGGGTAAAAGGAAGGAAGATTAGTTAGGGGTGTTAGGAAGTTGGGAGCCTTTACCTGGGCAAACTGGGAATGGATTGAGAAACTGGTAATTGCATTGGCGCATGAATCTAATAAAATCCCCCCACTTATGTGGTAGAGCCCGGCATTTGTGTGCACAAGCAGGGCTCCATATAATATTGCGCACACATGTATATGCATATAGTCGATTTTATATAATACATGCATATACACACATATGATATAAAATAGTCACGTTTATTCATGTAAGCCACCATACGCACATACATGTATGTCTGCACGGCTGTTTAAAAGTTACCGTCTTTGATTTTAGGCATGTTCTGTTCTCTTTTGTAAACCACTATGAAATTTATCATGTTGCAGTATATAAATTTTAATAAACCATAAACTAGCCCCTGTAGTGGAGAACATGTGCTTTAAGCTTCTGCTGCATGTGTTAATGCCCAATTACAAAGTGTGCTCCAAGACTACATTAGTAGGAAGGGCATCTCCACCCTGTTCAACCAGTGCAGTAGTCACATGCAGACACAGCTGGCTAAGGCAGAGGGGAGTAGCATGCTTTACACCAGAGATACCTGGACTAACAAATGCTGTGCACTCTTAGCTCTCCCTGAAGGCACTTTGGTAAGGCCTGGCTGAGGCAGGAGCTGGCAGCAGCTCTAGTGGGGAAGGAGCATCAGGATGCAGGTAGGCTTTGCCACATACCCATACCACATATAATATTTTATCACCATTAAGAGAGAGGCAGCTAGACTGGAGAGGCAGGAGTCTTAAGATAGGTTTCTTTAGGACAGACTCTGGTGTAAATATGGTAAATGCAAAGATGAGGGCTTTCAAAATATCCATTCTTTTGCACACTGGCTGCACCTGACAGAGAGGGATGCCCTGGTACTGGGGTTCAATGACAACGGGAATTCATTCTTGAGTAACCTGATAGAGAAGTGCAGGAAAATACCAGAAAATAAACAAAACTAAATGAGTAACAAATCAAACAACCATTCACAACCAGATCCCTATCTATCTTCAATACCCACTCACAATCCACACCTCTTCGAGACCCATCAGAGAAGCCTACAGGGGATCTCTACGGGCCCCCCCCCCCCCCAATCAATTCCACCCTTCATGCAGCCACCAGAGAACGAGTCCTCTCGACAGCGGGGTCAACCATCTGGAACGCTATGCCCCCTGATTTAAGACAAGAACCCTGTCTACTGACATTCAGAAAAAGACTCAAGACCTGGCTGTTTCAACAAGCCTTCCCTTAATTTCAGCCCATCACAGTTATAGTCAGATACCAATCCCCTTTATCCAATGCTCCCTCTCATCGATATTGTAAATGCCCTTTATCCAATGCTCCCCTCATCGATATTGTAAATGATCTGTTATTGTTATAGTTAATGAGTTATCTTCTGCTATCGGCTCCTCTTCTCCCCAGTTCCAGTACCCCTGTTTTATTGTAACTTTTACCTTCCTCTATGGTTCTGTTTACATTATTACCCCTCGTTCTTTGTAAACCAATATGATATGATCTGAATCATGAATGTCGGTATAAAAAAAGCACTAACTAACTAACTAACTAACTAACTAAATAAATAAATAAATAAAACATAAAAACTGAAATGACGTGAACATTTTTCCCATGCACACCCCTATCTTTTAGTGCCATTTAGGTTAGGGTTAAAGTTAGAGTTAGGATTAGATGTTAAACTAAATTTCAATTTTATTTTATTTGTTTTGTTATTCATTTAGTTTTGTTTATTCTCTGTGTTGTTTTGCTTCATACCTTTCATTTCCTAAGCCACCATTTTAACAAATTCCCCCCCTCCATGGGATTTCGCCCACCCTCCACAGGCCCTTCCAAATACTCTTCCATTCCTTGACCATACCTGAACCCGGTAACCTCCAGTGAGGGCAGAAGTGATCCCTGGATGCTTCTGCCTCACTTGTGCTTTTTCTCATAATGGTGCCGGTCTTAAACCATACAACAAAATGGTGACAGAAAGTCTGCCAGGAGGCCTGCATGAGGTGGAAGAAAGGTCCAAGTACCTTTTAAAAATGGCAGTCGGTGTTTCATCCACTGTCAATGATACAATACAGCTTACAGTCCAGTTGTTGTCTTGATGTTTCTCCTTTATCTCTTTCTATTCTTCCAGGTTAGAATACCAAGTATTTGCAGATAATTTAATTATCATTAGAAAGAGAAATGCTCTAGGGATATTCATTCATTTTTAATGAATGAATGTGCGCAGTGCAATAAAATGAGACTATTTTCGGTTTGTTCCAATTGGAATGAACTGAAAATAGTCTATGAAAATGTTTGGGCGTTTTTGTATTTGTGCATTTTGAAAAAATAAAATGGGCCACTGACAGGACCTGGTCCCATTGCTGAAGCCTAGCCAAGGTCCATCACCAGAGCCTGGCCTGGAGACAGGGTTCTGTCAAAAGGTCTAGTCTAGGCCTAGCTCTGGTCCCAGCCCGGAGGCCTTGAACTATCACTGAGGCTTGGTCCCATTGTAAAGGCTTAATCCTGGCATTGGGCCTAGTCGGATACCTGGTTCTATCACTGAGGCTTAGATATAGGCCTAGCGCCAGGGCCCAGCCAGAGATCTGTTCATCTCGTCAGGGCCTATGCCTAGGCCAGCCCAATGTTTTCTTTCTTCGTCAGTCTTTTAAAAATTATGCGGTCCGCTTGAAGGTTGTGCTGTAGTGACATCACTACAGTGTCTTCCTCCAGAGCAGATGTAAAACCATTGAAATGTATTGCAGTATATCAAGACTGCACTATCTGCTTTGGAGAAAGGCTCTGCAGTGACGTCACTGCAGGGCATCCTTCAAGTGGACAACATCATTTTTTGAAAACGTCAAGATGCCCGGTCCTCAGCCTCTGATCTATGCCTTGGTGCTGAATCCAGACCAAGGCCAAGGCCTCAGGGATGGAACCTGGACTTGGGCCAGGCCCTGACACTGAATCTAGGCAGTGCCTGAACCAGGGCTTGGGCTTGAGTTCAGCACTAAGCCTATGTTTTGGCACAGGGATCAGGCATTCAGCCTTGCCCCAGTGCTGGACCTAGGCCTCAGCACCGGTACCAGGCCTTAGTTTGGGCAGCGATGCAGGGCCTGGGCCTTGGTGATGAGATCAGGCCAGGCCCTGACACCAGGCCTAGGCCTTGGCACCATGACCACACCTGAGGCAAGGTCCTGGTGCAGGACCTAGGCTTCTGATCAGGCCTCAATGCCGAGGCCTTGTACCAGCAGAATCCTGTTTTTTTGGTTAGGTTTTTTTTTTGTTTGTTTTTGTGTAGGATTGTTAATTTGTATTTTGTTTTGGGTAATAAATTGAACCAAAAAAAATAAATTAACCAAATCTTAATGAAAATAAACCCTTTAAACGAGAAAATGAATCAAAGCAAATATTTTGGGGTTGCACATCCCTAAAATGTTCCTTTTTCTACCCTAGTGCTATGCCTTTTCCAGTGACTTTAATTCTCACAATGGCAATCAGTATCAGATTGACTCTGGTGTGCATCTTCTCCTTTTTAATATTACATTGTTCAGGAATTTCTCCACAGAGAACAAGGACTAACATTTTTCACGTAGCTTACTTGTGGTACCCTCAAGTGACTTTAGAGATTATCACAACTTATGTTTCTTTTCATTAAGATCTATTTTCATTTATGGTTATACTCACAAAGCTGTTCTGGTTTTCAAGTTACTGGGTTGCCTTGAATTCTTGGCCTTGCTTTGTCTCTGGTTCCCATGGTAAACGCCTCCCATCAGTACACACAGCTTAATTCTAAATCTATTTTTGTCTAGTCTATTCAGAATTCAGTGAAACTGCCTTTAGACTAGCCTTTCTTAGTGATAGTGTAACCTACTTTAGCCTGGTTTCATGAATTTTGAGGATTATTTTCAAAGCTGGGTAAATTGCTATTTCCTAAGTGGAATGAACTTGATCATAAGAACATAAGAAATTGCCATGCTGGGTCAGACCAAGGGTCCATCAAGCCCAGCATCCTGTTTCCAACAGAGGCCAAACCAGGCTACAAGAACCTGGCAAGTACCCAAACACCAAGAAGATCCCATGCTACTGATGCCAGTAATAGTAGAGGCCATTCCCTAAGTCAACTTGATTAATAGCAGTTAATGGATTTCTCCTCCAAGAACCTATCCAACAAATTCCAGAGATTAATTGGGCATTGAGTGAAAAATAATTTTCTCCAATTAGTCTTAAATGTGCTATTTGCTAACTTCATGGAGTGCCCCCTAGTCCTTCTATTATCTGAAAGTGTAAATAGCCAATTTACATCTACCTGTTCTAGACTTCTCATGATATTAAAGACCTCTATCATATCCACCCTCACCTGTCTCTTTTCCAAGCTGAATAGTCCTAACCTCTTTAGCCTTTCCTCATAGGGGAACTGTCCCTTCTTCTACCCAGGTAAAAAGTAGGCTGCAGCTTGCACTGTGGAGTAGTAAAACAACACATGTTCAATTTACAAATGCACATGCACTGTTTATGTCTCAGCTCGGCCACCAACAATAGGAGGTGCAACATATCTTAGCATGCGCACTTTTGTGGCTACTAATTTCAAAGGAAAACTAGGCGAGTAATTTTCCTATGAGAATTAGCTGCAATTTAATAAATTGCAGAATAAAAGTGCTCATGTAGATGGCAAGCAACATGGGATACTCAAGATTGCTCCCTCTCAATGGCCACTGATGGAAATACTTCGTCTCCTCAGAGGCAAGAGTTTTCCCCTATAATCCTTGCGTGCAGTATACATTTTCTTAATTCCTGGTTCTTTCAGATTACATTGGTGTCAAGGAGGTTATTAGTATTTTACATAAAATTATAATAATATTCTAATGCAAAAATGAATAAAGATATTGGGGGTCATATTCAGTAGGGTGTTTAGTGGACAAGTTATCTGGCTAAAATTAGCCGGATAACTTGTCACATATATTTAGCCAGATAAATGTCCTGCTGAATATACCATTCTCAAGTTATCTGGTTACATTTAGCTGGATAATTTTAACTCTAATCGGCTATCATTTGAATATGCCAGTTAGGCCAACAGTTATCCAGCCTTGTGTGGCTGGCCAGATAACTTATTGTTTATCCGGATATCTTCAAAAGATATCTGGATAAGTAGTTCTTCTTAAAAAAAATAAAAGTAAAATATTTGCTGGCCTCCCAATCCAATTCCAACCTCCCAGCACAAAAATAAAAATCCATATGCTAGCCAGGACTCCACGCCCTCAGCACCTTCAAATGTTTAAAATGAAGATATAGCCATGGTGCTGGGTCCAGCCCTCTAGCCTCCCCTCCCCCCTCCCCCATAAATATATATTGAAATCTCACTTTCTCACACCTATTCCAGGACCCTCTCCCAGAAGCCCTCCCGCACACCTGGTACCTGACTTGGGACCCCTTATCTTTATGCCAGGATCACATTGCACCTCGGGGGGCATCCTGATCAGCAGGTTGAATGAGATTTGAGGCTAACTCAGCTCCTCCCAGTTACACCCCTGCCCACTCATCATTTAGCTACAGTAGCTATTAAGCCGGTTAAATGTCGGCTGCTTTTCACAGGCAGATATTCAGCTACTGCCACTTAGCCAGATAATTCAAAACTTAGCCTGCTAATTGGCGCTGAATATAGATGTCTCTGAAGGTATCTGGATAAGTAGCAAGTCATCCGGCCACCACAAGGCCAGATACCTTAAAAATCTAAATGGCTATATTCAAACATAATCGGTTAGGTAGCGGGATAACTTTAAACAAGTATATTCAACCTTGATGTTTATCCAGCTGAATATACAGAACAAGTTATCTGGCTAACTTCAGCTGGATAACTTGTCAACCAACCTGCTTGCTGAATATGGACCTTTCTGTGTCTACCTGATAGACTTATTTATGCCAGTTATGACCGACACATTGTTAAAAAAAACATAGCAGATTAACTTCTAAGTTATCTGTTTTCATTTGAACCTAGTAGTTACGTGTTCTTGGGATGTCAGTCGCCAGCATCTGTGAAAGATGTAACACTCTCTGCAAAACGTCCAGCATCAGTTACAGTTGGTTGATTAGAAATGGTCATTTGCATTACTATATGACCCTGTTCATAAAGGGCCTTTTTTTTCTACTTAGGCACTTGAGTTTTCCAGACAGCTGCTGAATGAGATCAAGAGTTCTAGGATAGAACTTTGAATATTTTGTCATATATTTTGATGAATAACCTTATCCCATTCCTGGATGATAAGGTATAGAAAACAGTGACTAACCAAAACTAAAATGCAGTCATGCGGATTATATATACACATAACTGGGAGGTGTTCTCAGCCAATCAGAAAGCTCCTCAGTCTAGTTCACTTTTTAAGAGATTTATGGCCATGTCCTAGGTTTATTCTGGAGCATGAGGCCAAAGGCTGTGTTCCTTCAACATATGGGAAATGCATTGCAAATTGCAATCCTTTCATGTCTAATCTGAAATGTACTCACTATAAATTGTTGTCAAACAAATCCTGCTATTATTTTTAACACAAAAAAATGTTCATTTTCAAATCTTCTATAATTAAATGTCTCAACTGAAACTAGTCCTGACATAACAAACCATGAATTCATTAAGCCTTATTAAAGATGCCTATTCACTGATCTTACATTACAATATGTGGAATATCTAGAAGGCAATAATGCACATCAGGATATGAATTAACATAACATCTTAATTTGTTCCACTCCTTTCCACCAAAGTGCCCAAGACAATAAGCAAAACATGATTAAAAATATATATATAAATTAATCAACATTAGCATAATAATAAAAAAACAATCAATATTAATAACAATATAGTTCTCAATAACAACTAAACACAATTCATAATAAAAGTCTGTATAAAATAGCCTTAAAAATGTACAAAAAATAAGATCTAGCCACCCCGGGTACATGAAGCAGGAAGTCAAAGTCTGAGTGCCTTCAGCATCAATACATTGTATCAGCATTCTTTAAAGCACATTCGGGATTTGGTGTCTTATAATATTGCACTTTCAAAACAGTCTAGTACAAAAAAAACTTGAAAATGTTTTTGGATTACAAAATCTATTGACTTTTAACTCTTTTTCTACTTTACATACAACCACAACCATATAACTTTATTTAAAGTCTTGTGTCATTTGTTAATATCTCGTATGTTGACCTTGCACCATATAAACAAGGTCTGCAATGGACTGTAATGCACATTCTGTGTCCTTCAGCACTTAGGAAGTGTGCGTCACAATCATCTTAATGCACAGCCTGGAGTATTATTGCATTTTTTTTAAAGTCCTAGAACCACAAAAATATTAATTTTGCTTTTAAACTAAAAAAAGAAATTGGGACATGCACTCCTTTTCATCTACTGTATGTTCAACTGAGTTGAAATCATAATGAAACCAAGAGCATTTTGGGATATCATCAAGCATTGTTAGAATTGCATTCCCATTGGCTAGTATCTTATCATTCCGGGAGAATGCACTGAAGAATTTTAATGCACATTCAAATTATTCTACCAAATCACAATGTTTATTTTTTTCCTCAGCTATGACATTAAAAAATGTTGGAACATGGTCACATGATTTCTTAACCACGGATGAGAGTGGGGTAGACAAAATCCCATTTACAGAAGAGAATGTATGGGATGAGCTGGGAAAACTGAAAGTGGTCAAGGCCATGAGTCGGATGGGAGCTCAGAGATGTTCTGACAGATGCACTGAAAGTGAAAAACCTGTTTAATAGATCCCTGGAAATGGGAATGGAGTCACAATATTGGAAAAGAGCAGTTGTGGTCCTGCCTCACAAGTGTAGTAGCAGCGAGGAGGCTGAAAACTACAGGTCAATTAGCTTCACCTCGGTGGTAGGAAAATTAATGGAGACTCTGCTGAAGGAGGGGACAGTGAACCATCGACAATCTGGTGAGTTGCTGGACCCAAGGCATTATGGATTCATTGGGGATGGTCCTGTCAGACAAATCTGATTGATTTTGTTGATTGGATGACTAGACCATTGTATCAAGGAAGTGGTCAATGTGATTTACTTGAACTTCAGAAAAGTTTTTGATACGACTTTGCATAGGAGGCTCATGTGTAATGCCCCTTTCAATGTATGTTTACTTAGTACCAAAGGAGAGGGCTGCACAAGAAGAATAACTGCCAATTGCACCCAGGGTATGAGGGGACAGAGTGGGGGGTTGTGGGTTGCATCAGCATCACTGGAATAGATAATCCAAGTGCCCCTAATACTCTTTTCTCTGGGTTGCTGTGATTTGCACCCCAGTCCTGGGAACAGGGTACAGCAAAGAAAATCATCACTCCACTGTAACACAATGCTTTTACTACCAACTTGGGAGTAAGCCAGTAGATACAGTACTGAAAAAGCAGGAATAGTGGCAAACGTATTCTAACAGAGGAAGGAAAAACAATAAAACAGAGTTAGGTACAATTTATCTGGTAATGGTGTGATACTTAAGTGATGTTAGGTTAGCAATGGCAATAAACAATACAGATCACTAAGAACAATAATGAAAATGCCTGCTTGGGCTACACCTTGTGAAGGATACCAAATTATACCCTGAAAAACTTGGGGTAATTTTATATACTGGCATACAAAAAGTATTATACCATTCCCTGTCACAGTTCCCAGTCCAGCAAGTGTGCACACCCCAAAAGAGAAAAAGGAAAAAACCATAGGTGTATATATGAAAGTTGGGGGCCTGTGTATTTTGGTGCAAGATGTTGGAAAACTACCACCTCAAGAGTGCTGCTGTATTTTGGTATGGGTTGAATTCTTTCCATGGAAAAACTCCAGGTTCCATAAATATTCAACTTGCCCAGATAGGCTGGAACCCCCACCAGCCCTATAGTGGGTCCTAGTATACCTGAATTGGTTTAAACTCAATCCAGGACAACCAGCAGTGTCTCTGGAAACTTAACTGATGAGCCAGTCTAACAGTTATTGTGGCTTTGTAGATGCTATAATGCAGGCACATAAGACAGAAAGAAGGACCCTCTATGTGAATTGTTCCTGTTAATGCTTGTTTTTAGGATTACTTATCTTAACTCTGTCCTTTGGAGGAGGACTCATATATCCAGCTCCTGCATCCAGAAACCTGGGCAACCCTTCTTCTGAACCCCTGGGATCCTTGTGGCTGTGAAATAGAGGAGGAAGAGGGGAGAGGAATGCTCCCAGCAGCCTGAAACTGCTCTCTGCAGCTGCTATCCAAACACGGTTCCTTCGCAAGCTTCTGTGCTCAGATTGTAGCCTCTCTCTGGATTTTTCCCCAGGAACGGTGTCCTCCCTTTTTTCAGCCCTTGTCTCTGGCTAACAGCACACACAAACAAGAACCAAACACAATGTGCCTTTTTTCTCATTTGGCTCTCCATGGGCTGGGCTCCCCTTGATTTTGCTTCCTGGATCTCTGTTGAGCTCCCATTCGCTGACTCAAGACATGGGACCTCCTGAGTCCAGTCAGTCTCATTCTGAAAAAGCACAACTGCTGCAGTGAAACATATCTGTTAGCACCTACAGACAGTTTCTTCTGATTTCCTTTATCATTTTTCCTTTCTTGTGTCAGTGGGCTGCTAAGGATTGTGAGTGCCTCCCTTTTAAAATGCAACCTGGAGTCAGTATAGCAATTCAATAGCACTCATCATTGTCCTTGCCCAAGCCTCACACAAATATGTGCTTATTGGGGCAGGGACCTGTACCCTAGTACCCTGCCACACATGACTAAAATGAAAAGTTTGAGTGTGGGCACAAAGATTTATTTATTTATTTATTTTATTTAAAGCGTTTTTATACCGGCATTCATGATAGAATCACATCATGCCGGTTTACAAGTAACAAGGGGAGTGAAAAAGCCTAACATTTATTAGGTGGAGAGAAGCAAGAAAGTTACAATAAAACAGGGGAAGCAGGAACTGGGATAAGAAAAGAAGCCTGAGTAGTTTTAGGAGTAAAACAGGAACAACTATTTACATAGTGCTGGAATGTAACATGATGGTTGTAGCAGATGGTGGAGTGGATTACAAACTGGTTGACTGGTAATGGAAAATAGAACCTGCTCCGAAGAGAGAACAGTGTTAAGCGGAATGCCTCAAGGATTGGTTTGGGGATTGGTTCTGTTCAATATCTTCATGAGCAACTTTGAGGAGGGGTTAGAAGGAAAAGTTTGGCTTTATGTGGATGATACTAAGATCTGCAACATAATGGACATGCCTAAAGGTATAGAGAGAATGAAAAAGAGTGGTCGAAGATTTGGCAGCTGATATTCAATGCCAAGAAGTGCAAAGTCATGCGTCTTATGTACAGTAATCCAAGAGCTTTATGGGATGGGGGGGGGGGGGTGGAAGACTAATGTACATGGACAGGAAGAGCTGCCTTGGGGTGATTGTGTCTGGTGATCTGAAGGCAGCGAAGCAATGTGAAGCGGTGTAGCTAAAGTCAGATGGATGCTGGGCTGCATAGAGAGAGTAATAACCAGCAGGACAAAGGAGGAGATATTAGCCTTGTACAGGTCTTTGGTAGAGATGTGAATCGGAACCAGAATAGGTTTGGATTCCTGTTCCGATTCACATCGTGTTTTTATTTTCGTCCGGCCCGATCGTGGTTTTGTTTATCGGTTGCACCCGAGCCGATAAACAAAATACCCACCCGACCCTTTAAAACTAATCCCTTAGCTTTCCCCACCCTCCCGACCCCCCCAAAAACATTTTACAGGTACCTGGTGGTCCAGTGGGGGTCCCGGGAGCGATCTCCCGCTCTCGGGCCGTCGGCTGCCACTAATAAAAATGGCGCCGATGGCCTTTGCCCTTACCATGTGACAGGGTATCCGTGCCATTGGCCGGCCCCTGTCACATGGAGGGAGCACTGGATGGCCGGCGCCATCTTTAAAAATGGTGCGGGCCATCCAGTGCTCCTACCATGTGACAGGGGCCGGCCAATGGCACGGATACCCTGTCACATGGTAAGGGCAAAGGGCCATCGGCACCATTTTGATTAGTGACAGCCGACGGCCCGGGAGCGGGAGATCGCTCCCGGGACCCCCACTGGACCACCAGGTACCTGTAAAAAGTTTTTTTGGGGGTCGGGAGGGTGGGGGAAGCTAAGGGATTCGTTTTAAAGGGTCGGGGTGGGTTTAGGGGTTATTTTTGTGTGCCGTTTTTCCCGCCCTCCCCCAAAATGATAAGAGAACCCCCACAAACAATATCGTGGGGTTTTCCTATCGTTTTGGAGAGCCCCCGATTTCTGACGATTTTGAAAATATCGACAATATTTTCAATCGTCTGAAGCCCGATTCACATCCCTAGTCTTTGGTGAGGCCTCACCTAGAGTACTATGTTCATTTCTGGAGCCTGTATCTCAAAGATACAGAATGGAAAATGTCCAGCAGAAGGTGACCAGAATGATGTGGGGTCTGTTTTGAAAGACCTATGAGGAGAGGCTGAAGGATCTAAATATGTATACGCTAGAAGACTGGAGGTGCAGGGGAGATATGATACAGACCTTCAGTTACTTGAAAGGGTATTAAGATGCATAAGCATCAAACCTTTTCTGTTGGAAAAGAAACTGTACATCTAGGAGTCACAATATGAAACTCCATGGGAAATGACTCAGAGCCAATATCAGGAAATATTTCTAATGGAAAAGGTGATGGATACCTGGAACGCCCGCCTGAAAGAGGTGGTAAAAACGAGAAGAGTAAATTAATTTAAAAGGGCATGGGATAAACATTGTGGATCCAGACTTGAGGTTGGTAATGAAGAAAAGAGGTAAACTATGTTAAGTTTAGGTGTAAAATTTCTGCATGAGAGTAACCTGCACAGAACAGCAGGTACTACCCATAACAAAGCAGATGAGGATAACCTGTATGGTCGGCAGTTGCTACCATAAACTACTTGCTGGGCAAACTGAATGGACCATTTGGTCTTTATCTACCATTATTACTATGTTACTATGTTATTCTATAGTTGTCATTCAAAATGTACCTACTTTTAACTAATGTTAAAAGAAGGTATATTCTTGTAGTTATAACACATTCTATACTGGAAGCACATGTATTTAAATTGATTCTGCCTGTATTACTCTGGTATCCTGCAGCATGTGGAATTTAGGTTTAGATCCCCTTCCCAACATGGCCAGCCGGGCCTGAGTGTACCGCAAAGGTGGTGTGTACAGGCCCAAGGAGAAGGGGCAGGACAATAGCAGCTGCTGGTGCTTATATGGTGGTTAGAGCAATGGGCTGAGAACCAGGGTTCAAATCCCACTCATGCCACTGACACTCCTTGTGACCTTGGGCAAGTCATGTTATCTCCTATTGCCTCAGGTACCCAATTAGATTGTAAGTTCTTTGAAGCAGGGTCTTATTGTACCTGAATTTGAATAATGCTGTAAGCCACCTTAAGCATCATTGGGAAAAGAGGGATAACTATCTAAAAAATTATCATTATTATGGCATGGTGCTGAACATTGCACTCAGGCTGGTGTAGATGCCCATGCCACAAGTGAATTACTGCCTAGGTTAGGAAAAATAAATTATTTGGAAAATACAACAGAGATTGTGACCCATAAAGATCCCTGTTATTATAACAACAAAGAATAAAATAGTAAAGAGTGTAATGGCTTTATTACTATAAAAGAACAGCCTCTGGCTTTATACCTAGCAAAGCAGCAGGGTGTGCTGTTATTCTTCAGTAGTATATGCCTCGTCATGTCTTAATACTTAATCATTGGCATGACGCTTTAACTGGGAAATATGTAATTGTGACAGTTTATAGCAAGTTGCTACAACTCAGTTATAATTACATACTAATGAAGGATAATTGTTCTTGTCATGCAAGAAAAATAATTATTTTTTTCAATAAACCCAATAGTTTCTAATAATGATTATTAGGGCAGTAAATAAAGTACGGCAGGTGCTAATTTACCCATCATGCTAAGATTAGAGAGTTGGAATGTTCCTTGCTCCTGGGATCTGCACTTTATTTATTTATTTGGATTTATAGCCTACCTTTTTTAAATATGAAATTCAACCAAGTGGTCTGCAGTACATAAGAGTAGCAGCAAACGTGCAAAGGCCATTTTTGCAGCTTTACAAAAAAAAAAAGAGAGTATAACCAGAGCCCCTGGTTTCCTGTGGCAGATTTTTCAAGATTCAGTGGCAAATTGGCAAATTGAGACAGATTCTCAAAATTCTGCATCCAATACCTGGCAAAATGTCATAATTTTGCACATATTTGCAATTTAAATAATTGAATTTTTTTAATTTATAAAAATAGTCATTTCCTCTCATTTCTATATCCAGCTAATTTATTTGGTTCTTTAATAGAGGAAACGTGATCTTAGTGATTGAGGCTGGGGAAGAAAGAAGTGAAGGGATTTGGGAATGGAAAGAGAGGGAATCTCAGAGGAGAGAAATGAAGAAGGGATTTTAAGCAGGAGGATAGACGGATAAGGGATGGGGGATAGATGGAGAAGAGGATTGGGGATTCAGGGAGGATAAGGAAAGGGAATGAGGGGAGAGTGATAAGGAATGGGGAGAAGGAAAAAAGGAATATTGGGGATGGAATGGAAGAAAGCATGGAAGATTGGGAAGAGAAGGAAGAAAGAAGGATGTCAGGGAATTGGGGTGGAGGAGAGGGAAGAGAAAATTGAGATGAGGATGGAGAAGGAAGGAAGCCACAGTCCCTCCCAATCACCCTTCTATTCCCTCTTTCCCTTATCTCCCCCACCAATGTGCCTTTGATCCCCTCACTCCCCATTACCCCTCCACTCCTCTCACTCACATCCTACACCCATTCCAATCTTCCCATTTCACTTGCACCCATGGTGATCCCCTTCTTCATGTTCCACACCCTTTTCAGTATCCTCTTTTTCCCCCATTTCTTCTCTCATTTTCACAATGACCTCCTCACCCTATCCCATTCCCTCACTCCCCCTTATTCATTCCCTTCACTGTCCCCTCACTCTCCCTTGCTCACTTCCCTCCCCATCCTCTCACTCTTCCTTGTTCACTTCACTCACTGCTCGCCTCACCATGATTCACTTCTTCCCAATATCCTCACTCTCTCTAGTTTACTCCCCCCCTTTTTTGATCCTCCCCTAATCCCCTCAATTATCTTGGTTCTTTGTCTTCCCCCATTGATCCCCCTCACTCACCCTGGATCACTCTGCTCTCCCAACCCCTTACACATTTTGGATCACCTTCCTCCTTCTCCCCTGATCTCATTCACCATAGTTAACTCCCTCCCTCTCCCCCCCCCCCCCCCCCCCCCACACACACACACACATGATCCCCTCAGTCATCTTCTAGGTTAGGAAATAGGAGGAGGAGGGCAACAGAATTGCAGCATCTCGGGCCACATTCCTTCTTCTCCACTGCTGGGGCCTCAGTCACACTTTGAACTACGTGGTTGAAAATTTGACTCCGGCCCTGACAGCAGAGGTGGAGGACACGCCCTGGGATGCTGCAAGGCCACTGCCTCCTATTTCCTGGCATGGAGGATGAGTGAGGAGATTGAAAGAGTGGAAAGGGATGCCGGAAGGGAAGAAACCTGCTGCCCCACTGCCACCAATCTTGCATCTCTTCTGGGAGAGAGGGGCACCCCAGTACCTATGTTTCTCTTTCAGGGGTGGGGGTGGGGGGCCTCGAAGAGGAGGAAATCATTGCCTATCCATTGCCAATTCTCCCATGGCCTAGGTCTCCCATGGCAGCTTTGCCAGGACAGGACAATTCCACGGCAAGGGCTGAATTTTGCAACCCTTTCCGTGGCTGCAGAACCGCAGGAAACTGGAGGCCCTGAGAATAACAGTTTAAAGTAGCAGCAATTAAAATAGCAGCAATAAACATTTAGTTGTGGCAACAAAAAAGTGATCAACAAAATATTAAGTTCTACCAAAAACACAGTGGGAAATACTAGTGAATAAATTCAGAAAATAAATAACATTTGCTAGAATGTTGGTATGAAGCCACATTTCAGCAGCATGATTAGGGCATTCAAGTAGTGTCCCGCAAACTCTGGCCTGGATTTATCAAAATGCGGTAAGTACCGCATGTGATAGCAAAAGGGGTGTGTTTATATAGGATTTATTGCAATTATTACCTGTGTGAAGAGCTAAGTTTAGTGCAAATTGTGATACCATTTCAGATTCTGTGATAAGTGCCAGACCTGTTGTATTTCTGTCATTCAACCACCAGGGGACCATTGTTAATGGTCCTAGACATGAAGGAGAGAAGGAGAGAGGGAGAGAGAGAGAGAGAGAATGAATAGCATGGCCCATAGGCAGGTATTTGTATCCCTAGGGTAGGCCCACCTAGTAACTCGAGGTGGGGATTAGGTAAGTATGTAGGGGGTTAGGGGCCACTTTGACGTGCTACGTGACACCTACGAACAGAACAGTGGTCTCTTGTGAAGATTTGATGGCCTTAGGAGTGAGGAAACTCACTCCAAGATGAGATTTGGGCAAGATGAGAGCTGGGTTGAGAGAACCTTGCCCAAATCTCATCTTGGAGTGAGTTTCCTCACTCCGAAGGCCATCAAATCTTCACAAGAGACCACTGTTCTGTTCGTAGGTGTCACGTAGCACGTCAAAGTGGCCCCTAACCCACTACACACTTACCTAATCCCCACCTCGAGTTACTAGGTGGGCCTACCCTAGGGATACAAATACCTGCCTATGGGCCATGCTATTATGGCCAGTCTCTCTCTCTCTCTCTCTCTCTCTCTCTCTCCCTCCCTCCCTCTCCCCCTCCCCCTCCCTCTCCCTCTCTCCCCCCCCCCCCAGGCTCTGGAGCCTTCATCACATATCTGAAAGAGTTGTTGTTAAAATCAGCATTATGGCTATGCATGTGCAATAGCTCTTCACAGGCAGCCTAACTCCTCCTATTTTTGGAATTTGCATCACACCATATGATATGGTGTGATCGCATGTGGTAAACACGTTTTCACATGCGTTAAGGGCTTATCGCATGCAAAAACGCCTTACCGCATTTTGATAAATGACCCCCTCTGTCTCCGTGTTTTGGATATGGCATTGTAGGCCTGACAAAGAGTAAACAGATAGCCTTTCCCTCAGGTATATAAGCCATCTCCACTTAGAGCTTTGAACATCAGTGGCAGCGTTTTGTATTTCGTTCTGTACGGTATTGGTGAGCAGTGTAGTTTTTGTACCACGTGCGCGAAGTGGACGTGCTTTTTTGCATCCCTCTGTCAGCCATGTAGCAATGGTTTTGCATCGCTTGGAGTTTGCAGAGGGCCTTCTCTGTTCGGCACTTATGCAGTAATCCAGTCATGAACCTCTTCCCGATGAGAGGAGATATCCTTCCTAAATTTCGTGGCTGAAAGTGGCAGCCCATTACTCTTGCCTGGACTTGCAGAAGCACGGTGAGAGTTCTGAAGCCAATAAGACTCCAAGGCTTTTGACTTGTGTTTTTAACTGGAGTTTGTGGTGCTCTGAATGGAATTTTCAGTTCTGTGTCTGTTTTGTGCTCAAAGATTCTCGGGTTTGTTTTGCTTCACATGAAGTTTGTTACTTTTTGTCCATTCTTGGATGGGTGCAAGACATGTGCTAAGCCTTTTTATAGCTGTTTGCAGGTCCAGGTCTGGGTCCATTTGTTTCCTTTGTATAGCTCATGAACCAGTTTAGCCCACAGTTTATCAAACTTTCATGTACATTCCATCTTTTATCCATATTAGTACGTGTGCATGTTTTTAGTTAAACACCAGTGCTGAACTTCTTGGGGGGGGGGGGTGATTCTTGTAATAGACTACTGCAATTCCCTGCTACTCGGACTCCCAGCTAACACCTTAAAACCCCTACAGATCCTCCAAAATGCCACAGCCAGGATACTTACAAAAACCAACAAAAGAGACCATATCATCCCCATTTTGAAAAACCTACACTGGCTCCCGATCAAGTTCAGAATCTCTTACAAAATCCTCACCATCATTCACAAATATATCCACAAGCTCATCCCACTGGAACTCAACATCCCTCTTTGACTTCTTATTCCCGATAGACCGGTGAGAACAGCTTACAGGAATACCCTCATTGCCCCAGCCATTAAATCCACTTTAAATAAAAGAACTCTATCCAAAGCAGGCCCACAACAATGGAACTCGTTACCCCCTGTACTCCGACAGGAACAATGCCCGATCACCTTCAAAAAGAGACTCAAAACTTGGCTGTTCGAGCAAGCGTTCAATCTATGCCAATAACCTACCACTACTCACTTCCTTCCTTAGTTATTATGTCTCCTTCAGAATACACCAATATCGTCACTCCAGTTAGCATTAGCAGCTTATCTAGTCTAGCTTGTCTAGTCTGATCACTATCTAATTTTTGTTTAGATGATTACAAGTCTAACTATTGTCTAGCCTCTTACACAAAAATATCACACTATTTATTGTTCATGTTATATGGTGATAACAGTCTCCCAGTTTATTTGTTCCAAGTTATATACTCCTTGTTCTATGTAATAGCATTCTTACATGCATGTTAATGTTAAAATGTAAACCGAATTGATTTGTAACTCTGCTACATGAATTTCGGTATATAAAAATGCTAAATAAATAAATAAATAAATAAATAAATAATATTTACAGAAGTGTGAAAAAGTAAAGGCAAGTTAGAAATGAACTGAACAAAGGAAGCAATCAAGCCATAGAATAGACAAATTGATATTTTAAAAAAATGTAGTTGATACCACTGTATCCTGGATCACCACAGTATGTTCAGTTCTATTTGTATATAATATGAACTGATATTCAAGTTTTGCTCATAGGAATTCTAGTTCACCCAGGATGAGGAAATATAGGGCTTTATTCAAAGAAAGGACTTATTCCCATTCTCTGCCTATAGAAAAAAAATGTGGCCTGGTAGTTCCTTCTTTCTCAGTCAGAACCAGTGCTGGGATCTGCCATAAGCTTTCATTGGGGATTTTTTTTTCCCCTTCTTTTAATAGACCTCTTCTTCCACTATTCCAGTTTTGATCATTGCAGCAATGGTCATGAAACCATCATCCATGTAACTGGACTCCTTCCAGAGTCCTATATCATGGACTCTAAATCAAACCACCAATTATCACCCTTATTGATAACCACAACACCCTCCTCTCTGTGGGATGTGAATGTTACCTCCACAGTATTCCCAGCCCCAGCCTACTCGGCATACAGAAGACCTGATCCAGAAGCTGAACCTGGGATCATTTGCATGGAAGTGCATAGCATGTGCCACTCAACCAATGGGCCAACCCACAGAAAAAAATCTTTTTGAATAAGGCCCAAATTGTATTACAGGCTTTGAAGCTTTCAAATTATATTTTCTAGAGCAGCTATGCTCACTTTTGATTTAAACTGCAGTATTGCATGTTAGAAAACAGATTTCTAGGTTTAATTTAAATACATCAAAAGGAATTTTCCCATTCTTGCTATATTTTTTGCTAAAACTCTATAGCCAATCAAACCAATTAATTGGCTCAGTTCACTGAAAATATTATTTTAAATGAGCAGGAGTCAGCTAACTACACATGTAATTAAGGGAGATGGAGGTTGCACATTATATACATTTCCAAAAGAAAAAGTTGAGGCTTACTAAGGCATGTGGTGACATGAGGGCAGGATGTAGGCAGGAATGTAGTTGCTGAGCATTGGAGAATTCTCCTCTTCTCCAGTAATATACACATCACATTTGAGTCCCTGCAACATCTGTGTACATCTGTTATTGGTGAATTATATATTGTTAGTCACGTTGTGCAGTTTTCCACTAGAAAGGTGGGGTATAAATCTAATAGTTTGCTTTCTACATTGCTGTGCTTTCTCTAAAGAATGTTTCTGGCTAAAATCCCGTTCCCATGCTGACTTCATTTCAAATTCATGCTCACCTCCTTCCGGTCTGCTATTACACTTGCCAAGCAAGATTATGATGTCCATCTGATAAACACACTTTCCTCCAACCCCTGCCATGTCTTTGCCATGCTTACCTCCCTCCTCAAACTGACATCTCCCGTTACCCCTTCACCATCCACCCAGACTATGGCAGACTTTTTCCATGAAAAGGATGACAAGATTAATTGTGAATTCTCTACCATGTCCTTCACTCTCAAACCATTCATCTGCTCGTTCTTTGGTCCCTTCCACATTTTCTTCCTTTTCTAAAATCATGGAGAAGGAAACTGTTCATCTTCTCTCCTCCTTCTGAACCCATTCCCACCTGACTCCTCAGTTCTATTTTCACTGTAGTTATCCCTTCCATTATATCCCCAATCAATCACTTACCATTGCAAATGTTCCCTCTTCCTCCAAATATGCTGTTATCAAGCTGCTCCTCAGAAAACCTTCCCTAAACCCTACCTGCCCTGCTACTATCATCCTGTCTCCTTCCTACTGTTTGCATTCCAAACTTACCTAAATGTGCTGTTTATCTCCTCTGTCTTGAGTTTCTTTGTCTCAAGCCTTTCTGGATCTCCTCCAGTTTGGTTTTCACCCTCTACATGGCAGAGAAACTGTTCTCACCAAAGTCTCCAGTGACCTAAATGGCCAAGGGCTTTTACACCATCCTCATCCTCCTTGACCTATCTACTACTTTTGACTCCATTGATCACCATCTACTCCTTGATACGCTGTACTTAGTTTTTGGGTATTTGCCAGGTTTTTATGGCCTGGATTGGCCACTGTTGGAAACAGGATGCTAGGCTTGTTAGAACCTTGGTCTGACCCAGTATGGCATGTTCTTATGTTCTTACTCTATCCTGGTTTTCTTCTTATCTCTCCCAGCAAATATTTACTGTTTCTTCTGGTGGTTCTTCCTTCTCCATTGCTATTCTACTATCAGTTGATGTGCCTCAAGACTCTATTCTGGACCATCTTTTCTATCTATACTTATTCCCTCAGCACTCTAATCTGCTCCCTTGGCTTTCAGTATCACTTTTATGCTGACAACTCCCATATCTACCACTCTACGCCAGAAATTTCATCAAAAATCCGGTCTCAAATTTCAGCCTGCTGGTCTCACATCACTGCCTGAATGATATGTCTTGCTTTTATCCAAAAACCAGCTTCCCCTATTCCCTCTTTCTCTGTGGATGGCACTCTCATCCTCCTGGTTTTCTTGGCCTTTATGTCACCTTGGGGTCATTTTCGATGCCTCTCTCTCTTCTTCTGTATGCACATCCAAAACACTGCTAAAGTGTGTCAGTTCTTCCTCTATAACATCACTAAAATCCATCTCTTTCTTTCTGAGCATGCTATCAAAATGCTCATCCACCCTCTTATCACCTCCCACTTAGACAAGTACTACTTGCTCTTTGCTGGTCTCCCACTGAACTGTCTTTCTCTATTGAAATCTATTTCAAGTCCAGCTGCATGGCTTATCTTTCTCCAGTGTCGCTATGACAGTGTAACCCCTCTTCTCAAGTGGCTACATTGTCTTCCTATCCACTTCACTCTCAAAGAAGAACGGATTGCACCAAATTGGTTAAAGCAAGCTGTAATAAAACCAATTCTGAAAAACAAGACAGGCAGATTTGATGACTGAGACAACTATAGGCCCATATTCAACTTGTCTTTTCTGTCAAAATGATCATGATATTCTTTACCCAAATCAATTTGGTTTTAGGAAACATCCTTGAACAGAGACATTAATTTTTGTCCTTAATGGACTCGGTTTTAAGAGGGTTTGATACTGATGAATGTTATTTTCTTGTGCTAATCGACTTAACAGCCACCTTTGACACAGTGGACCATACCCTTTTATGCCACCAGCTGAGCAACATTGGTTCACCTCCTTTCTATCTAAGAGAACATTCCAAGTTAAACTGGGCAATCACACATCTGACACTTTCTATAATGAGACAGGTGTCCCTCAAGGCTCTCAGCAACACTATTCAATATTTATATGCTCCCACTGTATAATCTACTAGCAGACTTAGGAATTACTTTCTTCTTTTATGCTGATGACATACAGTTCTACATCTCATTCTCCCAATCATTTGGAAATACAGTATCAACACTATCAACATATATGAAAGCAGTCAAGCAGGAACTATCACAACTTAAACTAACATTAAACCCTAGAAAGACTGAAATCATTTGGTTAAGTAGAAATGCTTCGATAGATAAACCCTGGCTATAGACCTGGGTAATTTTCAAATTACTTCCTCAAATTAAGTACAGGACTTAGGGATCCAGCTAGTCGAGAACCTTAACATGAAAAAGCACATTAACAAATTAATGAATACAGGATACGCCAAACTGCATATATTACATTGGTTAAAACCTTTACTGACTTTTGAGGACTTCCATACAGTACTGCAAACCCTAATTTTCTCAAACCTAGACTACTGTAACTCCTTATCACTCAGTCTTCCTGCTAGCACCCTAAAACCATTACAACTACTACAAAACGCCTCAGAATGACTCTTGATAGGAACTAGGAAATGTGATCACATCACACCCTTGCTGATTTCACTGCACTGGCTACCGGTACAAGCTCGAATCTATTTTAAGATATTAATGCTAATATTCAAAATCATTCATTCCAATAACATATGTATGATAGGAGTGACTTTACAACCATACACACCTCAGCAAACCTTAAGATCTCAAAATAAAAGGACTACTGACTGTACCCAGAATATGGAGCACACAATCTGTCACTAATAAGAGATCATGTGTTCTCCATAGTGGACCCAAAACTCTGGAATTCACCACCTGAGCTGTTATGTTTGATACCAGATAGAAAGAGATTTAAATGTGAGCTAAAAACAAGGCTATCAAAAACGCATATAACCTAACTTAAAAACAACAGAAAGTAAAGAACCACAGTAATAAGAATGACAAAAGATACAAATGGAAGAATGAAGAATAAATCTAATAAATATGCCAGAACTCTGCACAACATACTAACTAATATGTGACATCTGTAACATTAATTAATGTATGTACTTCTCACCTGTGTTCTAGATACTTAGTTAATATGGAATGAACATTTCATTTGATGCCTGCTTATGAAAACGACCCCTTAACCCATCTTTAATTGTTGGCTTTGTAAACCGTTGTGATCTTTACATGGAACGACGGTATATAAAATGTTTAAATAAATAAATAAATAAATAAATAAATAAATAAATAAATAAATAAATAAATTCTGCATATAAAAGCTTCCTTTATTCGCCTAAGTAAGCATTCATGCTAAAGATCCTCATTACCAATCTCATTTTTCCCTACACCATTCACTGGGCAAGTTGCTCTTATCTGGAGCCTTCTCCACTGCCAACTCCTGACTCCGTGCTTTCCACATTGCTATGCCGTATGCCTGGAATAGACTTCCTTAGTTGGTGTGTCATGTTCAGTCTCTGGCCATGTTCAAATATAGTTTAAAAGCTCACTTTTTGAAGCTACTTTTAACGCCTTAGTCCTCTAAAATACACTTCTTTCTGATTCTTATTTGTCATGTATGTTTGTCTTGGCTAGACTGTAAGCTCAATGGAAAAGGGACTGTTTCTTATGTGTGTCTATACATAGGAATGGATTTAAGATTTTACTGTCCCTAGGCAATTTTGATGCTTTCCCCTACCCCGCCCCACCACACACACACTTCCAATAAGGGTCCATTACAGGGCTGTTCTCTTCTAAATGAGATTCATCAGAGCTGGAAGATAACAAATCTTAGTCAGTTACTGTCCCTAAATGTTTGCTGCCCTAGGCACAGACATAATGGGTGGCTATTTACAAATCCAGGGCTGTCATACAAAGCTGTGTATATCTAGTAGCACTGCAACAATGATAAATAATAGTTTTGGTAATGGAAGTAGATAAATGAACAGATACATCTGAATTTCCTTATGTGAATAATCAGACATGCCAAATCTGATGTATTAAGCATGAGCCTCATGCCATCAGGAGAGGGTCTCACACTCTCATGTTGTGACCTTCTCCTCTCGTGCATTTGGCCGCCTGGAGAAGAGGTGGCAAAATCACTAGTATGAGCCCCTGCCTACCAAAAGAAAAAAAACAGAGGCTCAGCAGGACCACAGGAGACCCCCATCCTGCCACAGCGTGAAGAGAGTCCTGGCGGGGCCATGGCAGGCTCCATCCCACCATGGTCTGATGAGAAGTCCAGTGGGGCCATAGTGGACCACATCCCACTGCAACCCAAATAGAGAACTGTTAATGCCATGCAGGACCCCTTCCTACCACAACCCAAAGAGAGGCCCGGCAGAGGTATGGTGGACTCCATCCAGCCACTGCCCAAAGAGAGGCATGGCAGAGCTGCTGTGGACCCATCCTACTGCAGCTCAAAGGGAGAATTGGCAAGGCCATGAAAGACCCCCACCCCTCTACTGCCTGAGGAGAGTGTATGTGTGTTTGTGTGTGTGTGTGTGTGTGTGTGTGAGTCTATGTTTGTGAGTGAGTGAGGGTGTATGTGAGAGCCTGCGTGCATGTGTGTGCGTGTGTATGTGTGTGTATGTGGGAAAGAGAGCCTATGTATGTGAGAGAGAGAGAGAGTGTGTGAGAGCAATGGTTTGTATATGAAAAAGGTGTGATGGGTGGCGTGGGAGTGAGCCCTTGTTGCTGTGGCATAGTTGACACAACCTCATAGATGGATCTACAAGGCCCCTGCTGATAGCTGGAAAACATGTCCTGTAGCGGGACAGGTTGAAGCTTCACCTATACCAGCTGCCTCCCTTGCAGATTGAGCCCTTGGGTTCTGGTGGCTGGCAGGGCTTAGGTGGGTCCTTAGGGCAGTCTGCTAAGCAAGAGTCCGAGGGCACACCGGGTTCATGGAGAGCAGCAGACTGAAGAAGATGGAGACAGGCCAAGATCAAGGCAGGCAGCAAACAGGGGTGGTCAGGTCCAGGCAGCAAGCAATCATGGTTAGATCTAGGCAAGAGGTCAGAATCCAGGAGCCAGGCTTAAAATGGATAAAGACACACAAAAGACACTTGATGAGATGGACAGGATAAGGCCAGGCTGGAAGAGGCTAGGATAGACAAGGAAGGCTGAATGAGGCAAGGCTGGACAAAGCAAAGCTGGAGAGGACAGGAATGCAGGATCATGCTGAACACTGGAACACTCAAGCAAATGTACTTCTACTAGGTAGGAAACCTGTTGCTGAAGCAGTGCTTCGGTGCATGGCTGGGCTTTACTTACCTAACTGCGTGATGTCATCAAGAGGCACTAGCTCTTTGGGTTCCAACCACAGGCACTTGAAAGGCAGGTGTAGCCCATGAGGGAGGGAAGTTTGATGTCTTTGTTGATGGCATCCCGCTGCATGGAGGAAGCATGGCAGCCTTCAGGGTGCATTGAGAGTCTGAGTATTGAGAGGGTGAGTGATGCTGGTCTCAAACTAATCCCATGACCAGTAGCTGTAACAGTACACCCCCTCCAAAGCCCCTTCCATGGTCTTTTGGGCTTGGGTTTATTGGAAAATTTCCTGAGGAAGTCTTGTAGTAATCGTGGGGCTTGTAAATAAGCAGCTGGCTCCCAAGAATTCTCCTCAAGTCCAAATCCTTTCCAGGAAATCAACTACTAGACATGATTCTGAACTTTCCATGAATCTAGGATTTCCTAGACTTTGTAGTGAGTATCCTCCTCAGTTGAGTCTTCTGTAGGACGGAGAGATGGTCTGACTTGGCAAGAGATTATTGCAGGTTTTAACAGAGAGACATGGAAGATATCATGGATGAACAGAGAAGGAGGTAATTGGAGCTTGTAGGCCATTGGACCAAGTTGTCGCTCAATGGGGAATAGGCCCACAAATCATGGAGCAAATTTCAATGAAGGTATCTTCAAATACAGGTTCTTTGTACTGAGGCAAACTAGACTGCCTGGGTAAAATTGGGGCACAGGTCAACGTTTCTTGTCTGCTTGTTTTTTGAACTGCTCTGCTGCTTACTCAAGGAGGTGGTGCGTATTCTGCCAAAGTTTCTGAGTTCATGCCCCATCAGGTTAGCTGCAGGGCAAGTGACTGAAATCGTAACCAATCTTGATGTTCAGGGGTGACTTTCAAACACTTTTTAGAAGGGTGATGACCCAGTAGAACTGTTCACATGGTTATTATGGTAGAATTCGGCCATTGGGAGGAGGGAGGCCCAGTTATCCTGCCATTGGTTCACATAGGCTTGTAGAAAGGCACTTTGTTCATTGCTCTGGGGATGATATGCTAAAGTGAAATCCAAAGAAATTCCAAACTTCCTACACAAGCCTTTCCAGAAGCGGGCTGTGAACTGTACTCCCCAGTCTAAGAGGATATGAAGAGGGAGTCTTTGCAGATGGAAGATATGTTGGACAAAGAGTTTAACCAGTTCAGGTACTGATGAAAGGCCCGGAAGGGGTGTGAAATACATCATCTTAGAAAATCCATCCACTATCACCCATATGGTAGTGTTTCCACCAGAAAGAGGAAGGTCTCTGATGAAGTCAGTGGCTAAATGGGTCAAGGGCTCCTTGGGGGCTGATAGCGGCTGTAACATCTCCCAAGGTCGAGCTCACACACTTTTATTCATGTACACATGGGACAGGACTCTATGTAATGCTTTACAGAGATCTTCATCTGTGGCCACCAGTAGAGTCAGAAGATTAATTCCAAGGTTTGGGTGATACCTGGGAGGCCTGCCAAGTGGGAATCATGAGCCTACTGAAGAACCTTTGGTCACAGATATTGGGGAACAATGGTCTTCCGAGTAGGGACTGTGTATGTGACAGCAACAACAATCTTTGCAGGATTGATGATGTGCCTTGCAAAGAGCCTTCAATATCAAAGAAGTGTGAGAGAGCTTCGCCTTGTCAGTTCTTCCCATCAGAATGTTCTGCAACTTGAAGTCAAACCAATTAAAAAAACAACAACCCAGCAGGCTTGCTGGGGGTTCAGCCTCTGCACTTGCGCTAGGTGTTCTAGATTTTTGTGATCCATATAGATAGTTACTGAATATCTGACTCTTTTCAGCAGGTGTCACCATTCCTCCAAGACTAGTTTGATTGCTAGCAACTCACAGTCTGCAATGGCATAGTTCTTTTCCACTGGAGAGAATTTCTTCAAAAAGTAGGAGCAAGTCATGAGAGTGCCATTATGGTTATGCTGCAGGAAGACAATGCCTATCCTGAGGGTAGACGCATCTATCTCCAGAATGAATGGCTTGGACAGATCTAGATGGTATAGACATAGATCACGGGTGAACTCCTCTTTAAGATACTTGAAAGCTTGGATAGTTTCTGCGGTCCAGTTTTTGGTGTCCGAGCCCTTTTTGATTAGGGCTGTGAGTGGGGCAGCCAAGGATGAGTAATCATAAATAAATTGCCTATAGTAATTTGTGAACCCTAGGAAGCATTGCAGTGACTTAACGCCTACCATCCAGGGCCCCTCCAGTGTGGCCTTTAATTTGTCTTGGTCCTTACATAGGCCTTGGAGAGAAATAATATATCCCAAGAAGGATAGTTTTTCTATTTGAAGGTACATTTCTCTAACTTGTTCACCAAGTCTTTGGAGAACCTGTTTCACATGATGTCGATGCTCCATCAAAGACTTAAAGAAGACTAGGATATCATTCAAGAAAACTAGCACTTGGGAGTAGAGAAGGTCCTGGAAGATCTCCTTAACCATAAATTGGAAGACTGCAGGGGCATTGCACAACTCAAAAGGTATCACTGGGTATTCATAGTGTCCATCGCGGATGTTAAAGGTGGTCTTCCATTTGTTGCCTTCTCAGATCTTGATCAGATTGTATGACCCCAAAAGTCCAGCCGGTAAATATCTGTGCACCCCGAAGATAGTCAAAGAGCTGAGAGATCAAAGGAAGAGGATAGAAGTTCTTCTTGGAAATGGAGTTCAGACACTTTAAGCAATACAGCCTCATAATGATCTGTCCTTCTTCCCTACATTAAAGAATCCAGCGCCAGCTGGTGACAGAGAGGGAAAGATAAAGCTTCTGTCCAAATTTTCATTAATATATTTAGTCATAGCCTCAATTTCAGGGGCAGAGAGTGGGTATACCTTGCTTTGGGATAGAAACTTGCCGGAGACCAAGTCAATGGCACAGTCATAGGAGCAATGAGGTGACAAAATCTCTGCCCAGTGTTCGCTGAACACAACTACAAACTCTGTATATTATGGTGGCAGACCAGGAAGATCTGATGTAACTGTCCAAGTCATGGGCACCACAGGTGAAATTTTGATAAGGCATTGCTCATGAAAGCTAGGGCTCCACTTTGCAATCAGGTTTGGCCCAATCAATGTGTGGCTGATGAATCATAAACCATGGTAGACCCAAGATGATCATAAGAACATAAGAAATTGCCATACTGGGTCAGACCAAGGGTCTATCAAGCCAGCATCCTGATTCCAACAGTGGCCAATTCAGGCTACAAGTACCTGGCAAGTACCCAAACACTAAATAAATCCCATGCTACTAATGCCAGTAATAGCAGTGGCTATTCTCTATGACAACTTCATTAAAAGAAGGTGGTCTTGGGATTTCCATTCCGGGTTTTGTTTCTACATTTGTAATTTATGGTCTTTTATTTTATATTTGGTGAAGGCAGGTCTGTCTGTGTTCTGTGTTCTGTGACTGAGATGAGGTACTTTACTAGAGGTTTGTATCAGCCTTATTTGTTGTATTTTCTCAATAAAATATTGCACTGGTGGTGAACTGCTGCATTTTCATGGGTACGCTATTGCTGTTTCATTTCTTGGAGTTAGTGTTGCTGCAGTATGGTAGGTTTGATAGACATGCACATAGTGGGGTTTGTTTGTATTATTTTACAATGCACCTGATAGTAGAGGAAGTTTGTGATGCTGTTATTAAGATGACACCAGAATCAGAATATCTTTTTTGTATGGTGAGTAGTACAGGAAAATGTCTTAGTTCTGCTCTGCTCTGTTAGGAAGTGGGGGATGCTTGTGGATGCAGAGCATATGCCTATATTTAGTTCCATGATGGTCATGTGATCAGTGTGTCACGCATGTGTGTGTCATCTCTTAGGTGTGTTGATAGAGAAAAGGTTGAGAACAACTGCGCTAGACATACCACCTGAAAAATCTCACTCTTTGGCCTATAATTTCACTCATTGGGGTGGAAAATCTTACTCATGGGAGGGACCACCCATGGTGTCTCTGGAATAAATAGAAGCAGCCCAGTTTGATTTCAATCATATTCTGAGAGCAGTCAAAGCTGCCATACCTATGGACAACCCTTTGGGATAATGCTGAGGATGTGCACCAGAGCCATGTGTTATGAGATTTCCTAGAAATCACTGCTTTTATGTTAGCAAGAAACAAGAATGACAGAATTGCATTTCATGCAGAATATTTGTTCTCAGTAAACAGCAGTGCATTTATAAAGTCAATACCGGGAAATTTTAAATAGGAATCATAATTGCAAAAATGAAGGAACATACTTTTAAGCGGCCTTCACAGAATCTTTATGAGGCAAGTCAGTAGAAGCAGATTTACTCAAATCTGAAGTTTGTATTTAAAATAAATTTAAAAGATTCAATAGCCCACTTTCAGCCTCAAACCATGATCACATAAAGTGAGAGGGAAAGAAGACCATGTTAGTTCACCAATAAGAAAATTTATTAAGTAGTTGGGTAAAAGATAACACTTTTGTGAGGCTAAGAAATCTTTAAGGTTAAAAGATTTTGGGACAGCTAAAGTCTTTTCCTTGGGTAATGTGAGTTTCCAAAAGTCATTAACTGATTCTAAGTTTAGTCTGGTCCTGCATTCACGTCCGTTTTTGGACATCTGCTTTGAAATTTATGAAATCACTTGACACGTGAAGGAACCGTGAGAGTACTTTCTGACAGAATAATCCACAGCTGGCACTGAGCTTCGTATTTTTAGTGGCTTGAAAATATCCTCACTAAAATGCCCTATTGTATTTTTTTCCTCAAGAAACTCCTTTGAACCCAATCTATTTTCTGCAATTATAATTGTAGTTTCATGTATTTTCGTAGTGCCATATCTGTAAAAGTGGTATCTTTGCAAAAAGCATATGACTTCTATTTATATTAACTAATCAAACAAAAGTTTAAACAGGACTGTATGCAAATGAGAGTTTTATGCATATTGGAACATTCAAGCCAGCCGCGGAAAGGCTCTGTGACTAGCCGCACTTACCCTAAACTCTGAGGATGCCACCAGCCCCCTCCCAGCCATCACACTGTGCCTCGCCCTAGGCGCACGAGCGCACACTTGCTGCATCTTCTAGGCATCGGCAGGAAAGAGACTTGACAGCGTGTCCCGATGACACCAGCACGACTCAGCATTTAAACCCCAGACCACGCTCCCAGCAGAGGCCTCAGCAACTGGTCCTCCTGCTCTGCAGTGCATGTTGCTATTCCCTGTAATTTTTCTCACTGTTCCTGTGCTTTGCTCATGCCCAAATGCCTAGGCCCTTGGTGTCTTATCGCTGACTGTCTTATTTGTCTTGGCCTGTTTCTCTGGTTCTGACCTCTGCTTTGGATTATGATTTTGCTCCTGAATTGCCACCTGTTCTGACCCTTGGTCTGTACCCAGATATCATCTGCTTATTGCCCGCCCTGACCCTTGGCCTGGACCTGGATAACATCTGCTCACTGCCTGCCCTGACCACTGCCGTACCTGGACCTTCTCTGACCACTCCTTAAGGGACAATCGCCTAAACCCTGCCGGCCCCTGAAACCCAAAGACTCAACCCGTGAAGAAAGGGACTGGTACAGGTGAAGCTCCAACTCCTGCTCCAGTAGGGTGTCTGCCAGCTGTTGGCGTGGGTCTAGTAGGTTTGCCTACGAGACAGCAACAACCACAACACAGCACAAGGACTCACAATAGCAACACATATACAAATTATGCTACTATTGAGAGAGTTATTTTTGACTATGAATTAATATAAATCTATTCTGGAAGATTTTTCTTTGAACCATTATTTTAAAGATGGTTTCTCCTGGTTACCAACTGCCTGGAAATCTGCAAACATAATCCCACTATGAAAATCAAGATAAAAGGCTTGTATAAAGCTGCTAATTTCATTTTTTTATTTTAAGTTCTCTTTTAGCCATTAAAATTCAGTTTATTAGCAGTCTAATGGAGTATTACAATAATATCCTATGCATCTTACATTTTTGGCACAGTACTGGCTTGGAGTAAGACCAAACCTTCTCACATTTCATCTCTGTTCAAAGTTTCAGAAGTATTATATAGTGTGATGAACAAAGGTCAAACGAGCGCCCTGTATATCATCAATCCTCTAAGGCACTGATGTCATTCAAGCTATGAACAGGATTGGAATAACTGCAATATTGGCTTAACTTTATTGAATTATTTTGATTCATTTGTTTGAAATACAGCAATTTGTTTCCGTACGTGGAACCCTATAAAAATACATAGAACCACTGAATAATAGGGAGAGAGAGAACACAGGGAGGAAACAGAGAAACATTGAATATGATGGCAGACAGTGATGGTAAAGCCCAGCTAGTTGGCCCAAATACCCTGTTATATTGCATATTGTGCTTAGACCTTTCTCTCATTTCCTGGCAGCTAAGGACCCTCTGTGCTTATCCCATGCTCTTTTGAGGAGGGGGAAGGTACAAAGCACAGAGGTAACAAGGAAGGGAGGAGAGAAAGGTTGGGAGATGAATTAGAAAGGATCTAGGGAAATAAAGAAGGAAAGGGGAAAGGTCAGGTAGAGGGTATAGGGAAAAGTAGCAGGAGGATTTGAAGGTGTACAGATGTAAAAATGTCTTTGTGAACACAAATTCTTTTGTATTGTTCAGGAATGTCTTTTGTATAACTTGATAGCTGTTATTATAGCCCCTTTTAAAGATAATCACATTCTTTTGATTGAAATATCCTAATTAAAATAACTTTTTTTTATTAGCATTACTTATTTCCCTATTCAAGATTATTTCCAATGAAAATCACTTAACACTGCAGCACTGAAAAGGTCTAACATTGTCATGGCCAAGTGAGAGGTAAAGCCATATTTATTATCTGAATCAGAATATCAGTGAGGATGGATAAAGCCTGTGTTTTTCAAACTGATTTGTACAGATGCTGGTGAATTTATTCTATGAATACATTTGCAGCTACAGCTGTTGAGCTTGATATTCAAATAAAGTTGAGCTCCTAAATTTGGGCATCTAAGGGGGTTATTTTCTATCCGTATTGCATGCGATAGCAAGCGGGGGAGGGGGGCAGAGTCGGGGCGGGGAGGGGAGGAGTCGGGGTGACGAGGAGGCGGACGCAGCGGTATCTTCGCTGCCGGCGATAAGGTAAGACACGTTATCGCCGCCAGTAGTGCGCCCAATAGTGCCACCTTTCACGGTGGTGCTATTGGGTGCGAAAGCCGGCAGCAATAACACCACCGTGGTGCGATCGCTGCCGGCTTTCACAGGCCTGCCGCCTCCCTTCGCCCCGCCATCCCCCGTTACTGCTGGGATTCACCATTCTTTGCAAGAATCCAGGCCTAAGTTAGTTGCCAATTTTCAGCCACACTTACGTGGTACTACAAATAGTGCAAAATATTATCTCAGAATAGGTAGTGCAGATTGCACAACTTTAGAGCATATAACCATCTTGCATAAGGCAGACCATATGGTGCTGTTTTCTTACCAATAAAAAAGTGCATTGTCTTGCATAGTTATTTTTTCTGAATTATTTTAAGTAGCTTTCAACTCAGCAAAAGCCAAATATTATCCACTAATTAAAATGGCAACATTGGCAATTCCTAGATCTTATAAGTAGCCCAAACGTTTCTTTATGACCCAAATCAACATACAGTTCTTGCTTGGTTGCATGATTGCCACTAGAATGGACATTCCATAGACTTTTTTTAACATCATGTAGAAAAGGAGACATACCATCAGCAATTAGTTCATTTCCATATTTCAATGTCTACAGAGATCTGTCAAAGTTGTACTTATGTTAATGTCTGTGCTTGAGGGGAAGAAAGATGAAAAGCATGCATGCTTTGTAAATGCTGGGCTGATATTGTTTTGTTGCATTGCAAAAGCAATGACCCTTTTTATAGACAATGCCTCTTTCAAATGACTGGAGACACTTAGCTGACTGAATGAAAAAGGACTGGAATGGGGTGGTTACTGCAGGAGTAGGAATGAGATTCCTTCTTCATCTTCATCCCACAAGAGACACAAAAACGGGCTTGGTGAAGAGGTATCTGATGGCATATGTGGCAAAGGCAAATTGGAGGATGTTTACATCTGTGCCTTATTTGAAAGGTGCTGATGTGAAAGAATGGGATGAAATTATCTGTGTGCTTCTGCTGCTGTTACTGCTTACTACTGTGACGACGCTGGCACTGATATCTGCTCTTAGCTAAATAGATTGTTGATGCTCAGGAAAGGGCCTTCCATTGGGAACGACTTCTTATCGTAGTTGAAAATTGCAACATATGATGGAAATATAACGTGACATAATAAAACCAGCATACCTTCTTGACTGGGGATGAATTTTATTTTAATGTTTCAGGAGGTCGGTGGTTCTGATGCTCTTTGGAACAGCTGCTCTTGTAGCAGAGGTGATTGGGGATGATGCAAAAAAATAAATAAATAAATAAAAATTGCCGGCAATCATGGAAAATATTTTTCAGATTTCTTCCTGGCATTGCTACTGGGCAAAGTGGGTGGGGTTTCTAGCCTCACTTCCTCACTGTTTGTCCTGGCCTCACAGCCAGCTGGATAAACTGTGTCAAATATCTCCCCCATCATCATTAGCATCAGACAGAACAGGACAGCCTCATTTCTTTTTTACTTTCACTTTCTCCCTTTTCGTCCTTTAATGGCCTATTATCAGCTGTATCTGCTGCTGCAAAAGGATCTCATTGCTCCTCGGTTTTGGGCTCTGATAATTCCATCCTAGAGCTATGTTTAATGTCACATCTAACCTGACTGGCCCCAGACTTGTCTGCAGAAGCAGAAGGCCAACTATGTTGTTGCTTTCCTCTTTTTTCTTTGTCTTGCCAGGAGGGAGAGGTTTTCTGTGTGTTAGATTGAGATTACTCATTTTTCATGGTAGGGAAGATTACTTTAGGAATGAAATGATGTTTGGGGAGTCACATACTGACATATGATGACAACACTCTGGCAGATATGTCTGAAGGCATTTAAGCATGCTCAGACAAGAACTCAGAGGAAGGTCTTTTTTATCTCAATTATGCATTTGTGAGGCCTAAATCCTCTTCCACAAGCTTTCATTTTCCAGCTCCTGCTGCTGCTGCCACTGCCAAAACCTGCCTCACTGGTATATGGGTTTCTAAAGACTGAATGCTAGGCTCTGGTAATACACCAAGCCTTTACTTGACTAGTTTCTCTTATTACCCCATCTTCTCCTGCTTCTACTCGGTGCAAAGCAGCTACACACATAGACACACAGTTCATTCTGCCTCCTTTTATCTTTCTTCTTCTCTGTCTTTCCTGATTCTTTCTCCAACGATGTCAATACTTGGGGGGAGGGGGGGTTGTCTGTCTTTTCTCTCTACAGCTTTTAGTCTTTTCTCACTCTCCTGCCTTGCTCTGGATCTTTCTCTCACAGATCTCCCTCCCAGCACAAGAAGAATTGCTCAGCCTGACCTTCCCCGATGACAGTTGCGGTGTATTCATCCAGGAGACTGGACAGAGAATGCTCAGAATTGCAGAAAGGTTGAAATTCCACTGGCATGACCAGGTCATTTGCACTGAATTTCAAAAATGAATCAAAATCAGAAACAATCCAATCCAGGCTAGTGATCTGAGGATTGAATTTCTACCAAATCCTCCTTTCTGGATCATTTCTGGATGCAGGAAGTTTGTAATAATAATAATAATAATATAATATGGTACCCATCTGTACATTTTAATTATATATAATTACCTGAATCTCAACATCTTTCTTCAATCTTAACTTTCAAAGAAGGACTCAACCAAATGTAACCTCTGGGCTGAGGTCCTCAATTAAGACTCGGGTACTCTTTATTTTCTTGGCCTTATGATGTCCTCACCTCCCAAACCTTCCATGAGCCCACTCTCTTTCCAGGATTCCTTTTCGGGTGACACAGGATTTCTCTTCAAGGCCCTGAACAGTCTTTAACATCCACAATAATAAGAACACTGAACTCTGGATGAGGTTCCAACTTATCTTCACTGATAACTGATTTAAAATTGAAGTGAATGACAATATACAAATCCTTATTCAATACAGTCCATTACAGAATTATCTTACAATGAACCTGTAAAAATTGAATTATCTGCTATTTCTTTCCATATCCCAATTTCAGAGGTAGTTTTGGAGCTTCTCTTAAAATGGTGAATATGATACTTGGGCCTAGATTCATCAAATAGCTATAAATTCCACATAAATATAGCGTGTTAGTGGCTGCAATAAAAAAGGGATGTGGTTAGATAAATTTCTTAAATATTACATTGTGTAGGTAAATTTCGGAACCTGCGTTAAAATCTTGCATCTCGGGACAAAGTATCGCAGTGTGTGATACATTAGTGCGTTAAGCATCCAAACCAGGAGATGTGCACAAAACTGTGGCCAGCATGCGCCGAGCAGGTTTTAAAAGCCGACCAAGTAATCGCATATCTCCCGCTATGTGCACATGTGAAAAAGGATGGAAAAAGGGGCGCGACTTAGGCGTGTGGGGGAGGCCAAGAGATATGCACATACATACTTATGCACACAGGCACGTGCTGGGGTCCCCTGCCTTGTCACTTTATTATTGCTATGGAAGGCTTGTAAGTCATTAAAGAAAAAATCTAGGATAGTCAGTGGGCTATTACGGGTTGGGGATAAAAGGGGGAAAGGAAGACA
This sequence comes from Rhinatrema bivittatum, assembly GCF_901001135.1. Taxonomy (NCBI): domain Eukaryota; kingdom Metazoa; phylum Chordata; class Amphibia; order Gymnophiona; family Rhinatrematidae; genus Rhinatrema; species Rhinatrema bivittatum. The sequence goes on from NC_042623.1 coordinate 148,876,986, forward strand.
TATAAACTAGAGGGTTAGGAAGTCCTATCCCTCACCTGGGTGAACCAGGAACAAACTGGTGAAACTGGCAATGGCATCAGCTTTAAATTAATCAAAGTAACCACATACACAAACCTTCAGATTACAGTGTCTCTTATGCATTCCAAAGGCTATTCGTTTCCTCTTTACCGACCCCCTTGCAGCACAGAACACATCTATGTGAACCCCTATCTCAGCCTTAAAATACCCCCACTTACATGGTGGAAGCGAGATTTGCACACACATGTGAGTCCATTTCAAATAGTACGCATATCCAGCCTGTTATACCATGCGTGCATATGCACGCATATGTAAATCAATAGTTGCAACCATTATAACTTAGGCATGTATATGCACGCATGGTATAACATAGGCTGAAAACACATACATGTGTGCCCTATTTGAAATGGTCACGCACATGTGCGTGCAAATCCCGCTTCCATCGCAGAAGTGGGCCAGTGATGCAGCCAGTATCCCACTACTAATATACTTCCCCCTAATATCAAAGATTTAGGAAGACAGGGTAGGTAAGAATAGGTTGGTTTTTTTACCCTGTTTAGGTGAGTGTCAGAAAAGCCCTCATTTTATTGCTCACAATAATAGCCGCATTAACGATCACTATGGCGCTATATAAGCTATTTTTCCCCTCTACCACACAAAAAGTCAAATCCCACATTAGTGTGCATTATTTTTCCATGAACTGCAATAGAAGCCCCTCATTTTCATAATTTGCTAGCTTTTGCAATCTCATTATCATATTTGCATGTAAACATGCAATAAAGATCACTTGTTCATTGTGTGTTAGACCCTTTTGATCATGCTATAAGGCCCTAATGCAGTTTGGTGAATGACTTTGTTGGATTGGGCTAGATGACATAATTCAAAATCCCATTTGTCATACATTAATTCAGATGTTTTGAGTAGATTACTTACTATTTCTCCAATCACTTCAATTTCCTCAATGGCATTGGATGGCATCTCCCAATTCCTATCCACAATATCTGGATGGTACTTCAAATGGTTAACACTGGATAGGTACCACTGTTCTTCTGTCTTCCACCATCCCTCTTCAGGGACATGGCTGGACACCCCAAACTCGTTCAACCTCCTGTATTTGATCAAATTTAAATTCCTCTGGCAAGGGACACTTAGGTGACAGCAAAAAATAAGACTGATCTCAAAAAATCCAAAACCAAAAGGAGGAAGGGTGGATGGAGCTTCCTTCAAGAACTTTACAAAAATAAAAAAATTAAATCCTTCATTAAAAAGGGAAGTATACCTTTACTACTCTTTCTAAACCCAAGCCCTAATTCATAAGTCCCAAGGGTCTTCTTTCCCAAAAAATAAATAAGTGCAGGAAGAGCACCATCTGCCTCCTGAAAAGCTAAATTGAAACTCCACACCCTCTAGATGTTTCCCCCTTTTATAGAAACAGGAAGCAATCAACACAGCAGCCCACCTGGGGGAGCTGGAAACCAGTTGGTATTCTTCTCTACCTACACTGATGATGCAGTCTTCTTAGTAGAGACCCAGTAGGGATCTACCTAAATATTTTATATAATCTAATTTCTGTGACCTAAATACCTACATCGAATGACTTATGAGGAGAGATTGAAGAATCTAAATATGTACACCCTAGAGGAAAGGAGGAACAGAGGTGATATGATACAGATGTTCAGATACTTGAAAGGTTTTATGATCCAAAGACAACGACAAACCTTTTCCGTTGGAAAAAAATCAGCAGAACCAGGGTCATGATTTGAAGCTCCAAGGAGGAAGACTCAGAACCAATGTCAGGAAGAATTTTTCATGGAGAGGGTGGTGGATGCCTGGAAACCCTTTTCGGAGGAAGTGGTAAAGACCAAAACTGTGAAGGACTTCAAAGGGGCGTGGCATCCATAAAGTCTAGAGGATGTGAATGAAGAGAGGGTGGCTTGCGGGAAAGACAGCTACTACCTGGAGATAATACCCTTATTCAATAAGGGGCGGATTTTAAAACCCCTGCGCGCCGCCGCGCCTATTTTGCATAGGCCGCCGGCGCGCGCAGAGCCCCAGGACGCGCGTAAGTCCCAGGGCTTCCTTCGGGGGCATGGCGGGGGCATGGCGGGATGACGTGGTGTTTAGGGGGCGGGGCGTGGCATTTTGGGGGCGGCAACGTGGGCGTGGTTTCGGCCCGGGGGCGTGCCTGCGGCCTCCGGAACAGCCCCCGGGACCGGACCACGGAGCGGGGCAGCCGGCCGACGTGCACAAAGTTACGCCTGCTGAAAGCAGGCGTAACTTTGCCGACAAAGGTAAGGGGGGGTTTAGATAGGGCCGGGGGGGGTGGGTTAGGTAGGGGAAGGGAGGGGAAGGTGGGGGGGGGCGAAGGAAGGTTCCCTCCGAGGCCGCTCCGAAATCGGAGCGGCCTCGGAGGGAACAGGCAGCGCGCACAGGTTGCACAAATGTGCACCCCCTTGCGCGCGCCGACCCCCTATTTTATAAGATACGCGCAGCTACGCACGTATCTTATAAAATCCAGCATACTTTTGTTCGCGCCTGCTGCGAACTCCAACATTGCTCTATGCTTCAACGGCAAGAGGAAATGTGGAAAAAAGGATTTGCATTCATAAAAAAGCGGGGAGTAGCTTGCTTGTTACAGCTGTTACTATCCCAAACCAAACAAGCCTGATACTTCACTTTCAATGCATATCCAGCATAGCTCTCTGCTTCAACGGCAGGGAGAATGAAGAAAAGATGATTTATATTCAGACAACCACCAACAAGGACTGAAATACACAGTCTGGGTAAACAAATAAGCGTGGGTGTAGCTTGCTTGTTACGATGGTTAATACCCCGAATCAATTAAGCCTGATACTTTACTTTTAATACATATCCAGAGTAGCTCTCTGCTTCAACGGCAGGGGAGAATGAAGAAAAGTGGATTTATATTCAGATAACAACCAACAAGGACTGAATTGCACTGGCTAGGTAAACAAATATGCATGGGAGTAACTTGCTTATTGCGGCGGTTACTACCCCTAATCAATTAAGCTAGATACTTCACTTAGAAGCAGTTCCAGCATTGCTCTCAACATTAATGGTGGGGTGGAAGGGAAATAGAACCAAAGGTTACATTAATGGTGGGGGTGGAAGGGAAATAGAACCAAAAGGTTACTTACTAAAGGCCAAGAGTAACAGATAAGTATGAGACATTAAAAAAAAAGTGTGAATGCTGGGCAGACTGGATGGGCCATTTGGTCTTCTTCTGCCATCATTTATATGTTTCTATGTTTCTATATGTTATGTTTACAATTAAACTTGTGCTTTCAAACTTACAGGCTGATACTGTAAAAAGTGTGGGAGAGCCGGTGCTCCTGTTGAGCACCCACTCTTCTGATGCACGCACAGGCACCTTTCCTGGGCGCGTGATTCTCTATATAAATGTGGTGTCTCACTAATAAGGAGGCGCTAAGGACAATAGCATGGCCCTAGTGGCTCCTTATTAGCAGTAGAGGTGGCTGTCAGCAGGTCTGATAACCAACGCTTAATTTTACCGGTGACGGTTGTTGAACCTGTTGACAGCCGGAAAGCGGACTTCGGTAAAATTGAGCATCCATTGTTCTAACCCGCTGACTGGAGGGAAGATTTTTTTTTTTTCAAATATTTGGTTCCTTTGACTTAATATCACTAGGATATTAAGTCGGAGGGTGTACAGAAAAGCAGTATTTTCTGCTTTTCTGTACCCTTTTCTGGGTTGCTTATATTTTAACACCTGCCCTTGGGCAGTCGTTTATTTCTAAGAGTAAAATGTGCGGCTTGGCCACACATTTTACTTTCAGTATCCCAGATGATGAACTAATAGGCTCATCAACATGCATTTGCATGTGATGAGCGCTATTGGTTTTTGCGGGGTTGGCTGCACATTTTCAACATGCTATTTATTATCCCTTACACTATAAGGGGTAATAGATGCGCATCGAAAACGCACGGCCAAACAGGTGCTAAACAGTGCACTCGGCCGAGCACACTGTACTGCATCAGCCTGTTACTGTTTTAAAATTTCTCCAGAGATGAAATTCTTGTGTTAATGTGAATGAAGAGATATAACTTCTTTGCTCTTAGGCATTTTCTCAGTGAGCCTTCATTGACGGCCTTGCTAGCTGCTTGATATCAGAGGGGACAATTCAAACCTTTTATGGCACCTTATGTCCCTCCACATTGAGGGAGGGTTATGCTCCACACATGGCTCAATCAGTCATCTTTTGGCTAAGATCCAATCTGAGGGTCTGAGCCATGAGCTGAGGAAGGTCTCTTAGGGGTGAATTTTCAAAGGAGTTACATGCATAAAATTAGAATAAATGGGTATAAGTAGCTGATACTTTGCATATATGATTTTTTATAAACATCAGAAATATGTGCGTATTTTTGGTTTCATGCACACATTTGCCTGCACAAAAAAAAAGGGTGAGCCAAGGACCTTCCAGGGCGGGGCCCAGAGATTTATGCAAATACCTTAGCCACTTTATTTGTGCAATTTTACACCTGCTAATTATCTAACGCAAATGATATCACTCATCTGTTGTCTGCTACTGTTGGGTGGGAAGTCTGGGTGAACTGGGAGGAGTTCAGGGTGGAGTTCTGGAAGTGAAGTACTGAAGAGGCCTGGGTGAATTGGTAGAGGTATCAGAAGACTGGTGATTTCAGTTACACGTGCATATTTTAAAATATGCTGACTTCTGCATATAAATCAGGGTTTTATGTGAGCAAGTTATATTTTTTTAAATAGGTAGGAAAAGAATGTACTTTCAAAGTGTTTGCAGGTATTCACACAGGGATGAACATACACATATTTTATAATCTGCATGTCCCTGATTTGTGCAGATTATAAAATACTGTAGTAGATCTTTACGCATCCATATACACACACACAAAAAGTTCCCTGCTTTTCGGCTGAGATTATGGAACTGTCCTATAATGGGTAGGAGGAAGGGAAGAAGGCAATTAACATTCTGCTACCTGAGCCTGTTGGGGATACAAGGATGTTACAATCACTGCCTAAGCAGGAGGATTAAAACTCTTCTTAAAATAAAATAGAATCAATCAGAAAAGTTGATTTGGTCTTTTCTGCACACAGCATCTAAAGTTTTATTCCATAACTTTTCTTTCCACTATATTTATTTATTTGTTTGTTTACTTACTTCTTTTATATACCGACCTTCGTGACATGTGTCGTATCAAATCGGTTTACATGGAACTTGGGGGCTAACCTTCTTAACCATTTAACAATAGCTCATTCACAGGAAGCAAAGTTACATTTAACAAGGAGAGCAAAAACTTGGGAACTGAAGAAAGAAAATGAGGGAGAGATAACCATTGTGAGTATAAGAGGGCTTGGCTACATGAATAGTAAGGTAGGCTTAAATTGAGAAGTTCCTAATTCGGATTGAATATGACTTCTCTGTGTCATATGTGCTATATCAAACTATACTGTCTGATAATCATTGGTGCTCAAATAGGCACCTACCTGGACATTGCAGAGATGACTCCCAGTAATGAACACTAGGTCAGGTGTCATACTTCCCTCATGGGTTCCATTATTTTTTTGAGCAGAGGAAGCCTTCATATTTAAAGGTACATTTTAAAACAAGTGCACATGGACGCAATCATTTTATAACATGTGTATGTCAGCGCGCACATGTGCAGGTGGGCCCACAGCTCGTGCGGGCGGGGGGATTTTCTAAAGTACACGCAACGTCGCTATCGGGCCTTTGGCCAGTTCCCTCCCAGTCCGCTCCAATTAAGGAGCGAACTGGGAGGGAACGTTCTTTAGCCCTACCTACCCTTCTTCCCTATAGAGGGTTGGAAAATAATCTGCTCTCTTAACTACGAAATACTATAACACTACTGATTTTTGACTGCTGCACTTGAGCTGTGTGGTTTGTTTTTCAGATATTCACTAACCTAAGAATCATCTTTCCAAGAATTCTCATACTTTTAGAGATTGATTGCCTTTTACTAACTTTAAATTTAGACAGATCCCCTAATTTAAGCAAAATTCTTTGTACCATATATTTGACACATTCAAATTAACCTAGTGGATATTTGTCACCGTACCAGAAAATAGTTTAAAGGATGAATTCATATTTTCTTTTTTCCAAAACAGGTTTCTAGAACAGTTGTAAAAAAACAGCTACATTTATTAATAGATTTTTATGGTTAAAATGTTGAGTTTCTCTTTAGTCATCCAAAGTTGAAATGTAAATACTCAGTGTGCCCAAATCAGGAGAAACATGCACAAGTCAGGCTTGTGCACACCCACCAAATTTTAAAAGCCACCCAGATGTGCGCATATCTCCCACTGCGTGCACATCTCACTCAACTTCAAAAAGGGATGTGGTGAGGGCGTGGCCTGGGTGGAGCTTGGGCATTTTGGGGAGTGGCCATGAAATGTGCCTCTAAATACTTTCACTCCCCAGTGCATGCCCAGGTGCACTGCTGCCTAAGTTCTGCTATGAAGGAGGCATAAGCTATAAAAAAAAACAAAAACCTGCCATTTTGGAGGGGTTTAGGGTAACTGGAAGGACTGATAGGCTATTAAACCAGGGGGGTTTGGAGGACATAGCTCGACACTGGGTGAAATGATGGACGAACCGGTGAAAGTGGTCATGATGTGGACGAGCGCTGGTTTTAAAACTTGTCTGACTTACAAGGCAGACATGGGATTTATGTGCCTAGGCACGTGCCCACTTAAAATTAGGTGCAAATGTACACATGCTGGGGCTATTTTATGATGCGCATGCAAGTTATAAAATTGCAGCATCCCTGGGCGCCCGCGTGCCTCTTTGAACATTACCGTCTAAGATTCTGTGCAGAATGTGACACCTTTTTTATATTAATAGGAGACAGGATGCTGGGCATCAGCTTTTGAGACATATTTGATGCAGGAAGGGACCTACATGACCTCAAACGGTTCAGGTACAACATCATCTCATGTTGGTCCAATAAAAGGAATCACAACCTGCAAAAAATCCCATTTTTCTCATGACCAATATGACTTCCAGATCCCTGCCTTTTAGATGTTAAGCATGACACATTCCGTGATTTAATTCTGAACTGCACCCATTGTTTTCAATGGCATCACACCTTGAAGCTATCATAGCCAATCAAATGACTCAGTTTCCCCATCTGTTTCCTATATTTGGAATATACACCTCCATTTAATGCACCAAGCTTCCTGGCTACTTCAATGAATGCAGACTGTCTGTAGCTGCATTTTCCTTGCTTCCTCTCTGTGGTTTCTTCTCCCTTTATTCTGCAGCTTTCATGTGTGACTGAACGGCACATTAACTTTTTCTCCTGTCTAGTGTTAAGGTTATTTAAAATCCTTTCCTGGCTTGAGGGTCAGAATCCTGGAATTGTGCTTGGTAAAAAAAAAAAATACATATATATATATATATATATATATATATATATATATATATATATAGAAGAATTCATTGGCTAGCAAACATTTCTTCTGAATATTTGCAGGTAAACTGTGACTCGGGTTAAGAGGTGAAAGTGTGTTGGGTTGGGGAGAGAAACAGGTTTACTTTAGCCATAGGCAATTTTTGTAAGTGGAGGATATCTCTGAGTCTGAGCATCATTACTTAGTAATCAAAATCCTAAAGCGTTTAGGAGAATAGGAGGATAAAGAGCAGATGAGACTTGGGGGAGATATTGAATTTCGAAAGACACTGTTAACTAAAACTTCATGTACACTCACTTGCTTTTGTAAACATTTATATTCAGTTTTCTGCATTGCATTATGGAAAGATACATGTACATATTTCCCCAATAAAAGTTACTCATTAAAACAATTCTAGATAAAACCAGAAGTGCTTCAGATATTTCTCAAAACTAGCAACTTGCTAACCTTCTGGCATCACATTCTGATAGTTTTCTTTCTAACTCTCCTTTGTTATAATTGTCCAAAATGTATTTTTATTCTTTGGTGAGGGGGAGGGAGGCAGGGGTGGAGATATGTTGGAAAAAAACATTTGTCGTTATCATCATGTATAATATCTTGCTATGTGTATGGTGTTTTCCACTGCACATGATAAACAGCAATGTAGCACCCTCAAATAAAATGATTCTAAGGATATGTTTCTGCACAAAACAGGTAAAATAGTTTAATTTTTGCCAAATAATTAAGGATATGTTTCTGCACAAGCAGGTAAAATAGTTTAATTTTTGCCAAACTTTATCATGAAAAAATTAAAATGATTCAAAATAGAGGAGGGGTGTAAAGCGAAGGAGACAGGCAATTTTAAGCGTTTTCATCTGTTTTACTAACCTCTCATTAAATTTTATTGCAAAGAAATTCATGGAAGTATTTATTTATTTATTTAGTGCTTTTTTTTTATACCAACATTCATGATACAGATCATATCACATCGGTTTACATAGAACAAGGGGGAAATAACGTTAATATAAACATGAAGATAGCGAAAGTTACAATAAAGTAGACATTTTCTGTGAATTTTTCTGCAAAATGGAAAAAGTGGAATGTTTGCTGTTTATGCATTTGCAGTCACTATTTTCAAACAGTTCTACTTGGATCTATAGCATCTTGAATGGAACTGAGTCTTCCACATTTTGTTTATTATTACCATGCTTCCTTGCTGAATGTGATGTTGGTTTGGATTAAGAGAAAAGAAAATATGGTAAGAAGTGGAAGATAATTCTCTGCTGCCTCACGTTTCTTTGTTTATTGCAAGCTGGTCTTCTTATTTCTGCTGCATCCAGACCTCTTCATTTAGTGGAAGAAGAGCCTTCTCCCTCTGCTGCTTGTTAACCACTTCATTCAGCTAGTGTTGGATCTCTTTCTGCTGCCATTGTTCAACTGGTGTTAGATGTCCATTCCTTCATTGATAACATTGTTCAACTGGTGTTAGATGTCTTCTCTTTGCTGATGTTGGCCCTTTTCATTCAGCCAATGCTGGGTCTCTTTTCTCTACTACCTTCAGACCTTTTCCTTCAGCCGCTATGCAATTTATTTTTCTGCTAGTATAGTCTATTCTTCCTCTAGTCTGGTGATGGTTCAATGAAAACAGAGTTGGAATGGGGAGATCTGAAGAAGAGACAGAGTGGGAAAGATGTAGGCTGAAAGGGATGAGAGGTGGAGTTGTGGGTCTAGGATGGATGAGAGAGGACGATAAAGGGCTGAGAGGGAGGAAGTCGGGACTAGAGGGATGGAAGTGAAGGAATTAGAGGGTTAGAAAGGGTCAGACAAAGACAGAGTCAGGGGTTGGGAGGAAGTGAGAGAGAGAGTTGGAGGAGTGAAAGAGAAAGGAGATGGAGAGATGGGAGGCAGTGAGATGGAAAAGTAGAGCAATTATATATGGAGAAAAGAGGAGAAAATGGAGGGCTAGGAAGTGACAATGGATGGGGAAGAGAAAGAGGCATGGAAAGGAATTGGAAGAGGGGATGCAGGACAATAGAAAGGCAGGGGAGATGTGAAGAGGTAGTGATAGAGGGAAGAGATAGAGGCAGAGAAAAGAAAGATGAAGAGAAGTGAGGAGATAAAGAGAGATCAGATGAAGGGAGGAGCTAGCAGAAGGGACATAAAAAACAAAATCAAAATAGAAAGGAGAAAAAAGAAAACAAACTGGGTAATGATAGACAACATATAAAGATAGGAGAGACAGAATAGAATGAAACTAAAAACAAATGGCATTTTAATAACCATATCGGTCCTGGAGAAAAGTGGAAACATCATTGGCTGTGATACATATAACTGCACCAACAAAAAAGATGTTGTGACTATATGAGCTTTTCAAATCACATATCAGATGTAAGCACTTGTGTGGTCTCAACAACTGATGCATTATACCATTGTTTTATGTTGGTCCAATCAAAAAGGCATCACAGCCAACAAAGATTTTTGTTAATTCTGTAATGGAAATAAATATGATTCTTTACAGTAGCCCTCAAGGTTATGACATTTGAGTTACAACAATCTGGTTACATTGTTTTTGAACAGACACTTATTATCTCACTGTACAAAATTTTTTCAACTTTACGATGTGCAAGAATATACTGACAGAGGGGGATTACCACAGAGCCTGCCATGCAAGTCAAGAGGCGGAAGACATTAGCAGGAAGAGGTGATATTTTGTAGTAGAGGAAGACTGCAAAGGAAAGAGGACTCCGCAGAGCCTGTTGGTGCTAGCATGGGAGGGGGTAATTTCAGCTTGGAGCAATGTCAGTGCAATGTCCTTTAGGCATATCTTTGTACTTTCCTCTTCAGACATACTAAAATGTAATGCTTTTACCTGTGTCTATGCCTTTTACAGTACTATATATTGGTAAATTATACATTATTTTGGTGAAAATAGGGTATTTCAGCCTTGGTGCTGCAACCATTCCTTCATTGATAACATTGTTGTTATGGGACAATTGGGTTTGAGTTACAACTCAAAATGCACTTGAGTTCAACTTAAAATACGGTCTTAAGGAGCCAATGGTGTCCTAAATCCAAGGACTACCTATTGTTAAATATCAAATTATGTAACTTTTGAAAAGAGAGAGAGAGAGAGGATTGTATGGGTAGGTGGGGGAGAGGGAGGGGAAGTGGAAGGAAACCGGAGAGATAGAGGGTTGCAGGGATGAGGGAAGGGGTTCAAAGTCATGGTAAGCGAGGGTAAACCTTTCCCACACCCAGTGCTTTCTCTTTCAAGACTGGGTTAGACATTAGGATGAGGCTTTCAGCTAAAATGTAGTCAAGCACTAGAACAAATTAGCTAGGGAGGTGGTCAAATGTCTGTTTTTGGAAGATTTTAAGAGCAATTTGAACAAATATTTACACTGGGATTATATGGACACAGTGGAAGGCCAATGGATGGTCTACTTAACTTCCTGAGATCCCCTTCCATCCTATTTTTGTTTAATTCTCTGATCTGTATTCTATGTAGCAAATAAAATGTAATTAGAAAAATAACTCATCCCAAAAACATTGCCAAGTAATCTTCTTTGTTCTAACTTCAGCCTGAATGAGTTGAAACATTTTTGTAGTATTACTGCTTTGAAAGTCATGGCATGCTCTTATATTATTAACTTTGTTCTAAGGACATGGAAATATTGTTACTACTTGTTTTTGCCCTCCTGACACGAGGGAGGAAACTCTTTTTACTTTCTGTTTACTCTTGCTGCTCCTGTCTTTATTGTCTTTAATAAATGATTCACTTTGCCTGTTACCAGACATTAAATATATGCTTGGTTTAGCTTCTTCTTCCCGACATCCTTGTTACTAAGGTCCTGATTCATTCAACTTTTTTTTTTTTACTATAGGACAAGAATGGGAGAAAAGCCTTAATGAATCAGGACTTGCATCTTTATCCGCCTGTAGATTTTAAACAGTTAATATCACTTTTCTGTCCATCCTAGATGAATGGTTTTGAGCCACAATAATTTGAAGCCACAATCGTTAAGGGATCACTATGGGGCAATGAATTCTCCTGCTGCAATCAAGATGGCCTTTAATCTGAAATATGCCTGAGCTGCATAAATGGCCCAACTATCCCACTACGTACCTCCTCCTGCTGCAGTTATAGATATTTGGACCAACTTACAGGATGTTCAGTTCTGTCCCATTCTAGGGATGCGCTGACATTTTTAAATGGCAGGGAGAACACAATCTCAATTGTTATTTTGTTTTGTGCTGTTTCTCATTCAAAATGCCTCAAAAAAAAACAAACAACAAATTGTCAATTTATTTTTTTTTGTGTCATTTGGAATGAGAAAGAGCACAAAACAAAATAACAATTGAGATTGTGTTCTCTCTGCCATTCAAAATGACACAAAAAGAAAACAACAAATTGTCATTTTAGTTTTGTTTCTGCCTTTTAGCATGCTTAAAGACAGAAACAAAATGAAAAAGCCTTAAAAAAAAACCAGTAAAATGAAAGGTAAAACATAACCAAAGGCTGCTGGCTCCGCACAGCCCATTCCATGCAGATTTACATTTTGCATGCCTCTGAATTTTGTAGGTTTGTGACCTATGTTTATGTGGCTGCAACTTGGTAATACATTTCATTTCATCTTTTTTTCAACATGGAAAAAAAAAAAAAACCAAAGTCCTTTCTCCTTAAAAATATCAGTGCATTTCATTTTTTCTATTGCTTTTGTGGATGTAAATTGGCAGCTATGTGCAGGTTTTCAACAACATCCTGCTGGGCATTACTAATATGTGATTCAGGTTCCTTTAAAGCAGCAACAATAGAACAGTTCAAAACAGTTTTCTTTTTTTCTTCTGTTGTATTTTTTCTAGGTTTCCTTCCATTGTTATTCCGAAATGCTTCATTTCATATTCTTTTTCTGCTCTTTTGGAATAAAAGCTATGCCCAATGCAGCACAAGTGCACGGCTACAATATCGTCCCCTGAGCACACTCTGCCAATTTTCACACTTTCTACATATTATTGTGATGTCCAAATGTAGGACCTTATTGAGACATTTTGGTGTCTAGAGCAGGATGTTCAATAGATGTCCCTTGTACCTCACACTTTAGAACATAAAAGTTTAAATGTTACCATTATTGCTATTTATACTGATGGTTTGCCGTTGTTATACTATCCTACGATTGAAATCTGCTTTGAGACCTTCTTGGGAAAAAAAAGCAGAATATCAAATGTTTGGAAACAAATAAATACATAAAATACCTTTTCACAGGATTAATACAAAAGAGGGAGCTTTCTAAACCACAGAGGTCCCTTCTTCAGATGAGTCTATGCTAAATTATTCCTGACCAAAATATTAAGTTTACAATACATGATGTTACAATTATAGATTAATACATTAGCATATCTGAACTATTTGGCACCTTTCTTAGAGAAGTTCCATTTTGCCCCATCCTTGCTATATGCAGAGGTAAATGGGGGTGTCACATCCATTCAGCACTGTAAGCAATAAATCCTCCATGGATGGAACTCACATGCACCAGCTTACATTAAGCCAGTGCTGAAGGGGTTGATTCTTTTGGTTCTCTCCTTACCTTGTATCATTTTATAGCACCCAACTGCACTTATTCCAGAAGTAATTCCTCTGCTCCTAAATGGTTTTTACACTCAGTGTTTTTGTATATTCCATAACTTGACAACTCAAATTAATGACAAGTATAAAAAAGCTCAGGGAAAGTAGTCATATAAATATGTGTTACTATGTTTATTGTCACATAAGAAAATAAGTGCAAAGCTGTATCAGACTAATGGCCTATTGAGCCAAGCATCCTGTCTCCAACAGTGACCAGTCCAGCAGATGGTGTGACCCATTCCCTGTTGCTCATTCCCAAAAGTCTATCTAGCTAATAGTTGTTAAAGGACCAGTCCTCCAGAAACTAGTACAAATCTTTGTAAAACCCAGTTATACTATTAGACCTCATAGATTCATTGCCAGTTCTAGTTTTTTTTGCTGCCTTGTGTGAACAATAACTGTGCTGCCCTCTCCTAGTTTTATGTTTTGTAATTCTTAATTTTTATTGTTTTTTCAATATCCAAAACAATAGAAACAGTCTCTGTCTGTCTCACTCACTCATACTTTGTCTCATTCTGTCTCTCATTCTCTCTCTCTGACTCAGACTCTCGGTCTCAGTCTCAAATTATTTCTCCTTATCTCTAACTCCCTGTCTGTCTCCTCCCCAGCTCCTCCATTTTGACCTTCTCTGACCTCCTTCACAGACTTGTCCCTTTCAACATGTAAGATCTAAGAGTGGAACTTCTCCTGCTAGAGGCTGTTGAGATAGGGCAGGGAATAAAAATGGTAGTCACTCAGGATTATCCTTAGAAATATAGTATCTCTCTCCTATGGAGCTCTGTATAATGAGTATAGCAACTCATCCAGGGGTAGGGAGGGAGAGCAGCGTTAAAAGAGAGAAAAGGGTAATGAAGTGATAATGAGATAGTGTACTTGTATCCTTTTTCTTTCTTTTATTTGACAATTTATTTAACAAATCATTGAAACTAATAACAACCAAAACATTATGTTATGTACTTCTAACTTTAACTAGCTCTAATATACTTTTCAGAATCTGTTCTTTTCTGTTTTATGCTGGCTATTACAGTACTGTATCAGATAAGTATACATTTTGTTTTTAATATTCACTATAATACATTTTCAATTAGTTCTATGCTAATATATATCTTATATAAGGATAATGATTCTTTGTGTCTTCTTCTATTTCAGAGTTCCTGTGTTTTTCTATGAAGCCTTCTATGGTAATTATAAAAATATCTTCTACTTAAATGTTTTTTTCTTTAATCTTTTCTTTGTATATTCTTTCTATCTTTATTCCTCTGTTTCTATGTTAAACATTTGTGTATCTTTTCTTATTTATTTATTTCCAACAATTTTTATTCTTCCGATACAGGAGATCCTTACTAAGTGGATTACAGGCAAAATAAAACAAATTAAAATACAGAAAAACAATTAAAATACAAAACAATAAAATATTTAACATCTTTAAATAAACAAATAAACAAATAAATAAATAAATAAATAAATAAATATTCCATGTTGTTGCTAGACAAGAAACAAAGCTAACTTCAGGAGATTGTGGTCTGTTGAACTTGAAAGCATTCAGCTGTTTCCAAAAGAAAGTAAATTCCTCAATGACGTTTAAAGAATCAGGCAAGGTGTTCCATAAAATGGGAACAATCACTTGGAAAGCATGATTATGTGTCTCCACTAAATGAGCCACCCTTACAGAGGGGACCTTGAGTAATGGTTAACTTTGAGACCATAAATTATGACTAGATGAATACTTGCTTCTTTTTTTAAGTTTATTAAGTTTCTGTTAGGGTGCACAAATTACTACCCTTAACAGAAACATGGGGGTAACATGCACAGAATGGCAGTTGCTACTATAAAAAAAACTTGCTGGGCAGACTGGATGGACCATTTGATATTTTTCTGTCATCATTACTATGTTTCTCTCTCTCTCTCTCTCTCTCTCTCTATATATATATATATATACATTCCTCACACGAAAACTATGCGCGTCCTCTCATGGTGTATGCAGCACGCTAAGGGGCAGATTTTCAAAGGGGTACGCATGTACACCCCGAAAACCTGCCCCAAGTTCCCCCTGCACGTGCTGAGCCTATGTTGAATAGGCTCAGCGGCGTGCGCAATCCCCGGGACGCGCATAAGTCCCGGGGCTTTCCTGGGGGGCGTGTCGGAGTGTGTCGCAGGGCGTGTCGCAGGGCGTGTCGCAGGAGCGTGTCATCCGGGGCAGGGCCGCAGGCATGAGGCATGCTTCCAGCCTGGGGGCATTTCAGGGGCATGGCCGAGGCCTCCAAAACTGCTCCCGGGCCAGGGAAACGCGCAGCCGGCACGCACATGTTACGCCTGCCTGAGGCAGGCGTAACTTTTAAAACAAAAGAGGGGGGTTTAGATAGGGCTGGGGGGGGTTGGTTAGGTAGGGGAAGGGAGGGGAAGGTGCGGGGGGGTGGAAGGAAAGTTCCCTCCAAGGGAACGGAGGCAGGCTGCATAGCTCGGCACACGCAGGCTGCCGATTTTGCACAGCCTTTCATGCGCCAACCCCGGATTTTAAAGGATACGTGTGGCTACGCGAGTATCTATTAAAATCTGGCGTACTCTTGCTTGCGCCTGGTGCGTGAACAAAAGTACGCGCAGGCGTGCTTTTTTAAAATCTACCCCTAAATGTACAGAGAAAATACTCATCACAGCAGAACGTTCCTGCAAACCTACTCTCAATTACCATAAGATGAAATCCCCATAGTATAACACCTTCTTCCACGAGATCTTATACACAACCAAAACAACGAGACTAAACCTTACCTCAACGGCGCTATTATGCTCACTCGAAAACGCATTCTTCCCACAGCATATTTGCGTCCTAAGAATCGAAATCGAGGCGAAATGCTTAAGGCAAACCAGCCTTAAATCCAAACACCCTACTTACTAAACCATCCAATAAGCGGACAACTCTGACAAACCTGAACATCTCATTGGCTAATTAGCCAATAACATAGACTGATGGCCCTAAACTTCCCATAGACTACACGCCCTTCTCTCCCAGCACAAAATAAATTTGTCATAAAAGACCAGGTGATTCTATGACATGGGACCTTCACCTGCTCTGTTAGCTCTATAAAAAAGCTTCCCATTCAATTATAGAATTCAGTCCAAATGGAATTACTGTGAGCCATTGATAAATGAACTTCTGTTCATTCTGGCATAAAAGCTGAGATACTGGGTCACCCCTGGGGCACTTGAGCTGTTTTAAGATGCAAAATTTCAGCTGTTCTATAGTGTGCTTATATTCCACCCAGTGTTTAACCAAGGGAGCCTCCATCTTTTGCATGCAGATACAACTTCTATGTTGGATAATACGAGTGAGGATGGGCAATATCGTGTGCCCAATATATAATTTAGAACATGGACATATTATCACATAAACCACTCAACGGGTATTACAGTCAAACCGGCCTCTAAGCGTATACTCAAAAGATAAGGTGGAATGAGAAAATGAGTGTGTAATTAAAATATGCATGCAAACCAAACACCTATTGCAGGTATATTGACCACAACACATTGTAGATAAATCCACTTGAGAAACAGAAGAGACCAATAAATCATGCAAATTGCGTCCCCTAGTACGGGAAAAAAAAGGGTCTAGCCTGTAATGATTTATGTAAGGCCAATATATGCCAATGTTTAAATATAATGCCCTGTATCTGATGTGTCCTAGCTGAAAATGGAAGAACACAAACCAGGTGATCAAACTGATGTCGGTGATGCATTTGTAGTAGCAAATCACGGTTAGCATACAAGCCTCGCTTGTAAGCCTTCTTAACTGCTTTCTTGGGGTAACCCCTGGATAAACATTTATCACGCGTCGTCTCCGCCTGCTTTTTATATTCCATAGAGGTTTCACATAAATGACGAAGCTGTAAAAACTGACCTACAGGAATGTTCGTCCGCAAATTCAAAGAATGAAAGCTCTGAGAGTGCAATAAATTATTTCGATTAGTGGGTTTGGAAAAATGGTTGTAACCAACCGCTGTTGGTCTTTAAAAACCTGTAAATGTGTCCTGAAGAATTAGTACAAGAAGGAAAGGGGGGGGGGTCGCTGAAGAGGCACACAAATGCATTGGCCCCCAGGTGCCAGAGACCCTCGATGCACCACTACTCAGCACTGTTCTTGCTGGTTTCCCAGTGGGTATTGGATGGTCACTTTGTGGGCTACAGACTTGCATTTGTCACCTTTGTTTTTCTCTTCCCTTTCTTTTGCAGGTGGGTGCATCGTCAGCATTTGGCGCTGTAGTCTGCATTAATGGTGCTTACTCTCCTGCTCTTCCTTCTGACACGGATGTTATGCCTACACATATCTGCATGCTCATTTCTCCTCCTCATCTCTGCTATCACGCAATCCACCACTGACACTCATCTCTTCTCTTCCAGAGAGTGTTTACACTCCAAAATTCCACAGCACTATTCTTGCTGGTTCACCGGTGGACATTGGACAGCTTCAGACTTGCATTTCTCACTTTTTATCTCTTTTCCCTTTCTTATGCAGGTGGGTGATTCACTGGTGCTCGTCACTGCAGAAATGGTGATATGCAAAAATGTTGGTTATGCTCCTCCTCTTCCTTCCAGCACAGATGCTTCACCCAGTGTTACAAACCCAACACAACTCTCCACACAAAGATTGGAAACCACGATAGAAAACCCACTCATTCACTCCAAAAATTCTATTAACAATATTGACTGGATGAAAAAAATATTCTAAAACTGGAAGAAGGAGGCTTCATAACTCAAGTTATGAACTCAACCAACTCAAGTAACATCCCGGTTTCCGAGGTTCTTAATCTTTAATCATTAACCACCAACCACCTCATGCAGTCAATATTTTTATACTATTTTATATATTATTCTAAATTTTTTTAAATCAGAAATACATATCAAAATCTCATTGCAAAATGCCCTCATGCAGCACCCACATACAAAAGATAAAAAATTTAGATTGTAAGCCCTCTAGGGATAGGAAAATACCTACAGTACCTGAATGTAATCCACTTTGAAGTGCTGAAAAAAAGTGTGAAAAGTGGAATATAAAAATCAAAATAAAAAAAACAAAGATGTGAAAAATACTTAAGTTAATCCAATGTTTTAGCTGTCCCGCTCCATTTTAGTTGTCTTGCTTCATATATATAAACTGCATGAAAGTCCTGCTCACAAATGATGATCCCAACATGACCGTGTTTCAAAAGTTAATCCCTCATCAGGGGAAAACCTTCTCTTATCTGGTGGGTAAATAGAACTCATTCAAAGTGAGACGTACGAACAGAACAGTGCTCTCTTGTGAAGATTTGATGACCTTTGGAGTAAGGAAACTCACACAAAGATGAGATTTGTGCAAGTCCATCAAGCTAGGTTGAAAGAAAATTGCACAAATCTCATCTTTGAGTGAGTTTCCTCACTCTGAAGGTCATCAAATCTTTACAAGAGAGCACGGTTCTGTTCGTACGTCTCACTTTGAATGTCAAAGTGGCCCCTAACCCCCTAAACTAATACCTAAACCTCACCTCGAGTTACTAGGTGGGCTCCCATAGAGATAATAATCCCTATCTAGTGTTAGGGCAGTATGGCTAGTTTCTCTCTCCCTCTCCCTCTCCCCCCCCCAAAACCAGCATTTGAGAACACCTCACAAAATTCAATAAAGCCTTAACACAACCTATTGCACAGCGTAACACTACTGAAAAAGGTGTAGTTAAAGCCATGCAATAGGGCTTCACAAAATGGTAAGCCCACTCCTCCTCTTTTTCTGATTTGCATCGCACCATATGTTATGTTGCTATTGCATGCATTAAGGGGTTTTTGCATGCGTTAAAGCTGCTTAATGCATGTGAAAATGCCATAACGCTATTTGATAAATGGCCATGTTACTGAGCAACCTGCTTTTGCTGTATTTCCCATTGGAGAAATTTTGAGCCAGCACCAACTGCACAAGGAGGAAAGAGTCATGGCTGCTTCTGGAAAACTTGGAGACTACACTGAGGATCCTTATGTGTTCATTGCTTATAACTTATACCTGTTATGGTATGGCATTTCTTTCCCATGTGGGAGGGTGAGAATATGGGTGAAATCGATTGTATCCATTACATTTGGCATGCCAGCTATATTGAAAAAAAGCATACTTCATCTCCTGCCACTCTGTAAGTTGCTGTGGGTTCTTGATGTACTCCCTGACACGTTTCATCAAAGTCCTCAGTACCTGGCTGAAATGCTTTGAAAACAATGATTGATCCATGCCAGCCACCACAGCCACTATATTCTGGATTGAGCCAGTGGCACGAAAATACAAGGTAGCAAGAAGCTTGACCAGTTCTGGAATGGCATGTCCACAATCGGTTAGAGGATCATTACTATCTCTGATATCTTCATAGAGAGCTCCGTCTACATCGTTACCACATCTGTCTCCAGTGACCCCAGCTGGGTTGTCCATCAGCATAATATATTCTGCCTGCGTGACCTTCTGTGAAGAGCTTGAAGCAGGACAGCTTGCTCCTCTTGGACCCTCCTTTCTTTATTGATGATAAAGCATCTTTATTTTCTCTCTTCCCTTTCTCTTCTTTGCTCTAAAATGTCTGCCACTCTAATTCTTTAGCTCACCTGCAAAATGTACCAGAGCATACATAATCCATGTTTGCCACAGAAAAGCATCTATATCACAGCAACACAATAAACTGAAATGGCCACCCGAAATGGTTTATGGTTTATTATTTTTCTATACCGTCACATCGGCAAGGCCTTCAGAACGGTTTACAATCAATTAAAATAGAGAAATACAATAATACAATACAAGTAATAACAGCTAAAATAATTAAAAGAAGAGTACAAAAAAATTTGTAATTTAGCTGTTAAAATAAAGTGACTTAAGTTTTATTCCTCCCCTTAGCCTGGTGTTAAATTTCCCACACTAAAAAAATGCATTAAAATATTTCCCTGCTAATGCAGCTCTCTGCATTATCCTGTAATAGCTAATAGCTTTGTTTACATGCAGTTTGCATGAACCCATATTAAACATACAATGGGTTTCTTAGCACAGGTTATTTCGTTGCTTAAAATCCATATTACATTGAAGTTATTTTAGTGCCAGAAAAACCATGCTAAAACTGGAATAAAAACCAATGGTGGGCTCAGCACGGCTTAAAACATTGACCCCATAGTGAGTAATTTTATGACAGCCTGTGTAGGGCTGAAGTCATAAGAACATAAGCTTTACCATGCTGGGTCAGACCAAAGGTCCACCAAGCCCAGTATCCTGTTTCTAACAGTGGCCAATTCAGGTCACAAGTACCTTACAGGATCTCTAAGTTCAGTAGATTCCATGCTGCTTATCCCAGGGATAAGCTGTAGATTTCCCCAAGTCCAACTTAATAATTTTGTATAGATTTTTCTTTCAGGAACTTGTCCCAACCTTTTTTAAATGCAGCTACACTACTTTCTCTGGCATCAAATTCCAGAGTTTAATTACGCATTGAATAAAAACTTATTTTCTCCTATTTATCATAAATGTATCACCTAGTAACTTCATTGCATGTCCCCTAGTCTTTGTACTTTTTGAAAACATAAACAACCAATTTGCATTTACCAATCCACTCATTATTTAATAGAACTCTGTCCTATCTCCTGTCAGTCATCTCTTTTCCAAGCTAAAGAGCCTAATCTCTTTAGCCTTTACTCGTAGGAGAATCGTTGTGTCCCCTTTATCATTTTAGTCACCCTTCTCTGTACCTTTTCTTATTCCACTAGAACTGCACACAGTATTCAAGGGGTAGTCGCACCATGAAAAAGGCATTATTATATTCTCTACTTTATTTTTCATTCCTTTGCTAGTAATTCCTATTTGCTTTCTTGGCCGCCACCGCACTCTGAACAGAGGATTTTAACATATTATCCACGATGATGCCTAGATCTTTTTCCTGGGTGGTGATGTGGAGCCTTGCATCGTGTAGCTATAATTTGGGTTCTTTCTCCCTATATACATCACTGTCCACATTAAATGCCATTTGCCATTGGGACGCCCAATCTCCCAGTCTCGCAAGGTCCTCTTGCAATTTCTCATAGTTCTCTTGTGATTTACTAACTTTGAATAATTTTGTATCATCAGAAAATTTGACCATCTCTCTCATTATTCCCATCTCAGTCATTTATAACTCTGTTAAATAGCAGCAATCCCAGTACAGATGTCTGAGGCACTCCACTCTTCAATTAAAAATTGACCATTTAGCCCTATTCTTTTTTTTTTTTATTATCTTCTAACCAATTCTCAATCCATAATAGAACATTGCCTCCTAGCCCATGATGTTTTAATTTCCTCAAGAATCTCTCATGAGGTACTGTGTTAAATGCTTTCTGGAAATCCAGATAGACTATATCAGCTGGCTCATCTTTATCCACATGTTTATTCATGCCTTTAAAAAAATGTAGCAGATTAGTGAGGCAAGACTTCCCTTGGCTAAACTCATTTTGGGCTTGTCCCATTAAACTATGACTATCCATATGTTCAGCAATTTTGTTCTTTATAATAGTTTTGATCATTTCTCGTGGCACTGATATCAGGCTTACCAGTCTGTGAGATCCTGGATCACCTCTGGAGCCCTTTTGAAAAAAGTGGCATTACAATGTCCATCCTCCAATAATCAGGTACCATAGCTGATTTTAATGATAGATTACAGATTAATAATAATAGGTCTGCAATCTCATTTTTCAGTTCTTTCAGTACTTTTGGGATGTATACCATCCAGTCCAGGTGATTTGCTACACATGGACTTCAGCTCTCATTTTCAGATTGGATGTAAGTCCACTCTGTAAGTAAGCTGGTGTACAAAAAACCCACCACAACATATGCACATATATTTATGCCTGCTTAGGAGCAGGAATAAATGTGTATGCGTACCTTTATAATCATACTTTTGAAAATGGAAAAAATGCACATAAATTATTTCCCCACCTCCAACTCTTCCCTCGGAATACCTCTTGTACACATAAAAGTTTGCACAAAATCTCTTCCACGTGTACTTTTATACACACAACCTCAGGTAATTTTCTAATAGTCTGTTTATATGACTAAAGCCATGTTTTATGCACATAAATGCATTTGAAAATCAGTTCTTATGTGTGGACATCATTTTATGTTTGATGTTTTGACTATTGTTAAATCTTGACCACTGCTTTTTTCTCCATTAAAGGAACATGAGGAAGCTGTCAGGCATGCTGAAAAATGCAGAAAGGAAAAATACTAAGATTAGAGCATAAAAATGAATGCCCTAACAGCAGAAGCTCTAATTTTGAGCATATGTGCTGTCTTTTAATAGTGTATAACATTCTGGACCATGAAAGTGACCAAGAAATTATCTTAAAAATCTATTGAAATAGCTCTACTTACCTTTTAACTATTGTGCATGGCTGAAGCATATTTATAGTTCAAAGGAAGCAACATAAGTAAAGACAGAAAAAAAACACCACTATCTGAATGGACTTGTACTGCAATGACACATAGGGCCTGATTTCACAAGGTCCTTTTCCTTAGACACAGAATAGTAGAAACACTTTGGTGAATCATATCCCTAATGTGTTCCATCAGCAGCATCTATGTTATATAAAATGATTCCTGATAGGTTATCTAAATTGTTTATTAAAGTGCTAAAAAAAATTTACCTGAGTAATTTTCAATCAGCCCTCGTAGCAGTAAAGTCTATGGGTATGCACAGGCTTTACTGAGTATTTTCCTTTTTTTAAATTTTATTTTTATTAATTTCAACATAAACAAGCAAGACAACTCACTTCTGTAAATAAAATGATATCTCAAGAAAATATAACATGTAATAGTTACACAGAAACATTATATCTGATAACATCATTCTTTTAAAGGCAAAATAAATTGAGAGAGCCTGTATTCAAGGGGAGAATCAGGAAACAGATATAAGTAATGGCCTAATGTGCTCGGTAGATACATTTTATTGGATCATATCAGGATCAACTATTCCCCAGGATGTGTTGTTACTATACTCCTGGATTTTAAAAAGGATTTTAGCAGCTCATCACAGTCTCTTTTTTCCACTTCTCTCTCGTTTCCTAATTCCTTTTTCAAGATTTATTTTATTCTGTTTCTTCTCTTTTCTTGTCTTCTTTCCTTCCTTCCTCCCTCATAAAAGCTCCCACTCCCACACACTCTCTCTTACCCAGGCTCCTACTCTCACATGCAGGCTCTCACTTTTACATGCTCTCTCTCGTATGCAGGCTCCCACTCCTACATGCTTGCTCTCTCTCCATCAACAGGATCTCACGCCCACATACTCTCTCTCTCACACACTTTATTCTACATGCTCTCTCACTCAAAAACACATACAGACTGTCTCCCACATGCTCTCTTTCACACACACACACACTTGGGCTTCTCACTCCCAAGCTCTCTCTCTCATGCATGCATACACACACACACACACACACACACGGGCTTCTCATTCCCATGCTCTCTCTCACACATACACACACTTGGGCTTCTCACTCCTAAGCTCTCTCTCTCATGCATACACACACACACACACACACACACACAGTCTTCTCATTCCCATGCTCTCTCTCACACATACACACACTTGGGCTTCTCACTCCCAAGCTCTCTCTCTCATGCATACACACACATACACACAGGCTTCTCATGCCCATGCTCTCTCTCAAACATACACACAGGCTTCTCACTCCTATACTCTCTCTTACACATACACACTCACAGGCTTCTCACTCCTACATGCTGTAACAGGGCTCTCCCTCTCTCCTGGGCCTCCTTGCTGTGACAGGCCTCCTTCTTGGGCCGCACAAGATAAACTCCGTGATGGCCCTGCATCTGGTCTCTTCTTCTCAGGTCACGCAGGATGAGTGCCATGACGGCCCTGTGTTGAGCCTCTTTTTCTCAGGCTGCATAGGATGAGCTCTGCGATGGCTTGGCGCCAGGCAATGCTGATTGGGTGGGCCTGTGCGCAAAGTAGGTGGGCCACTGTGATGTCCCCTGTTATTGAAAGACACATTTATTGGGCATGCTCGTTGATGAGCAGGAATGATAGCACTAAGTCTCTTTGGCTAAGTCCAGCTAGGCGATGGACTTGTGTATCCATAGTGAATTAGCCCGGTGGAATTTTTGCCAGAGAGGCTAGGAACGAGAAACGAAGTAAGTACATATAGAAGTATTTTTAAGGAAATATGGAAAGCTACGGTATGATTAATTGAAAAAATGTTGTTTCAGAACGATGTTATCTTGAAAAAGAAAACTACAGCCCTTGACGCAGCATTGGCGAAACGTTGTCAACATCGGCGTCTCACTGGTAGCTGTCACGAGCACCAATTTTTCAGTCTCTTTTCAAATGGAAATAATCTGTGATTGAGAGACAAGATTCTTATGGAAATCCCTGTACAAGATAATATCCACGTACAAAGATAAGTGAAAAACCTAATTTCCTTATGGGCGAACATGCTGTTATAAACAGAGAGAAAAGAAGAGTTTTATACATTCTGAGTCTGGTTTATTCATAAAATTGTTTTTTCAAATGAATATAAAAGAAATCATAAACGAGAAAATATTTTTTTAAAAGAAATAATTGGAATAAAAATAAAGAGATGTGTTTTAGACCTATGATTGCACTAACTGGTATAAAGATCTGATGAAACATTCAGTTGAAAGCCAGTGCTGAGGTCTTTTCCTTTCAAAAAATTATATTAAAAAATGACAATAAAGAAATTATAAAAAAATTAAAAATACATTGTTTGTAACAGCAGTAACAGCACACCAGCTATTTTTTGTTTGATTCCCTGTTATTGAAAGACACATTTATTGGGCATGCTCGTTGATGAGCAGGAATGATAGTACTAAGTCTCTTTGGCTAAGTCCGGCTAGGCGACGGACTTGTGTATCCAATATTTAAGTGCTCATGTGTCCTTGTCCTTATGTGAGATAGCATGTCACAGATATATATATATTTTTTTTTTTTTTAATTTAGAGTTTTTACTATACCGACATTCGTTGGAGACATCACATCAGTAAGAAATATGTTATGAAACATAACAACAGCAGAATTGCTTTACAGTGGAACCAGGTTGATAACAATGAACAATAGTTAAAAAGGGGGGGGGGGGCAGATGACCAGGGGGGAACTGGGAGGGCATTTATAGGTTGCGGGATTTTAATTAGCTAGATATAAAGATCACAATCTATTTACAACATTTATACATATTAGTAGGTCAAGGAAGTTGCTAAGGGGGAATGAGGTGGTTAGGGATAGAAGGGGGGATTGAAAGGGACGGAGGAGGGGAGGGGGTGGGGGGAACAGGCAATAGAGAGAGATAAGGTGGAAAGAGGGGAGGGGTGAGAAAAGTGCGGATCATGGGTATGCTTGTAGGAAAAGCCAAGTTTTTAGTTTTTGTTTGAATTTTTGCAGGCTGTGTTCTTGGCGAAGGTCGGTGGTCAGTATAATACATAGGATAGGACCTGCAATGGAGAGAGTGTGCTTTTTAGTGGAGTTATAGTGGGTAAGTTTGGGTGAGGGTGTGTTTAGGGTTGCTAAGTGGTGGGATCGGGTGGGTCTGTTGGTGTTGCGGAAGGTGAGGGAGTTATTAAGCCATTGCATATTTTGGTTATGTAAGGTTTTGTGTATGATGGTGAGGGCTTTGTATTGGATGCGTTGTTGGATAGGGAGCCAATGAAGGACTTTGAGGATGGGGGTGATGTGCTTGTTCCTGCAGTGTTGGTGAGGACACGAGCGACTGCATTCTGGAGCATTTGGAGGGGGGTGATGGAGATTTTGGGAAGGCCGAGGAGGAGTGCGTTGCAGTAGTCGACTTTTGTAAATATGGTTGATTGGAGCACTGTCCTGGAATCATTGAAGTGGAGGAGAGTTTTTAGTTTTTTAGTGTTTGTAGCTTAAAGTAACAGTCTTTCATGGTGGTGCTGATGAATTTTTTAAGGTTGAGTTGGTCATCAATGATGACGCCAATATTTCTTACGTGATGTGTAGTTGGGATTGAGGTTGGGAGGGAGTTGATTAGGGTAGAGGTGAAGGGATTGTGTTGGGGTGAAATTATCATGAATTCCGTTTTGGAAGTGTTGAGTGTAAGGTTAAGGCTGGTGAGGAGGTTGTTTATGGCGGAGAGGGAAGTTTCCCAGGTTTTGATTGTAATGGGTAGGGAGTCAGTGATAAGGATGACGATTTGTACATCATCCGCGTAGATGAAATGTGTAAAACCACATTCGGAGAGGAGGTGGCAGAGAGGCACGAGGTATATATTGAATAGAGTCGAGAATAGTGAGGCGCCTTGGGGAACTTGAGGAAGGTTAATGGCTTTGGAGTCGTGGTTACCTATTCTAACTTTATATTGTCTGTATTTTAGATAGGATGCGAACCAGTGAAGTGGAGTACCTGAAATGCCAATTTCAGAGAGTCGATCAAGTAGGATTTTATGGCTTATGGTATCAAAAGCCAAGGATATGTCTAGAAGTGCGAGAATGTATGAGTGGCCTTTGTCTAGTCCCTTGAGTAGGTAGTCGGTGAGTGTGAGGAGGAGGGTTTCTGTATTGAAGTACTTAAGGAAACCAAATTGTGATGGGTAGAGGATATTATTATTTTCTAAGTAGTCAGTTAGTTGTACGTTGACTACTTTTTCCAGAACCTTTGATATGAAGGGTAGGTTGGAAATTGGACGGTACTTGGTCAGTTCAGTTGGGTCGAGCTTTGGTTTCTTTAGGATAGATTTAACTAGTGCTTGTTTTAGTGAGATGGGGACATGTCCCAGTGTGATTGATCGATTTATGATGTGTGTTAAAGGTTATGAAATAGTGTTGGGAATAGAGAGAAGGAGTTTGGGGGGGATAGTGTCAGATGGGTCAGTTGAGGGTTTCATTTTTCTTAGAAGAGATTCTATTTCGGAGGGAGCGGTAGTCTCAAATGAGTTTAAGGAGGCTTGAGGGTGTTTCATGAGGGCATTGGAGGGGGGAGAGGCTGTGGGAAAACGAGACATGATTTTTTTTATTTTATCGTGGAAGAATTGGGCTAGGTCCTGGCATTTAGTAGCTGCTTGTTCATCGGGCATGGGTGGGGGGGAGGTTTTGTAAGGTCCGAGACATAGTTGAATAAGGCTTTGGGGCTGAAGTGAAAGTTATGGATGTGTTGAGCATGGAAGTCTCATTTGGCTTTAAGGATGTTCTCATGGTATAAGTGTAGGGAGTATTTGTATTTGGTGAGTTGTGTGGGGGAGGGGTCTTTGTGCCAACTCCTTTGTTGTTTTCTAAGATTGCACTTTAGAGTCTATAATTCTGAAGAGTACCAGGGTTTTTTGGTGTTAGTGGAAGGGTTGAATTTTTTTATATTGTAATTGGCAGAGATTATCAGCAATATTGTTGGTGAGGTGGTGCCAAGATGAGAGAGCAGAGTCTGTGTCAGTAAGGTCTAGTTTGTCGAGGTCATTGGTGAGGGCTATAATCAGGTCATCTCTTGAACAGGGCTTTCGAAAGTGTATTGTGTTGTGATTGGTGTTTGTGTTAGGGCTTATGGTTTTGTTTATGTTGAACCTTGCTTTGATGATTGAGTTGTCAGACCAGGGTACTGGCGTGCAGGAGTGAGTGTCTGGGCATATGATATTGCTTGTGAAGATGAGATCGAGGGTGTGCCCTGCTCTGTGTGTAGGACCATTTATTAATTGGTAGAAATCTATTGCCTGGAGTGAAGTCAGGAAGGCATCACGTGGGGGGGGAGGGGTATGGTGTCGACATGTAAATTGAAATCTCCAAGGATGATGGCAGGGGTATTCATTGATATGTTTTCAGCTATGCATTCGATGAGGGGGGAGGAGTTAGTGTCTAGGAGACCTGGAGGGGTGTATACTAAGCATATTTGTAAATGCGAGGATTTGAATAGCCCAATTTCAAACTTGGGAGTAGGTCTAATAGATTGGGGTATCATTTTGAGTTCCTTTTTTGTAGCAAGTAAGAGACCTCCACCTTTTTTTTTGGGCCTTGGTATAGAGAATATGTCGTAAGTGTTCAGAGGGAGTTGATTCAGTATGACTGAATTTCAAACTTGGGAGTAGGCCTAATAGATTGGGGTATCATTGTTAGTTCCTTTTTTGTGGCGAGTAAGAGACCTCCACCATTTTTTGGGGCCTTGGTATAGAGAATATGTCGTAAGTGTTCAGAGGGAGTTGATTCAGTATGACTATGTCAGTTTCTTTAAGCCATGTCTCCATTATGGCACATACATCTATTTATGTCAAGCAGAAGGTCGTTGAGAATGGGTGATTTTTTGACAATGGGTTGAGCATTGAAGAGGAAGAGGGTGATAGCTGTGAGGCCGATAAGTTGTGTGAGTGGTGTGGGCATGATTGGAAGTAGATAGGAGTGGAAGGTGTTATGGTGTGGAAGGTGAAGTGTAAAGCGTTTGGGATAGTTGTGTTTGATGGAGGGGATTGTGTGTATCTCCATGTTTAAATGGAGGAAGTGGATTCTGAGTGTGGTTGTTGCAGGGGCGAGCAAAATACCAGGAGGGAAGTTGATGGGTGAGGGTCAAGGGAGCTGTGTATTGATGCTGTAGTTTGAGAGAGTGGTGAAGGTGAGAGTGGATTGTGGGGAAGATATGTGAGTATGCACGATGATTTAATGTGTTGGGAATTGAGGGAGATTGCACGTGGTATGCAGGGCAAAGGGGTTGATGCTAAGGGGCATGCCAAGGGGCAGGTTCCTTGGTCGCGCTCCTTAGGCACGCAATGCCTGGCACGCACCAGAGGTCGTCGCCTACTTTTAAAGTTGCTGGCTCGTCTACCTCTGATGACGTCGTTCGGGGGTGGGTTCCGGCATCGAAGGTAGGCCGCAGGCGTTCAGCGGGCTCGATTTCTGTGAGGGCCATCCGAGGGGAGGGCACCCTGACCCCGGTGGGTGGGCGTCAATCGCACACGTGCGGCTGCGGCTGGGTCGGAAGGCAGCACGGCAAGAAGAGGGCAAGATGGAGATGTTGCCTACTTTTAAAGTTGCTGGTTTGTCCGCCTCTGATGATGTCATTTGGGGGCGGGTTCTGGCATCGAAGGTAGGCCGCAGGCATTCAGCGGGCTCGATTTCTGTGTGGGCTGTCCAAGGGGAGGGTACCCTGACCCCGGTGGGTTGGTGCTGATCGCGCGGGTGCAGCTGTGGCTGTGTCGGAAGGCGGTGCGGCAAGAAGAGGACAGCTAGAATGTGCTGGGATCTCTTTTGATGAACTAAGCCAAGGTTTTTTTCCTGCCAGCTATCCCAGGAGAGATGGTTCTTTGCAAGCAATGTGCCTTAGGTATATTTAGATGAGGGAGGAAGTAGCAGCTGACAGGGTGTTGTTTCTGCTTTTACTACCGTCTGAGGTGGCCACTGTTTCCTGTACTAAATCCTTAAGTTGCCTCTGCTTCTGTCTCTGATGTTCCTCATCACAGATCTTAGTTATCAGCATCTCCTTCATGAATGTGAGATGCCGGGACTGGAGGCTGAGACTTCCTTTCACTCATGGATCACAGAGTGTAGCAAGCATGTATGTATGTATTGGTTTATGTGGGAGATTTCAGTCTCCTGTGCACCGGCTACTTCAAGAAGTCCTGAAATCACAACACCTCTGCTCCCAGTCCCTTTTGCTGATGGGATCCCTCCAACTTGTCCATAATATTTATTATAGGAATCGCCCCATCCAGGGTGCTGCTTCTAGAACTCAGGTTCTCTATGGCATCTTTGAAGGGCTACAGGATCTGTACCAGCTGCCTCATCACTACCCAGTCATGATACCCAAGGTGCATTGCCCACTCATCTCTATTTCCTGAGACCAGTCATGAAGGGGTGTCTGCTACTCCACTAATCTCTGCAGCATCATAAGGGTGGAATTCCAGTGAGTGCCAACATCTTGAATAAGGTGCTTGTGATTCATCCCAAACTCTTCCTGTTTCTCATGGCGATGCTGTCCTGCCTTCACGCGTCTGTGGAAGTGCCCTGCTATTTATCTGCCTTTGTCTATCAGCTCCTGCAGGACTACATTCCTGTGGACCTTGGACCCCAGCCCCCAGGGCATCCTTTACTGCCAAGTGCAGTGAGTGTGTAATACAATGGATACCCTGAGAGCCCCCATTGTCTTTAAGCCATTGTCATAAAAAAGAAACCTGTGTTTAAACTCCTTGTTCTCCATTCTAGCTGACAACCCTCCAGCATCTCTCTTATGGCTGATAGAATATTCAACAAGGTATGGAGGCCATCCATAGCCTGGGTGTGCAGCAAGGCCCACCTGAGCTCTAATGCTCGGTCTCCACTAGAGCTGCTGCTCGCTCTTGCCTCAGCCAGGTCCTGCCAGGGCACCATCAGGGAGAGATAAAAGTGTGTAGCACTCATGGCAGTCCAGATAGCGCTGGCGAAATGCACACCAGTCCCCTCTGCCTTAGCCACTTGCACCTGGATGTGACTACGGAACTGATTGTACAGGCTGGAGATGACCTTCTTATTAAATGTAGTCCTGGAAGGAACTTTGCAGTTTGGGAATAAAACCTGCAGCAAATGCTTAAAAACCATGTTCTCAGGGGTGGCTCAAGGCAATCTGCTGCCTGAGGCAAAGGATGAAATGGTGCTCCCCCCCCTCCATGACCTGGTGCAGGTGAATCACCGAGGGCCAGGGCAGGGGGAAGACAAGGGAGGGTACCAAGGAATGGCAATAGGATGTGAACCCTGGCTTCCCTTGTTTGCAGCCTACTATTCTAACCACTCAGTTTTGGGGCCTGTTATTTGTTTGTTCTCAGTCTTCGGCATCCGCACCTGGGGGAGCCTGTGAAATGTTTAATAGGGTAGGGTACCCCACCCCCTGGGTCTAGAACTAGGACTCCTCCATTCCTTATTGCCTGCCTCCCACCCTTCTCCAGGATGTGCCCCCCTGGGGTTGTGAAAGTTTGGTGAATGGTGGGAGTCTGTGTGGGTGACACACTCACACCTAGGGCTGATACAAGGATGTTAGACACCCTAGACAAACCTTACAGGCTTTCCTTCCCTCCCCTCCACCAAAAATTAAAACATGCATTCTTTTCCATTTTAAAATGTATTAACTTCCCCAACCTAAAAAGGCAGATTACATATTTACTTATTTATTTATTTAAACGTTTTTATATTCTGATAGTCGTTTGCACATCATATCGGTTTACACGGAACAGGCGACAAAAGCTGAGAGACTGGCCCTGCGGCAGCAGGAGATGACGTCAGGATAAACGCGACTCCTGCTGCTACCACTCAGGCCAGCAGGGCCAAAGAAGGGAGCTGTGGGGAAAAATTGGATTCGAGTGAGTGTCCCTCTCTCTCGCACTATTTTTTTTTTTCATGGGGAAGGGAGAATGTGGCCAAGCCATTGGTTTGTCACTAGATGGCCCTAGGTCCCTTACCATCTGGACTTGTATCAGCAGTGGGATTTTCCATTCTCTTTCAGTCTCTCCACTGAGCTGACTGGATTGGCTATCCCAGGGGCATAAGGCAGGGTTAGAGAAGTATAGAGTGTGGCTATTTTGAGTTAGAGCAAGGAGCTGTTTTTGTTTTCTTCCAGCTGAGCTGGGCCTACTAACCCAGCTTGGTATTTTTCTTGCATTTAGAGGAGATCCCTTCTCAGTGCACTCACTGTGTGAGTGGGTCTGCCTCCCTTTTGTACAGAGAAAGGTTTTCTAGCTTTTGATAAGTTTTTTTCTTGATCTGGGAAATATCCTGTGCCTTGGGAAAGTAGCAACTCCCTCTGATCCTGAGAGCAGAGGCTGGAGACCTGCGAGCAACCCCTCTCTACTACCAAGAGGAAGCAAGAGCAGTGACAGCACTACCCAGCATGAGACTTTTTGGAAAGAGACTTTTGGATTTTTTTTCCCCCTTTTGTCCATGTGGAGGTTTTTGTTCCACCCCTCTGCACAACCCGGTGAAGGAGATAGAGAGCTGTGAGCCGAACGATAATATCTGGCCTCTCTTCCTGAGAGGTCCTGCAAGGTTATACCATCAATCCTTGGGCGATCCCCAATTGGATCTCCACCCTAAAGTGATCAGGATACAGGCTGCGGGCTTCAGACTGAGTCCAGCCTGTCTGGGCAGGAGAAACCTCCTCAGCAGAAAAATATACACACCATAGAAGGGACTCGCCATCACCTGGGCCACAGAGGATTTCCTCTCTCCCCCCCCCCCCCCCACCTCCTCCCCACACACAGAAAACGCTCACTCCCTGGGAAGGAGGGAAAGGGTGGCAAGAGCAGCCCCGGCTTATAAATACGTTTATGGCCCTAGGGGAACCCAGCAAAGGGCTACATCATCTAAAAATATCAATAGACAGAAGAGGTATTTTGTGAAAATTAAATTGCAAAAGAGCCTGATTTTTTTAAAACTGGGTTTTACACATATAAATGCACTTTACCTGTGTAAGTGGGCTTTTGAAAATTGCTACAATATATGCCATTGAACTGTCAGGGGATGTTACCCATGTTTAAGTGCAGTAAACACAAATAAATGGCTTTTGAAAATTGCTGTATGTTACAATTAATAGGTGTAACTCCTATGAAAATTCACCTGTTAGGGTGACTACATATAAGATTTTCTAAAATCTCTCTTTTCTTATGAAGAGCTGGGTTTTTTTTTACAGCAATGAGCTTTCCTTTTCTTCCATGTGAGGTCCATATTCAAAATCCCACTGAGCAGGTAACTTTATCCAGATCTTCAGCGGCAGTGACTTAGCTGGAGAACTTCAGCCACCCTGGTCACTTTGGGGCTCCATATTAAAAAAAAACAAACAAAGCCTGAGAAGGTAAAGTACCCAGGCAACTCTCCAGCAGGGAATTCTACCCAGATATCCAGGCTTACTGGCCAGCCAAATCTCAGCGTTTAAGTGAACACCTCCAGGACCGCCTCTCTTTATGTGGCTACGTTTTATGCAGGCAACGATTTTCCTGGAAAATGTGCATTTGCTGTGTGGGAGGATCATTCAAACCCTGAAGATTTTGTCTGCATAACTCCCAAAGTTAGCTGGGCACATTTTTGGATAGGGACCTCTCAGTTATCTAACCCGAGACTTGTAATGTAATAATTCAACTTCATGATCCTTGTTTGTGTCCTTAGTAGCCTAAAATTGTTCAGATACAGTATATTTGGAGATTTCTCCAGGCCAGCAATGGCCTTTTACATTTTCTGGAGGCCAAAAGGTTTAGGCTGTATAAGTGCGGGTCTAACGACAGTTCAAATAGTTGTCCAGGTCTCACCTCTCTTCCTGCTGCTTAGTATCTGAATGGGCTCCTTTTTCTCCATTTTACTCAGCATCTCCAGAGCGCTTACAGCTACAACCTGCTAGCCTGAAGCCATCTTGGGCTCCTGTCTTATCCAGTACAACCCAATTTAAAACAATTTATATTAGTATTTTGTATTTTAAAAATCAAGTTGTTTCCTGAATGCTTGAAATTATGCCTAACTTTACAGTTAGGCATATTACTAAGAATGTACCCCATTATATAGCCAGGATGATTAAACTCTTCTGTCTTCTACAGTATGTCAGCAGGACTTTGTAACTTCTGAGACATAAACACAATCCTGATTTGCTTTAGAATTGCCTTAAGGAGAACCACTCCCTCTACTGGTGGCAATGCACAAATCTGAGTTCTCAGCTATAGATGTAATAGTAATTCAAAGCTGAACTCAAACTAGGAGGGTTTCAGCTTGATTCAAGCTTGAAATATGGATTTTTCCAAGACTATTGGGTAAATTGATAAATTTTCCCTGGCAGACCATGGAAAAATATGAAGCGAAAAAATCCCCACAGGTCTGCTGAGTCAAAGAAATCTGCAGAGGATTTCCTTGGCTCTACTTCAGATTTCTGAAGTCCCCTGGCAGAGTTTGCTGCAAATGCAGCATTTTCCTTAAAAGAGGATCATCACATTAAGTCAGAGAACCCATGGAATTTTCATGGATATATTGAAGTGGAAGATTTCACATCCCTACCCTCAGTCAAGTCTTCTCTTCCACAGAAGTAGAATAAATTCATGTGAACCTTCCCATTTTGGAGGGAGGGTTACCTCTGACTCAAATATGTTCTTTTTAATCTCTGCTTAATACTGTAAAGGTCTGCTTCATAACACATTATACCATGCTGATGACTCCCAACAGGTCAAGGCATATGTCTCTGTTTGGAGTCCAAGCTTGCTTCTTTTCTTTCCAGCTCCAATTTCAAATGTTCTCAGTTGCTTTACCGCTGGATTGAGTATTTTGTGAAATAAAAGAAGACTCTTCATTCACTTATTTGGTTATCAACACCTAGACTGCTGTCTGCATTGTGCTTGTGTAGAGGCAAAATTCTTGAAGCCAATTGAAATATTTTTCTGTGGCAATTAGATGCAAATTCAATTACTTCTATTTTGTTGAAGGGATTATTTATACTTGAGAACATCAGAACTGGTAACCATCCTGCGAAGGGGTGTGCCATCACTAATCTATCTCCCAGCAGGATTAACTTTCCAAACGAAAACAAACAGCACTACAAAAGGTGACGTCTAGGCCAATTTTAATGAGGCTTAATGTTGCACAAGATTGGAGAAAGACGTAATAATGGCTTTTGGCTCTCTATGGGAAAATCTCACTGAACTAGCCAAGTTTTCACAATCCACCAGTCCAGCCAAGTTTCTTCTGAATGAATCGGATGGGTGTGGAAACCTGTTTCGCAACCTTGTCTGGACTTTCTAAGCAAGATAGGCATATAATTTTTCATGATTCTACTGTGACTCCACCAATTTGGAAAAAGATTGTATAGGGTTAAACTTAAGTATTAATATTGTTTTATTTTTCTAAACACCTAGATTATAAAGTAACCAGGTGCTAATTACCTGACAATTGAAAAAAATCCCTTAATCCAGTGCTTTATACATGTGTCATTGTGTTTTCTCTTACCTGTCTTATATAATTCAATGGGTGATTTCACTGCATTAGTCCTCAAAACAATGTGTACTATTTCTGTAGTCTTCATAAAATCTAAAAATTTTAACTGGGGCAACCATATCACATCCAGTTGGGCCACCCCTCTGCTTGAAGAGAATACACAACAAACAGCACACACCAGTTTGTATTGGATAAATTTGGCTGCATGATTTATTAAACCCCTAATTTAGGTACTTAAGCCTACCTGCAACCTAAGTTCTTCCTATACAGCTTGGGAGGAGCCCTCAACCCCCCCCCCCCCCCCGGTGTGACCACTGCTCAGTGGTCTTCCCACCTCTGCTCAGTTGGGTCGTCTTGGCATTGCAATCCTGAGAGGGTGGCCATACCAGCAGGCCACCGCAAATAGCAAGATGCCAAGCCCCTTCCAGCCAAAGTATGTGCATTTGTCTGGTTTCATGCGCACATTTATCTGCACAAAAAAGGTGCAGTCTAAGGGCTTTCTGGGGCGGGGCCAAGAAGACCACCCGTAAATTGCTCTTTAAAAGAAATGTACACAAATACATTAGACAACTAGTCATGCAATTTTAATTAACCTGTTCATTAACTACCATAACTGATATCAGACTCGTCTGCGGTCTGCCATTTTTGAGTTTGAGGTCTAGGTGAACTGGGGGAAGTTCAGGGTAAAATAGTAGGAGGTCTTTGTGAACTGTAAATGGACTGGGCGATCTGTTGGAGGACCAGCAAACTTCAAGTATGCTTCATATTTTAAAATATACCTACTTCCGCGTGTAAATCATGGTTTGATGCATACAAGTTACAGTTTTTTCGCACTTAAAATATACGCACATGCTTACAAAATATGCTTTCAATGCATTGCAAATATTTGTGCATACTGAAGCATACACATATATTTTGGGTGGTAGATAATATGCATATTTTCTAATCTATGCAAATTATAAAAGCTATAGAAGATCTCCTTTCTCCCATATACATGTATATGGAGCTGCAAGGACATCAGGTTATCCTTTCATAGAATTAAACACTTTTCTTTCTGTGGCATTTGAACACCAAAAGACCTGTGACTCAGGGAGGGTAATTTTATAATCATGCAAGGGGGGGGTGACATTTGCATGTACCTTTTACATGCAAACCTTATCCTGAATTTCAAAACAAACTTATGCGCATAAGTTAGCTTGAAAATCACTGTGTAAATGGGCTGGTACATGCACAAATTCACCCACACAGACTAATGCCTACTCTTTCGAGAGGAGCTTACACACATATGGATAGATTTTCAAACCGGCGCGTGGGCGTACATGTGCGTGCACTACCCGGCATGCACACATGTACGCCCGATTTTATACCATACACACGCAGGGGTGCACATGTTATAAAATCGGGAGTCGGCGCATGCAAGGGGGTGCACAATTGTGCATCTTGGCGCGCCAAGCCCGCTTTGAGCCGTGCTGCCTTCCTCCGTTCCCTCCCCCCCACCCCACCTTCCCTTCCCCTACCTCCCCCGCCCTTTCCCCTCTACCTTTTTCTTCGTTTTTCTTTTGATTTAAAACTTCAGCCCTGGGGCTGAAGTAAGTTGCACGTCCCGGCCAAGTGCCGGCGCGCGATCCCCGGCACAGCGGCAAATGGCTATTGTGCCGGGAGCCTCTGACCCCACTGCCCCTAGACCACCCTGCCCCCTTCCCGCCCCTTTTTGTAAGCCCCGGGACTTACATGCATCCCGGGGCTTTGCGTGCATCGCCGGGCCTTTTGAAAATAGGCCCGGCGTGCATAACCTTTTGAAAATCTGCTTCATATTTTTTAAAATTCAAAGATAGGAGCATAAATCCCATCTCCATTTCTTGAAACAGCTCTTCCCAAGGTGCATAATGCTATACACAAAATCAGGTTACGTGCATACTTTTCCTTTCTGAGAGCAGAGCTATTTTATAACAGTCATTTATGTGCATAAACCGTTTTGAAAATTCAGCCCTGAATGCACTCATCCGATAAATGACATGCCGGTGTAAGAAAATTCATACATTAAAATATAGCTAGATAAGTCTAAGTCTTGGTCAAGGACACTCCAATTAAAATGCTAATGTTCAAATTCCAGGGTGTGGGTGGGTCATCTGATTTGCTAGGGTAAGGAGTTTGCTACCTAAAACTAACAAGAAATCCCACAGAGAACTAATGGCGCCAGCTTTCAGAGACGTGCACAAGCTTGCAGCTGTACATATTTGTGGATCCACCAAAACAAATATCCCTGTCAAGATCCGCTTTGGCCCCATGACATAGAGAACATTTGGTGTGGATAGGACGCTAAACACTTTAGTTATTTGTGTGGGAAGAAGGGACCTACACAGATGGGGTCATCTCATAAGCCTTCTTCCCTCTGGAAAGTAGGCTAGAAACAGTAACTTAATATTAACCAAAAACCCTAGGTATGTATGAAGAGTTTTTGTACCTAAAGTGAAAGGTGCTCACTATTTGTAAAAAAATACCTTTTGCCTTAAGTTTTGTTTCATTCATGTTATAAGTGAAAGGTTGAGAGAGCAAAGTCCCTACCTGCCGTCATTAATATGGTAACGGGTTTGGCTTCCGTCCCTTGAAGGCTCTTTCCTGGTGGCCTGGGCCCTCATGGAGCTCGGGGTGACTGGGGTTCAGGAAGTGAGGTTTGGTGCTTCACACTTCCTCCCTCCCTCACCCTGTTTCCGACACAAGCAAACAATGTCAGATTCTCACCAAACTATTTGTGTAATGCAAAATTCTAGTCACCAATTTCGTACTGGAGAAATCTTTGCTGGTTGTAATATCCTTTCCTGGAAAATCGTAAGAATTATCCAAAATGATGAAAGGGCCATTGTGTCCTCTAAAGCTCATATAGCGTAGCATCAATGAATAATTCTTCTGCTGGTCCAATAAAATCAAAGCCTGTGAAAGAATCCAAAAAATTATTTTTTTTTTTGCAATTGCACACATCTTTAAAAAAATATGAAGGCATTCAGTCAAATATTTTTATTTAGGGGATAAGTTGCAGACTGACTGCGTATCTGGTATCTGCAAAGTCCATGAATAATTTTTCTTACTGAAAATACATGCATATTTTTGAAAATCCTAAAGGCTGCATGTAGTTCCAAACCTGCCCCTCAGCTCCAAGAACATTTTTCCCTACTGTGGGCAAATATGCAAGGCACTACTCAAGCATTTTTATCCACATATAAAATGGACAATTTTCAAAATTATCATTTCCATGGGTAAAACACAATTTCACCCACAGAAATGGCTTTGAAAATTACCCCTGCTTGAAGCAATTTTCAAATCAAATTGCCCAGGCAAATTGGTCTGGCTCAAAATTGTGCTTCTCTGCCCAGACAAAAGGACCTGAAAACTTCGATAATATGCACACTTTGAATCTGGTGAAAAACAGACATTATCTGAAGCACGCTTAGATTGGGGGAAGGGGTGGAATATGGCCCGCATTCATGGAATTTACAAAAGTATGCATGTTATTTTATACACATCCATTGACTACCTGTGCAAACAGCATGCACAAGGTGGGTCAAAATGGCAAGTTTATAAAAATAAGCGATAATTGCTTTCATTTCTGGAAATTTGTTTCAATTATAAAGTTTCTATAAAAGGTGCTCCCTATTGTTAGAAGCGTCAGTCGCGGCAGACCGCAACCGGGACCGGGTGTCATGGCCGCCGGCCGCAACAAAGAAAGGACCCGGGGCAGCAAGGGACTCACCCGGATCGCCGGGGTTGACTGCGGGGATCTGCAGGGCAGGCAGCCCTGCCTGTTCTCTTCTTCACCGCCGCCATTGCTGAGCCGGCAGCCAGGCTCCACGGCTAGCTGACTCCTCCCCCTGCTCCTCTTAAGGCCGCGCGCGCGGCTGTAAAGAAATTCTTAAAGGGGCCATGACAGGAAGTGTCATGGCTCCCTCTGTAGCTCCTCCTTCCGCTTCCTGTACTTAAGGCAAGGGCTGAGCATCCAGTCCTTGCCTTAGTATTGAGGTTCCTGCCTTGAGTGGTTCCTGGCTCCTGGTTTTGCTTCTTTGTCCGTCCTTCTTCCCTGCTCCGTGGATTGATTCTTTGTTGCTGACTTCTGGACTGGTGGACGTGTCTTCTCTGGCTTGATCCTGGTACGGCTCTGCACTCCTCTCTGGCTTGACATTGGTACGGCTTCGGACCCTTCTCCTGCCTCGATCCTGGTACGGCTTCGGACCCTACTCCTGCCTCAATCCTGGTACGGCTTCGGACCCTTCTTCTGCCTCGACCCTGGTACGGCTTTGGACCCTTCTCCTGCTTTGACCCTGGCCCGGATTCGGATCCTGCTGAGGTACTGATTTCTGGACTGGATTTGAACTCTTCTGGAAACCCATTCTTAGACTGTCACGACCTGCTGGAGGCGCCAGCCGTCTGGAACCCACAGCCTGCAGGAGGCGCCTGCATCCAGACATCTTACAGTCTTCAGAAGAGTCGCCTAAGTCCCAGCGGCCGGACCCCTACGGGCTCCTCCTGGGGGGGTCGCGTGCTTCCAGGGTGAAGTCTTCTAGCAAGTCTACGGTCCAACAGGCCTCGCCCTTCGAGGTAGCTGCTACCTCGAAACAAGAATCCACAATCATAACAGAATACTAAGGCCATGGACCTGGCAGAGGCCTCGGCGCGTCAAGCCATTCCCGGACTGGCTCAGAAGGTCATGGAACAACAACGGATTCTGGAATCCATGGCAGCCTCATTAGAACGACTTAATGCACGTATGGAATCCATGGCAGCTGCTCAGGTCGCCGCTGCCGCCGTACCAGTGTTGGCACCAAGTGTCAGCCGACCTACTATTCCATTACCCATACCTCCACGCTATGCAGGGGATCCTTGGTTGTGTCAAGGATTCATCGATCAGTGCAACATGCATTTTCAACTCCAAGCCTCGGCGTTTCCAGACGATCTCACCAAGACCACGTACATCTTGTCACTGTTGGAGGGAAAGGCCCTGGCATGGGCATCTCCCTATTGGCGACGATCGGATCCCATCTTGCAAGATCTTCAAAAGTTCTGGGAACTCTTCATCACCATCTTTGATGACCCAGGGAAACAGGTAGTGGCCGGATCTAAACTGCTGCAACTACGACAAGGTAACCGAGCCCTCGCAGACTACACTATCGAGTTCAGAACACTGGCTTCGGAACTGCATTGGGAAGAGAACTGTTTGCGTTTCATATACCTGAAGGGTCTGTCATCAAAAATCAAGGACGAGATGGCGGCTCGAGAACTACCAAAGACATTAGACGCTATCATCGATTTAGTAAACCGGATAGACCGTCGTCTGCAAGAAAGGACTCGAAAAGGAGCTAACGTCAAGATCTGGTCTGGGGAGGCCAAGGAAGCATTTCAAGCCCTTAAAGACTCCTTCCTTCAACAACCCTGTCTGCGGCATCCTGATCCCAAGCGTCCATTTTTCATAGAGGTCGACGCATCAGCTGAGGGAGTGGGTGCTGTTCTTAGTCAGCATACTTCATCTGGAAAAGCACATCCTTGTTCATATTTCTCTAAGAAATTTTCCGCAGCAGAATGTAATTATTCGATTGGAGACAAGGAGCTGCTTGCGATTAAGATGGCACTGGAGGAGTGGAGACAATGGTTGGAGGGAGCCCAATATCATATCACCATCTTTACTGACCACAAAAATTTAATGTATCTACAACAAGCTCAATGGTTAAACCCACGTCAAGCCCGCTGGGCTCTCTTTTTCACTCGTTTCGATATTGAAATACGATATCGCCCTGCCGACAAGAACATCAAGGCTGATGCCTTATCCCGTTCATTCTCCATAGAAGATATTGAAGAATCGGAACAACATATCATTGATCCGGCCCGTAACATCGTGGCTACTACCGTTACAGTACCACCTGGAGAAACGGTGGTACCTAAGCGGCTGAGCAATAAAGTTTTGGCTTGGGGTCACGATTCCAAATTAGCAGGACACCCCGAACGACTGCGAACACAGGCGCTGTTACAACAGTATTATTGGTGGCCGGAGATGCATAAAGATATACGAGCTTATGTGGATTCCTGTCCAGCCTGCGCTCAGCATAAAGTCCTTACCGGGAAACCCTGGGGCCTTTTACAACCATTGCCCATTCCCACCAGACCCTGGACACATATCTCCACGGATTTTGTTGTAGAGCTTCCTCTTTCCGATGGTAATACGGTGATATGGGTAGTGGTGGATCGCTTTTCTAAAATGGCCCATTTTATTCCACTCCCCTCCCTCCCATCGGCCCCACGACTAGCTCAATTATTCATGCTACATATCTACCGTCTACATGGCCTACCTCATCACATCACTTCAGACCGGGGTCCGCAGTTCACTGCTCGCTATTGGCTCAACCTCTGCAAAAAATTCCAGATTTCCTTGGATTTCACTACGGCTTTTCATCCCCAGGCTAACGGCCAGGCTGAGCGCACTAATCGGACACTAAAACAGTTCCTACGTTTATATGTTAACTCTCGCCAAGACGATTGGGCATCTCTTCTCTCCTGGGCGGAATTTTCGCATAATTCGCAAAGAAATTCACTGATCCGCATCGTCGCCAGGCTCCGCAGTTCCATCTCGGGGAGAAGGTGTGGCTCAGCACCTGGCACATCCATCTGAGAGTTCCTTCCATGAGATTGGCTCCCCGATATATTGGCCCGTTTCCGGTTTTGAGACAACTAGGTCCAGTGACCTATCAACTTCGGTTACCGGCTTCCTTAAGCATTCACAATTCTTTCCATGTGTCTCTTCTAAAGCCATTGATCCTCAGATGGCCTAGTCGGAGACCGCCAGAACCGGCGCACCTTCAGGCGGTGGATGAGACGGTTTATCAAGTACAAGAGGTGTTGGATGTCCGGAAACGGGGCACCATTTGGGAGTATCTCCTGGCCTGGGAGGGATTTGGTCCGGAGGAGATCTCATGGGAACCGGCAAAGAATATATTGGACAAATCATTGCTCAAAAACTTTCATTCCAAACACCCTGGTAAACCCAAGCCTTCTAGAGGGAGGCCTAAAGGAGGGGGTACTGTTAGAAGCGTCGGTCGCGGCAGACCGCGACCGGGACCGGGTGTCATGGCCGCAGGCCGCGGTCGGCCGCGATGAAGAAAGGACCCGGGGCAGCAAGGGACTCACCCGGATCGCCGGGGTTGGCTGCGGGGATCTGCAGGGCAGGCAGCCCTGCCTGTTCTCTTCTTCACCGCCGCCATTGCTGAGCCGGCAGCGAGGCTCCGCGGCTAGCTGACTCCTCCCCCTGCTCCTCTTAGGGCCGCGCGCACGGCTGTAAAGAAATTCTTAAAGGGGCCATGACAGGAAGTGTCATGGCTCCCTCTGTAGCTCCTCCTTCCGCTTCCTGTACTTAAGGCAAGGGCTGAGCATCCAGTCCTTGCCTTAGTATTGAGGTTCCTGCCTTGAGTGGTTCCTGGCTCCTGGTTTTGCTTCTTCGTCCATCCTTCTTCCCTGCTCTGTGGATTGATTCTTTGTTGCTGACTTCTGGACTGGTGGACGTGTCTTCTCTGGCTTGATCCTGGTACGGCTCTGCACTCCTCTCTGGCTTGACATTGGTATGGCTTTGGACCCTTCTCCTGCCTCGATACTGGTACAGCTTCGGACCCTTCTCCTGCCTCGATCCTGGTACGGCTTCGGACCCTTCTTCTGCCTCGACCCTGGTACGGCTTTGGACCCTTCTCCTGCTTCGACCCTGGCCCGGATTCGGATTCTGCTGAGGTACTGATTTCTGGACTGGATTTGAACTCTTCTGGAAACCCATTCTTAGACTGTCATGACCTGCTGGAGGCACCAGCCGTCTGGAACCCACGACCTGCAGGAGGCGCCTGCATCCAGACATCTTACAGTCTTCAGAAGAGTCGCCTAAGTCCCAGCGGCCGGATCCCTACGGGCTCCTCCTGGGGGGGTCGCGTGCTTCCAGGGTGAAGTCTTCTAGCAAGTCTACAGTCCAACAGGCCTCGCCCTTCGAGGTAGCTGCTACCTCGAAACAAGGGTCCACAATCATAACACCTATAGCTAAGGTTCTTAATCAATATAGAATTTTTCAGTAGGCAAGGAAAAGGGGAAAAGTAATTTATGAAGCCCACATAGTCTAAGTTCAACACTGTAATGATATTCTCACTCTTTAAACTGCAATATACTTAAAAAGAAAGTGATCATTTTTGATTTGCACTTTTGATGGTACAATCTCATTAACAGGATGATCAGGCAGAGCCTGGTGTCCAAATCGATTTAAAGCAGAGACATTGCAGCTTTGAAAAGAAGCCTTGTGATGTTGAAAAACAGGGACATATTGAAAAACAAAGAACTGCAACCAAATGCCAGCTTTATTTTTCTTCTCTTACCCAGTAGCAAACAAGACTGCACAACTAAAATACATTATCTACGGGTAAAATGTAAGGGAAGCGTGTACATGGGACTTTGAGAGATTTCTCTGAAAGTGCTGAGAGGTGCAATATCAGCTTGCCTTCCCTTTATCTGCAGACTCCCTGCAAGAGCCTGTCCCAATTCCGCTATCTGTATGTTTCTCATTCCTGTTGGGGGAAGGAGATAATGCTCTCTTATGCCTTCCTCTAGGCTTAAGTGAGAGGTAGGAATATACTGGGTCTTTTCTTAAAAATTTTTATTTTCTGTGCCTTTTGACAAACTCTTTGGAAAACGGAGCCTATTGTTTCAGAGAGAGAGAGATGTCTTTGAGAAGAGATTGTGCTGGCAGACATGGGATTTGGTGAACCATTACAACTGGATATGAGGACCTTTTTGTTTTATGTTTATATTTGTTTTCTTTTTCCTTGGTGTTGGGTTTCATGGAAGAGCACAGAGACTCTTTTCTTGACTGTTGGGTCATGCGCTGACCAGATCACATGAAATCTTCCAGACTGTAAACAAGTCGATGGTTGCTGGGATCCTCAAAGTAATATTATTGTAACTGGACAGATACCATCTGTCAAGAATGCATGTTTTTTAATTTGTGGGGGGGAAAAACTGATCTTTCTAAGTAATTGTAGAAGTTTGTGAACAGACAGACATTAATCTGCTGTCTTGAAAGTAATTCAATATATTTTAGTCAAAATACATATATTTATCTTATTTATTTATTCATTTCTAACTGATTTTTAATCCATACCCTTCCTACAGCTTGAGGCAGGGA
Organism: Rhinatrema bivittatum; assembly: GCF_901001135.1. Classification (NCBI taxonomy): domain Eukaryota; kingdom Metazoa; phylum Chordata; class Amphibia; order Gymnophiona; family Rhinatrematidae; genus Rhinatrema; species Rhinatrema bivittatum. The sequence goes on from NC_042623.1 coordinate 148,921,147, forward strand.
CCAATTAAACTTTACACAAAGATAATAAACAACCTTTGCATCACCTCATTGTATCATGCATTATACATTGAAAGCATTTATTTATTTAGATTTTTATATTCCACTTTTCAGCACTATAAAGTAGATTACATTCAGGTACTGTAGGTATTTCTCTATCCCACAGGGCTTGCAATCTAATTTTGTACCTCAGGCAATGAAGGGTAAAGAGACTTGCCCAAGATCACAAGGAGTGACAGCAGGATTTGAATGCTGGTTTCCCTAGGTCATAGCCTGCTGCTCTAACCACTAGGCTACTCCATTCCTGAACACTGTAGCTTTAATAGCTTTCTTTAATGCCTGCATATGAGATCTTAATGTAACAATGGGTTGAAGTGCATTTCATGCATTTGCACAGCTTCAGGGAAGGTCCTTTCCCCTGCCTCGCAAAGACTAGCATGACGCAAGGTAGGGACGTCAAGAAACCCTTGTTAGGATGATCTCAGAGATCTTTAGGGAACATAGAAACAAAGGATCGAGTTGCTTCCTGGAGCCTACACATTGTTTAATAATTTGTGTAGAAGAACAGCCACCTTATAAACGATCTGCCATTGCATGGGGAGCCAGTGTAGGGAGCACAGTACAGGAGTAATGTAGGAGCACTGAGAGGAGAGGATCACCTTGGTGGTGGCTGAAAGGAATCAGTAAGTTTTGCATGGAAATGTATTTATTTATTTATTTATTTTTAAATACTGGGGAGAAGTAAACTATTGGGGCATATTATTTAGTGTGTTTCTTCTTTTAATAGTCAGTAAGGCAGCTAATAAACAGAAGTTAGTGTGTTTATTTTTAAATAGTCTGTCAGTAAGGCTGCTAATAAGCAGAAGTTAGTGTGTTGGTATTTCTCACTCCTCCCACCCATTCCTAACTCATCCTTTAATTTATAGGCAGGTGCCACTTTTACACTAAAATAAAAAAAATTCAGTCTTTTAACTTTACTTCACAAACTCCCCATTCTTTATTGAAAGCTTGATCATTCCCCTGTAGGCCACTACCAGACATATAGGGGCAGATTTTAAATACTTGCGCTGGATTTTATAAGATACGCGCGTAGCTGCGCGTATCTTATAAAATCCGGGGTCGGAGCGCGCAAGGGGGTGCACATTTGTGCATCCTGCGCGCGCCGAGCACAGCGCGGCCTGCCTGTTCCCTCCGAGGCCGCTCCGATTTCGGAGCGGCCTCGGAGGGAATTTTTCTTCGCTCTCCCCCCACCTTCCCATCCCTTCCCCTACCTAACCCACCCTCCCGGCCCGATCTAAAACCCCCCCCTACCTTTGTTGGCAAAGTTACGCCTGCTGAAAGCAGGCGTAACCTTGTGCGCGTCGGCCAGCAGCCCCACTCTGTCCTCCGGTCCTGGGGGCTGGTCCGGAGGCCTCGACCATGCCCCCGGGCTGGCGCCACGCCCCCAGGCCTGCCCCCAAAACGCCACGGCACACCCCCGAAACGCCACGTTGTTTCGGGAATGCCCCGGACACGCCCCCTCCCTCCCCTTTTCGAAAGCCCCGGGACTTACGCGCGTCCCAGGGCTTTACGCGCGCCGGCGGCCTATGCAAAATAGGCGCGCGTAAATCCTTCCGGATTTACGCGCACGGGCCTTTTAAAATCCGCCCCATAGTGAATACACTAATACATTTAAAGGATGCTAATTAGACACATTCCTACTCCCATACAACCTAAAAGTTAACTAAGAGCTGAACAAATTTGAAGTAAAGGCAGCAGTCCAGCAGCAAGAGGGGGTCCTCCCAGTCTTTTTTATCGAGTGTCACATGTATGATTTTTTACCTGCCGGTGAGAAGTTGTACGTGTGCATCCGATGCAAAGAGCTTCTGTCTCTCCGAGAACAAGTCCGATCTCTGGAGGCTAGAGTGGCAGACCTGGAGTTGCTGAGGCAGACAGAGAGGTATATAGATGAGACCTTTAGGGACATAGTAGCCAAGTCCCAACTTCAGACTGGCAGCTCTGATGCTGCCTTGGAGGAAGATGGTCTCATGATTGGAGAGCATCAACCTGGTACAGCAGGAAAGGATCCTGTAGCAAGAACCTGCTCTCCAGGTGGTGCATTGTCCTTTTGCACTGAGGATGTGTCTTCCAGGGCTACTGCCCAGGAGGGAAGGGTTAGGTCGGCCATCATAGTTGGTGATTCGATTATTAGGAATGTAAACAGAGGGTGGCTGGTGAGTGTGAGGATCATCTGGTAGCATGCCTACCTGGTGCGAAGGTGGCAGACCTCACACGTCACCTAGATAGGATTTTAGACAGTGCTGGGGAGGAGCCGGCTGTCTTGATACATGTGGGCATCAACGACATAGGAAAATGTGGGAGGGAGGTTCTGGAAACCAAATTTAGGCTCTTAGGTAGAAAGCTGAAATCCAGAACCTCCAGGGTAGCATTCTCTGAAATGCTCCCTGTTCCACCCACAGCTCCCCAAAAGCAGGCAGAACTCCAGAGTCTCAATGCATGGATGAGGCGATGGTGCAAGGAAGAGGGATTCAGTTTTGTAAGGAACTGGGGAACCTTTTGAGGAAGGGAGAATCTTTTCCGAAGGGATGGGCTCCATCTTAACCAGGGTGGAATGAGGCTGCTAGCACTAACCTTTATAAAGGAGATAAAGTAGCTTTTAAACTAGAACAAAGGGGAAAGCCGACAGTCGCTCAGCAGCACATGGTTCGGAGGGAGGTATCTTCAAATGATACTAATGATGCATTAGAATTAGGGCATCCCAATAGTGAGGTTCCAATAATAAGAAAAGTAGTCCAAGTGCCTTTAATTAAAAACTCACCTGAGCTAAAAATATTCCAATTTAGCCCTATCATTTAAAAACCAAAATGAAAATTCAAACAAAAAACACACTTTGAAATGTTTGTATGCAAATGCCAGAAGTGTAAGAATAAGATGGAAGAATTAGAATGTAAAGCAGTGAATGATGACAAAGACTTAATTGACATCTCAGAGACATGGTGGAAGGAGGATGACAAATGGGACAGTGCTATACGGGGTACAAATTATATCGCAATGACAGAGAGGAGCATCGTGGTGGCGGTGTGGCGCTTTATGTCCGGGATGGCATAGAATCCAACAGGATAAAGATCCATCATGAGACTAAATGCACAATTGAATCTTTATGGATAGAAATCCCTTGTGCGTTGGGGAAAAGTATAGTGATAGGAGTATACCACCATCCACCTGGATGGATTTTTTTTTTTTATCTTTATTAATTTGAATTATTGGGTACTGTCTGATGGGTCTGTTGTTTTTAAATTGTTTATTGGTATTTGGAAAATTTGTAGAACTCTTAATTACTGGATGTTGTTCTGTTTGTCAGCTGTTACAAAATATGTATTCTTCTTATTAGTATGGTTTTACTCTAATGATAATTTATATTTCTTGATTTTATTGTTTTTTAATGAAGAATGTTTTGTTTTTCCATTGTTGCACTGCATAGTCTGGTTTCTTGTGGTTCCAGTTCAGATTTTGTCTACACGTTTCTATTTATAGTTTACGGTGTCTTTATTCTGTATTTGATGAAGATCTGTCTGTGTTCTTCATGTAAGACTATTCTGCTAGCTTGTAGTTTCTGAATAAGGATCTATAGAAACCTGGCTTGTTCTGTTTTCCTAATAGGAGGAGTTTGGGTGTTTTAGGACCTGGTGTAATATTTGCAATGTTGTTTTTTAATAGGTAGAATTATTACTGTTTGAGTGCTGGTAAATAGCACTGTTTTGGTATGAAAGGTTCACAATAATCGGAATGCAGTTTATTCATGAATTTCCAAAGGCCAAGCCCACACCCAACAAACATTACAATAGGCCTAATATCAATCAAAGTGTCCTTTTTACTCTTTTCTGCAGGTTTTTCTGGTTGGCACCACAGCAGTGCATGCAAATTAAATATACATGTTATATATTATATTTTTACCTCTGAAGACTGTACTTTGAATGCCTTTTTATGTTAAATTATTATAAATGCATAATTTTATTTGGGTGTAGGGAGGGTGTTGTTACGCCTATCATTCGCAGATGGCTGCAACCGCTGTTGCTCACCTCTTGCCTCACTGCACTGACTCTGTTGGGTAGACTTGCGGCCTCCACCAGCTATCGCAGGCCTACCCGCTCCTGTTCCCTGGCCTCCCTGGACAGCGTGGATGCTGCTGACCGCCATCTTGCCCTCGGAGTTCCTTAGGTGTGCGCTCACGCTCTCTGGCCAGTCTTAAGCACGTCATGGTGGGAACCTTGGGGGCATCCTCCCCGAATGACGTCATTCATCATGGACTCTTATGCCCTGTCTGCCTACGACTTGGCAACTAATTCCCTCATTGCTGAATCCGCTTTGCTCACTACGGATTTCCCGTTCCAGCTCCTGCTTCCTCGGCGTGAGATGTCTTGGATACCCGCTTCTCAGGGGCCCATTCCTCGTCTCTGGCTATCTGCTCCTCGGAGGGCCTTTCGCCTAGGACCGCTGCCTGTCCCATTCCCTGGGGCTTCCTCTGGAACCATCGCTACTTCTACAGTGAGTACTCCGCTTGCAGACCATTATCGTATCATCTCTATTGAGGAACCCTCATCAGTATACCCCGCTCTGCGGACCACTGCCATATCATCTCTACTGAGGAATCCTCATCAGTGTACCCCGCTCTGCGGACCACTGCCGTATCATCTCTACTGAGGAGCCCTCATCAGTGTACCCCACTCTGCGGACCACTGCCGTATCATCTCTACTGAGGAGCCCTCATCAGTGTACCCCACTCCGCGGACCATTGCCGTATCATCTCTGCTGAGGAACCCTCACTGGGGTACCCCGCTCTGCGGACCATTGTCGTCTCATCTCTACAGAGGAATCATCATTGGTGTACCCCACTCTGTGGACCATTGCCGTATCATCTCTACAGAGGAATCCTCATCGGTGTACCCCACTCCACGAATCACTGCCGTATCATCTCTACTGAGGAACCCTCATCAGTGTACCCCGCTCTGCGGACCATTGCCGTATCATATCTACAGAAGAATCCTCTTTGGGTATACCCCACTTCACAGACCCTGTGGCACCTCTGTGTCTGTGTTACTTTTCTGATACTGTGGGCAGTGTCACTCTCTCTTCTCTCTCTCTCTCTCTCTCCAGTACCTGCTGTTCTACACACCCAGCAGCTGACACCTTGCCACCCGACAGTGAGGCTCACGGGGCTCCTCCCCATGGGTGGTATCATCTCTCACCTTGGCCCTGTCTGTATTTTATGGACAGATGGAAGAGCAAATGGATCCATGCATGGGCGTATAGATTCAGGTAGCAAAGAAGGAGATTTTGCAGAAGTACTGGGTATTTACAGTGTCCGGTGCTTATTAATTGCTGTCCTGTTTCCCTTCCTATTGCTTTGTCTTTCTCTTTTAATGTCTTTCAGGCCGATTATACAGTAAGGGGTAACAGCGCATCGAAAACGTGCGGCCAATCCCCCCCCGAAACTAATAGCTCCCGCAACATGCAAATGCATGTTGATGGCCCTATTAGGTATTCCTGCGCCATACTGGCGTTAATTCCCGAGCCAGGCTGGCGTTAATTTCTGCTGGCACCGGGAAAGTGTTCAGAAATGTAGAAAAAACTGCTTTACTGTACACCCTCTGACTTAATATCATGGCAATATTAAGTCGGAGGTCCCAAAGTTTAAAAAAAATTTAAAAATCAGCCCACGGCCCACGGGTCAGAAGGCAGATGTTTAATTATGCCGGCATCCATTTTCCGAACCCGTGGCTGTCAGCGGGTTTGAGAACCGACGCCGGCAAAATTGAGCATCGGCTGTCAAACCCACTGACAGCCGCCGCTCCTGTCAAAAAGGAGGCGCTAGGGACGTGCTAGTGTCCCTAGCGCCTCCTTTTGCTGTGGGCCCTCATAAAATACTGGATCATGCGCCCAGAAGAGTGGCCTGGGCGCGCGTTGGGAGAGCGGGCGCTCGCCTCGGAGTGCCGGCTCTCCTGCGATTTTACTGTATCGGCCTGTTTGTGAGGTGAATGTCTGTCTGTTGGTCTCTGCCTGTTTCAAGTATTGCCAGTGTCTGTGTTAGGGTTTGAAAGAAAGGAGTAATAGTGCATGATAGTGCAGGGAATGGAGCATGGCATGAAAGCACATGACAGTCTGGGCACATGAGTGTGCTAGGAATATGCTTGCTAAGTGTGAATAGTGAGGTGAAGGAGAGGTATTTGATAAGTGCAAGGAGACAAGTCATGATAGAAAAGAACAGTAGAATGGAGTTGGTGCAGGAAAGGGAGGAAGTAGTGGGGGAGTAAATTAAGAGTGTTATAGAAATTAGAGATGTGAATCGGAACCGGAATCGGTTCGGATTCCGGTTCCAATTCACATGTGGGTTTTTTTTCATCGGGCCTGATCGTGGTTTTGTTTATCGGCTGCGCCCGAGCCGATAGACAAAAAACCCACCCCGACCCTTTAAAACTAATACCTTAGCTTCCCCCACCCTCCCGACGCCCCCAAAAACATTTTACAGGTACCTGGTGGTCCAGTGGGGGTCCCTGGAGGGATCTCCCACTCCCAGGCCGTCAGCTGCCAGTAATCAAAATGGCGCCGATGGCCCTTTGCCCTTACATTGTGACAGGGTATCCGTGCCATTGGCTGGACCCTGTCACATGGTAGGAGCACTGGATGGCCCATGCCATCTTGTGCTCCTACCATGTGACAGGGGCTGACCAATGGCACTGGTAGCCCCTGTGACATAGTAAGGGCAAAGGCTATCGGCGCCATTTTGATTACTGGCAGCCGATGGCCCGAGTGCAGGAGATCGCTCCCGGACCCCCGCTGGACCACCAGGGGCTTTTGGTAAGTCTTGGGGGACCCTCCTAACCCCCACAAGACTTGCCAAAAGTGCAGTGGGGGTCCGGGAGTGACCTCCTGCACTCGGACTGTCGGCTGCCAGTATTCAAAATGGCGCCGATAGCCTTTGACATTACTATGTCACAGGGGCTACCGGTGCCATTGGTCAGCCCCTGTCACATGGTAGGAGCACAAGATGGCGCCGGCCATCCAGTGCTCCTACCATGTGACAGGGTCCGGCCAATAGCACGGATACCCTGTCACATAGTAAGGGCAAAGGGCCATCTGCGCCATTTTGATTAGTGGCAGCCGACGGCCCGGGAGCGGGAGATTGCTCCAGGGACTCCCACTGGACCACCTGGTACCTGTAAAAAGTTTTTGGGGGACTGGGAGGGTGGGGAAAGCTAAGGGATTAGTTTTAAAGGGTTGGGGTGGGTTTAGGGGTTATTTTTGTGTGCCTTTTTTCCCGCCCTCCCCCAAAACGATAAGAGAACCCTCACGATCAATATCGTGGGGTTTTCCTATCATTTTGGGGGAGCCCCCGATTTCTGACGATTTTGAAAATATCGTCCGATATTTTCAATCGTCCGAAGCACGATTCACATCCCTAATAGAAATGGAGGAGTGAGGGCAGAGTCAAATGCTAAGGCTCAATAAGCACACACCCAAATTTTTAAAAGCTCATGCACATAAAATCTGGGAGATAAGCGGTTAGCCGGGCCATGCACGCGCCAAGCACATTTTAAAAACGGCCCAGGCACACACCTATCTCCCGGTACACACAGACCATGTAAAAGGGAAGGGCTCGGGGCCGAGTCTGGGTGGGGCAGGGGCCGACTGGGACAGCGGCCATTAGGACCTGCTGCTCTGAAGAAGCAGAAAGTATTAAAACAAAAAGATTTTAACTAGCTAGGTAGGAGTTAGGAGTCAGGGAGGAGAGGAGAGGAGAGGGGAAAAGGTAGGAAGGGTACTTAAGGGAATTGGGAAGTTCCCTCACAGTCTGCTCCAATTAAGGGGAACCTGATGGGGAGGCAGCAGGCTGTAAGTTTCCCCTAATAACCTTGCACTGGCCCTGCTTAAAGGTTCTTCTATTTCTGCTCTTTAAGGAGCAGACTGGGAAGGAACTGGGAAAACCCTACTCATGTCGCCGTATATTTTTCAAAAATTCCCCTCCCCTACGTGCGCGACTGGTCACCCACACTCACATGCGCACTACAATGTTCTCTCGCCCTAGCTTGATATTACCCAGGTAGAGATGCATCAAGCTAGGGCGAGAGAACATTGTAGAAATCATATCTTTGTGTATGCGGTCCGGAACCCCCGCTGAACGACCTCCTGCAGTCGATCTCCTGCCGGCGCCATTTTCCATACGAAAACGATTCGCGGCAAGAAATCGCTCTCGGAACCCCGCTGGACTCCCAGGAAAATTTTGGCCAGCTTAGGGGGGGCCTCCTGACCCCCACAAGACTTGCCAAAAGTCCAGCGGGGGTCCGGAACGACCTCCTGCGTCGAATCGTTTTTGTCTATGGCCGCCGCCATTTTGCGGCGGCCATTTTGAAAAATGGCGCCGGCTGAAGACAACACGATTCTATTGAGGGGGCCATTCCGGACCGCCGCCGTTCTGGACCACCGCCGGATCCCCAGGTAATTTAAAGCATTGGGGGGGGGTTCGGGAGGGTGGGGGATTTAATTTAAAGGGTCGGGTGGGTTTTAGGGGGGTTTAGTGTGCCGGTTTTCCTGCCCTCCCCCTTCCCCCGATTTACGATTTTTTAACGATAAATCGGGGGAATTGGTATTGTATCGTGACCCTAACGATTTTTTGACGATTTAAAATATATCGGACGATATTTTAAATCGTCAAAAAACGATTCACATCCCTAGAATCTAGGCCTCACTTATCATCAACACATCTTAGAGCCTAACATATCATTTTTCAAAGGGTTGGAGTTCCAAAGTTTTGGAGTTAGGCTCCTAAATTGCCCATCTTGACAATTTACTAGTGCTGGATTCCTAAATTTAGGTGCCTAGTTTTACTGAGCACCTAAATTTCGAATCCTAAAAAGTGGATGGCTACAGAGGCTGAGTTAGAGTGGGGAAACAAAATTTGGTGCTTAGCATTGATTATCCGAACTAGTAGGCACCTAATTTAAATTCATTCATTAAATTGCATTAGGGCCTTATCGTGCCATAAAGGGGGTCTAATACGCGATAAACATGCAATCTTTGTTGCGTAGTGTGTTTGCATGCAAATATGATAATGAATATGCAAAGCCTGGAAAATTATGCAAATGAATGATTTCTACTACATGTCGTAGAAAAATAACATACACACATAATTTAATGTCAGATTTAATAGACCTTTTTTTCAATGGTAGAGGGACAAAAATTGCTTATATCGTGCCACAGCAGCCGTTATCACACTATATATGGGCCGAAGTAGTATGGTGCGCTCGACCAAGCGCACCTTTAGCCCCCGTTTGGCCGCTCGTTTTCGATGCGCTATTTTTATCCCTTATACAGTAAGGGGTAATAGCGCGTAGAAAATGTGTGGCCAACCCCCCCCAAAACGAATAGCGCCCACAACATGCAAATGTATGTTGATGAGCCTATTAGTTAGTTCCGCGCGATCCAGAAATTAAAATCTGCAGCCAAGCCGCACATTTTACTCTCAGAAATTAACTCCTGCCAAAGGCAGGAGTTACTTTCGGCCAGCACCGGGAAAGTATACAGAAAAGCAGAAAAAAATGCTTTTCTGTACACCCTCCGACTTAATATCATAGCGATATTAAGTTGGGGTTGCGTCTGTCGGTCGCAGATGGCTGCGACCGCTCTGCCTTACCTCTTTTCTTCCCTTTTCCTCCTCCTTGGGCAAGATGGCTGCCTCCGGTGCCGAGTGCCGAAACCCTCGGCATCTCCAACTCAGCATGGGCGTCCCAGTCTGCCATGCTCCTTCCCGTGGTCTCCTAGGGCGCACGTTGCCTACGCTCAAATACACGTCATGGTGGGAACCTCGGGGATGTCCCCACCGCATGACGTCAATACCTCCAGGTATTTAAAGCCTCCACTATGCTACCATCATTGAGTTAGCAAGGACTTCGGTTTAAGCTACTCTGATCGCTCTAAGCTGCTCACTTAGACACCTCGCTACCCTCCGGGGATCTCGCTCCTTACGAAACTCTAGGCACCCGCTCCTCGGGGGCCTCTCGCTTCCAACCACCCTTCGGGGTTTGTACTAACTAGACAACTGCTCCTCAGGGATCTCTCTCTATATATATTTATTTCAGGATCTTCTAGACTATCAGGTACTCGCTCCTCGAGGGCCTACTCTCCTGTGAGTTCCTCTACGATCTGGTGCTCCAACTCCACCCACCAGGCTCAGCCTTGCCTGCACTGCAGGTTCCTAGCTATCTTGAATATCTGGGTGGGACTACTACATCTGAGACTGAATGTATTGGCACCTTGCGGACTTCAGTGCCTTTCCTTCCTGCCTCATACCATCTATGTACAGCAGTACAATAAAGCTTTCAACCTACAAGTATCTGCTCTCTGAGGTTAGCCTATCATTGTGGTTCCCCGTGGGGCCCCTCCCCGAGGGAGGAGTCATCTCCACTGCAACTAAGGGTCCACACAATGCCATGAACACAATAGTCGGAGGCCCCCCCAAAAAAATCTGCCCGCAGGTTGGAAAACGAATGCTCAATTTTGCCGGCGTCCGTTTTCCGAACCCGTGGCTGTCAGCTGATTCGACAACCGACGCTGGTAAAATTAAGCGTCGGCTGTCAAACCCGCTGACAGCCGCTGCTTCTGTCAATACGGAGGTGCTTGGGACACGCTAGTGTCCCTAGTGCCTCCTTATTGCCGTGGGCCCTAATTTGCATACCTTTGCTTAGTGAATCGCGCGCCCAGGAGAGTGGCCTGGGCGCGCGTCGGGACAGCGGGTGCTCGCCGGCTCTCCCGCATGGTTTACTGTATCGGCCCGATAGTGAGTGATAAAATGAGGGCTTTTCTGACATACACCTACATAGCCCTGATGGGCCAAAAGAAAAACCTTTTCATGCCTGCCATGACTTCCAAAATCTTCAAGGTTAGGGGGAAGTGTACTACTAGTGGGATATGGGGGCCTAATATACCGGCCAGAGTTTTGCATATATCTCCCGATTTGGACGCATGACACACTAATGCATCACACACCATGACTGGTTGTCCCGTGACACAAGATTTTATCACTGGTTACTTATTTTATCTATGTGATGTGATATTTAAACACACTCCTTTTTTTATCACTGCTGCTAATGCGCCATATTTCTACAGTATTTATAGCAATTTGATTAATATAGGGCCCTAAATCTAAGCAAATGAATAGCAAACCTATATTTTGAATTCAAAGGTTTAGTTCCCTAAATTGATGTGAATTTTCAGCTCAAAACCTAGGTACCTAAGTTCAGATGAAAGTAGGTGCCTTAGGAGCATAACTCAAGATTCTAAATTTATGATTAGATATTTTTGATATTGACTCTAAATTTTCAGTTGAAAAGTCTCATAAATTTTGGTTCCAAAACCTAAGGGTCCTAAATTTATTCCTACTATTCATTTGTCTAGATTTAAGCCCTTAAATGGGTTATGCGTCAAGCCATTGTAGTTCTCTAATGCCCAATAAACAGCATAAATCGCGTGATAAATGCTGTATAATATATCATGCAATAGAACACTATCGTGGTGATATTGGGCAATATATGCAATATTTTGCATAGCTCTGCTCAGGTTGCCAAAATTGCAGGCAATTTGCAAGCATGAATAATGCAAATGCATGCAAAACAGCTTGTATCTAGGCAATTTGATGTTAATATTTTATCACGGCCAACCGAGAAAGTGGTCAGCTGTGATAAAATAACACCTCTTGGGGAATCAATAAATGTAATGCAGGAGCTTCAGGACCCTAACATAGGTTCTGAGACGTCCACATTACATTTAAAGGGCCCATGCCGTAAAAACAAATTGCTGACAAAAAATAAAAGTTGAGCAGGGTTCAGGGCTGACTCCCAGCTCAACTCAGGGCCATCACTTAAGGCAGCCCCAGCCCCAACCCACAAAAGGTTTAAAAATAGAGTTAGCACCACACATGGCGATGGCCACCCCACCCTCAACCCAGTGTTCACTAAAATCCAGCTCCCCCATCTCACTAGTGAAAATAAATTGGAAGTTTATTGTCTCCTCCCTCCAAAGGTATGAAATAAAATCATTGCCACCCTCACCTCATCACACCCCCAAGCAGCTCCCACTCCAACCTCCCTCCCATACCCCCCAAACTTTCAAAATGTGATGAAACTTCCATGATGGAGATCAGGGTGTCCCCTAACCCTGGGCCCAGTTGACACTATTTTTCAAAATGGCTTCATCACATTTTGAAAGTTTAGAGCCTGTTAATTTGGACTTTTATTTATTGTTTTGTTTTTGTAATATTTTATGTTGGTGTATTTATTTGTTAGTATGTGTTTTATGTTTTATAATAGTGTTAGGATTTTATGGTGTTTAGAGATTTATATTAAAATATATTATAATTTAGTTTGTCTACCTATTTTATAAATATGCATGCCTATATTGTATGCACAAAAAATATAGAACTTGCATAAATCCTGTTTTATTCATGGAAGTCAGTATATTTTAAAATATGTACACATAATTAAAATCACCAGTTTGCCAGAACCTCCACCAGTTCACCCAGTCCTTTCCCAAGTCATCAAGACCCTCCTAGTTTTTCACCCTGAACTCCCCCCAGTTCACCAAGATCTCCCACCCAATAATAGCAGACAACAGATAAGTCTGTTACCAAATGCACTAGTTAATTAATTGGTGTAAAATTATGTGAATAAGTTGCCATGTTACTCCGGGTCCTGCCCTGGAATACCCCTAGATCACTCTTATTTGCATGTGTAAATGTGCATGCAAAACCAAAAGTACACACATGCAAAACCAAAAGTACACACATCCTTGTGATATATCTATAATAGCATATACACAATTACAAGCTCCTTACACACATATATGCTAATTTTCTGCATTTAACTGCTTTGAAAATTAACTCAAATGGGAGTATCTCAAACAATATCAGAAATCTAAAACATCAGGTCAGTATTTGTGAGAATCAAACCTCCAAAAAGACACAATTGGTTTAGTTTGAGAGGTAGCTAAAGACTGCTTCCTCCCCAGTTCCAGCAGATTGATTCAGTGTAATATGTCGATTTCCTTGCTTACTACAAACTATTCTGGTGTAAATTCATACTTTAGAAAGCAAGCAGAGTAGGCTACATGTTCATATGCAATGCACATACTTACTGTATATATTATTCCTAAGGGAATTCTGTGCTACTGCAGAATGCAGTATTTGCAAAAAATTCCCCTCCTCTGCAGAGCTGTCTTTTTTTCACACAGAATTTGGAGATTCCCAGTAGGCCACGAATGAAGCCCATCCCACTCATAGCCGAAGTCAAGGCAGGTCTGGCAGCCATGAGCAGATCACATCTTGCTCATAGCTGAAGATGATGGAGGCCCCAGTGGCTCGCAAGCAGAGTCCATCCCACTGGCAGCCAAAGTTGACAGAGGTCTGGCGGCCATGAGCAGAGTCCATCCTGCTCACAACTGAAGTCGAGGAAGGCCTGGCAGCTGCAAGCAAAACCCATCTCCCTTGTGGCTGAAGATGATGAAGGCCCCAGTGGGCCATGAGCAGATCCCATCTCGCTCATGGCTGAAGACAATGGAGGCCCTGTGTATCCTTGTGTCTGTGATTTGGAATCTGTGTGCCTACATGAGGGTATGTGAGTGTTGAGAGAGGTATCCCCTGTGAAGGGGGTGTGTGTGAGAGGGAAGGAGCCTATGGCAACGGTTTGTGAGTGTGCGAGAGAGAGAAGGAGCCTGTGTGAGTGTGTGTTTGCAAGGGAAAGATAGAGCCTGTGTGAGGGTATGTGGGTGTGTGCACAAGAGAGAGAGGTAGCCTGTATGAGGGTGTGCGTGTGTATGTGTGTGTGCAAGAGATAGAGGGAGCATATGTGAGGGAGTATATGGTTGCGAGAGAGAGAGGGAGCCTGCAAGAGGGGGTGTATGTGTGCAAGTAAGGTAGTCTGTGTGTGAGAGAAAAGGACAAACGGAGTCTGTGTGAGTGTGTGTGTATGTGCACAAGAGAAAGAGGGAGCCTGTGTGAGGGTGGGTGTGTGAGAGAGAGATGTAGTCCTGGTGTGTGTGTGTGTGTGTGTTTGTGTGTTTGTGTGTGAGAAAGATAGAGAGAGAGAAAGGGAGCCTTTGATGCGGGGGGGTGGTGAGAAAAGGACAGAGGGAGCCTGTGTGAGGGGAGTGTATATGTGAGAGAGAGAGGGAACCTGTATGAAGGGGTGTGTATGTGTATGAGAGAGGGACAGAGGGAACGTGTGTGTGTGTGTGTGTGTGTGTGTGTGTGTGTGTGTGTGTGTGTGTGTGTGTGTGTGAAAGAGGGATGGAGGGAGCCTGTGTGAGGGGGCATGTGTATGAGACTGGGACAGAAGGAGGCTGTGTGAAAGGCTATATAAGAAAGTTGTCAAACTCTGGGAGTGGAGAGCTGGGGGTAAAGTAGTGGAAGGGGTTGAGCCTGGAAGGGAAGGAAAGAGTCAGTGGAGAGCAGAGGAGTTAGAGCCTGAGAGGACAGCGTGAAAGGGGTCTTGCCAAGGGAGTAGGGAGAGAGGATGAAAGGGACACTTCTACAGTGTACTTCTAGGGGAATTTTGCTCAAAATATTTAAAACTGTATCTTTGAGTAATAACTTTTCTGTATTACATTTTAAGTTAATTACTCAAAGACTGATGTATAGATTGTGTTAATTTGACCAATATAAAGTGTGCAGAATTTTGCAGAATTTTAAAATTTTGTGTGCAGAATTTTAAAATTTTATTTGCTGAATTTTAAAATGTTGTGGGCAGAATTCCTCCAGGAGTAATATATACAGTACCTTACAAAAACACACACACACACACACACACAGATCTTCCTTTTCTTTGTAATCACAGCACAAAGGTTTAAACGTGTTGCAAAACAAGAGGAAAAAAATGACTGCGGCATAGCGTCCACTTATGTAAGAAGCTAGACTCCCACCACCCCTTCTGTAAATATATGTTGGCAATCATTCCTGAATTCATGCCTCTGCGTGCTTTCCTCACTTGTTCTAACTGATAGTAGTTGAGCTTCATGGCCATGTCCTTTCTTTCTCTTTCCCTTATCCATATTAAATTGTTAAAAAAAAAACCCTAAACTGAAACCACAGAATGCAACTTAATTCAAATACAAAAAGTTTATAATTTGAAAAATATTAATTGTGAATCTTAATTCAGATTTCCTAGAAATATAAAGGAAGCAGACTGTTGTAATATGTGTTTTTTTTCTCAGCCTGAAGCAGCAAAATAGAAATAATTTGTTATGTTTGTTATGCATAGAATTGTAGTCTATGACTGGATATCATAATTATAATTCAAGCAATACACAGTCACTTAATTTAATATAAGGGTGTTCAAACCAGAGTTTTAGCTTCCACCAGACATCAAAGTATTACATCATATTATCCATAAAATCAGCAATTCATTAATCCCACATAATTATATTTAATGTTTTGGACCAAAGATGAGCCATTCAGTAGGAATGCATAAATAATTTTATGTCAAATTCCAACCAGGCAAGTTTCAGTCTGGCTCAACTTTAATGGAAGATGCAAATTTTCTTGAGAGTGACTGGGGAAATCCATAACATTTTCTTCCTCTCAGCTTGGGAAAATCCAATACAGATCTGCAGAAATGTAATCTGTTAATCTAAGGAAATCTGTAAAGTATTTCCTCAAATCTGCTTTGAATTTTTCTGAGAAACTTCTGTGGATTCTCCCACAATTATGGTTTAATCCATTAAAAGAAATGTGTTCACCCATGGATTTTTCACAGGTTTGTAAGGTTTTTAAGAAACTCACAACTCCCTACCATCCACATAGCTAAGTCCCTCTGAAGTATAAGTAAATAATTGTGTTTAAACACTGATGATTTTATAATTATTTATCACATCAATAGACATCATAAATTTTGGAAGATTGAAATTTGTATCTTTTATATGTAAGACATATGATACATGGCATTCATCTGTCGGACACATAATTATAAAGAAAGTATTACTGTTAAGATTATATTGAGAAAAAAGTGTGTTCCACTTTTATTTATTTATTTATTTAATTATTTAAAAACTTTTCTATACCGTCGCTAAGTTATATACCATCGCAACGGTTTACAAATAGGCACATAGACTAAGGTAAGTAAATGTAGAATATCTTACATTCTAACAGGTGCCAATAAAGTTCGGTTACAATTTCATAAATAAAATCATTATTTGAGTAATGTTGGTCAAGTCCAGGTATATTATTGAGTTACTATCGCTTTGAAATATTACTTCTTAAAAGTATGATTGATTATACTTTTAGTTTCTGATGTGATTCAGTGTTTCTGTATAGTACATACTGCTGTCAAAATTGGTAAGATCGATGAGCTGCATTGTCCATTGTGTGAGATATCATTGAGTAACCCCTGAAGAAGGCAATATCTATGCTGAAGCCCGGTCCATGTTGGTTTATCATAATGCAAGTACTTTTTCGAAATGGCATTGTACAGGAGATAAGTTTGTCACTTTTAATATATTTGATCTTTTGAGAGTTTTGCAATAAAATACATTTAATAGGGGTGTGCATTCGTTTTTGCCATATTGGCAATCCGCAACGTATATGTCACTTTTTGTTATATTCGTGGGGAGGCGAAATGCATCACGACTCCCCACAAATATAACTTATCATCCATTAAATACGTTGCATGGCGCACGCGCTTTTCATCGCTGACATTTGGAATCATTTCACAAAACGTCAGCGCTGATATGCTGCATTCCGGTATCCATGCCAACCTGTCCGACCCTTTCCTGTGAGTCACAACTCACAGGAAAGGGTCGGACAGGTTGGCATGGATACCGGAATGCAGCATATCAGCGCTGACATTTTGTGAAATGCACTGAATGCAGCCAATCGCACTGTCATTCAGTGCTCTGTGAGGATTTTACTGATGAGTCAGCACTATATATACATCAGCACGAGGCCAACACGAGGCGTGCCCTGCACTTTCTTTGCAGGGGTGGTGTGGGGAGGTGGGCTTTGTGGAAGGAGGCTGCACTGAGAGCAATTTTGGCTAGTTAGGAAAGAGAAAAAAGCTTTTTATTCTTAATTTGGCTGCAGTGTCTGTGCCAGCTAGCCCTATTTGTGTTTGTTTGAAGCAGTTTATTATTTAGATGATCTGAGACGGTCTCTCTGTGCCAGGGAGAGAAGCTGCTAGCAGTGCCATTTTTTTTCATTCACCCTCTGGGCTAGGCTGCAAGCAAGCACCATTTGGGTGTTGTGGCTGGAAGAGATATATTCAACTTTGCAAGACTTTGCATTGGAAAATATATTTCATCCATTTTCCTGCTGTGCCAACAATTCCAGCTTTTTTAAACTGAGTTTGTTTAATTCAAGTAACTCAGTCTCTCTGTGCACTGGGCTTCAGTGGGCAGTGGGTAGTTGAACAGACTGAACTTTATTATTGGTATGGTGTGCAGTCAAATCCCCAGTCTGCCTCTTTTGTGCTTACAAGCAAGCTGTGTGTGTGTGCACACCACACATGTTACATTAGTGCATAACAAGGCACCGTGACAGTGGGCAGTGGGTAGTTTAACTGAATGAACTTTATTATTGGTACAGTCTGTGCAGTCAAGTCCCCAGTCTGCCTCTTTTGTGTTTACAAGCAAGCTGCATGTGTGTGCATACCACACCCGTTACATTAGTGCAAGGCACCGTGACAGTGGGCAGTGGGTAGTTGAACAAACTGAACTTTATTATTGGTACGGTCTATGCAGTCAAGTCCCCAGTCTGCCTCTTTTGTGCTTGCAAGCAAGCTGCATGTGTGTGCACACCACACATGTTACATTAGTGCATAGCAAGGCACCGTGACAGTGGGCAGCTGGTAGGCACTAGGCAGTGACATTAAATCCATAATGTCAGGGAAGGCTAGATGTAGTCGAGTGATTGGGACTGGCAGAGGAGGCACTTCAAAAGACACTAGTGTGCCACTCCCCCATTAAAGTTAAAAAGGCACCTGTCACAATCTAAACTCTTTGTAGGGGCAGGCAGTTCCATCCAGAAAAAAATGAAATCTGACCATGATGATTCGCCATCGCCACCACCTGTTTCTGGCCCTGTAGTTTTGGAGGTGAGGGAAGAGGAGGCTGAGTCATGCCAGACAAAATGTCGACACCCAAAAGCTGCAGGGGGACAGAAGTCTCGATTAACACTTAGCATTGACAATGTAGCGCAGTCACTGTTTGCTTCTGATTCAGATGAAGAATCATCTTGTGTGGGATTCTCATCTGAAATGGAAGAAGTAATAGGTGACGAATCTTTCGGAGGATCAGTTAGTCCTGTCTTAGCCTCCACTTCAGTGCAGCACGGGAGAGATGAAACTGATGAGGAGGAGGAGGAGGAGGAGGAAGAGCAGTCAGTGCAGCCACAGAGGGTGACTGAGGCCCCTGGCATTGCTTCCCAGGGTGCACCCACTACCTCAGCTCCAGTGCCAGCATCCACCCCCAAGGCTTTAGAGAAGGGAGGATCATGAAAGACATCTGCGATCTGGAGCCACTTTAAAGTGACAGATGACCCGCGTTTTGCTCGGTGTAATTACTGTGCCAGGGATATTAGCAGAGGCAAGCAAATGGGACATCTATCTAATTTTGG
Organism: Rhinatrema bivittatum; assembly: GCF_901001135.1. Lineage (NCBI taxonomy): Eukaryota > Metazoa > Chordata > Amphibia > Gymnophiona > Rhinatrematidae > Rhinatrema > Rhinatrema bivittatum. The sequence continues at coordinate 148,939,793 of NC_042623.1, forward strand.
CATGACGCATCATATGAAGAGGCAACACCCAACAAGATCACTGCCATCTGGGGATGGTGGCACTACCAGTCAGGGGACCCATTCCAAGCAGCATAAAGTGGTTCAAAAGCAGCAGATTCAGCCCACGCCCTCATCCCCTTCTAGCAGTCAGGTGGCAGGCCAGCAACCCCTTGACATGTGGCAGAAACAACAACCCACCATGGAGGAAATGGGGTGGAGTGCGGTAACGCTATCCTGGGGTAGGAGGCAGGCAGCCTCAAAAGTTGTGAGCATTGGGGAAATGATTGCCCTTGATGACCAGCATTTGCAGTTAGTGGAGAATGTGGGTTTCAAGTGTTTTCTGAAGGTCGTAGTTCCAAATTACAAAGTCTCCTCCAGAACCACATTTAGCAGAAAGGTCATCCCCAGCCTCTACAAGCAGTGTCGCAGTCGCAAGCAAGCTCTGCTAGCTAAGGCAGAGGGGAGACTGCATTTCACCTGCGATATCTGGACCACCATGAATACTGCACCCTCTTACTTCTCCCTGACAGCACACTGGTGGGACCTGGCTGAGGCAGGGGCAGCCAGCAGCTCTATTACTAAAGAAGTATCAGGGTGGCGGTGGACTTTACTGCACACCCACCTGATAAACCAGGCCCATACCGCAGCCAATATTCTAACATGCATCAGACAGATGCTGGAGGGCTGGCAACTACTTACTTAAGTCCATACGTGGGCTTGACCTCTGTCCTCAAATGCTGTGCCTGTCCGTCCAGGCCTTATGTCCCTACGTGGGATTGACCTCGATTGCTTTGCCTGTCCATCCAGGCCTTATGTCCCTACGTGGGCTTGACCTCTGTCCTCGACTGCTTTGCCTGTTCGTCCAGGCCTTATGTTCCTACAAGTGTTTGACCTCAATTGCTTTGCCTGTTCATCCAGGCCTTATGTTCCTACGTGGGCTTGACCTCTGTCCTCGACTGCTTTGCCTGTTCGTCCAGGCCTTATGTTCCTACAAGTGTTTGACCTTGATTGCTTTGCCTTTTCGTCCAGGCCTTATGTCCCTACAAGGGTTTGACCTCGATTGCTTTGCCTTAACGTCCAGGCCTTATGTTCCTACAAGTGTTTGACCTTGATTGCTTTGCCTTTTCGTCCAGGCCTTATGTCCCTACAAGGGTTTGACCTCGATTGCTTTGCCTGTCCATCCAGGCCTTATGTCCCTACGTGGGCTTGACCTCTGTCCTCGACTGCTTTGCCTGTTCGTCCAGGCCTTATGTTCCTACAAGTGTTTGACCTCAATTGCTTTGCCTGTTCATCCAGGCCTTATGTCCCTACATGGGCTTGACCTCTGTCCTCGACTGCTGTGCTTGTCAATCCAGGCCTTATGTCCCTAGGTGGGATACACCTCTGTCCTCGAATGCTGTGCCTGTCAGTCCAGGCCTTATGTCCAGTCCTAACGGCTGAACCCTCATTGCAAAGGGAAACCTCAGTCTCTGGCAATTCAAACTAGTAATCCTTCACAGCATGGATCCTTAAATAAAACAGTTTTCTTTAGTTTCAGGGCAGAGAAGAGAACTTCCTCCGTCTTGCTTATGAAGTCATGATCTGTTTGCAAATGCTTAATTCCTAACAATTTGTACCATTATACACTCTATGGGCCAACCCATTCCAGGGAGCCCTTTCCTGCTGAAAGGAACGGGAACTCTCCCCGTTGTTGCAACCTATCTCTTACCACCTGTTGACCCATGTTCAGAACAAGAAAAGATCTCCAAGGTACTTAGACTGTGGCAAACACAACACAGTGAGACCATGCTCACAGTGAGACCCTGCTCCAGGTTGCCACGCTTTGAAGGCTCGTGCTCCACTCTAGGGGACAACACATTCCGGGGAGCCCTTCCCGGCTCAAAGGAAAGGGAACTCTCCCTGCGTGTAGCCAGCCTGTATCTACCTCTGCCTCTGTGCCTTGCTGCCATACACCAGATGACTCACTCAACTCCTTGTGATGTTCTGGCTACTATCATGGTTCCTCAGTGTATTGGTGCTAGTCTTTCTACTTGCTATGTTCCTCTTTCATTGCTCTGTAGGATGTCGATGCCACTTGTCTTGCCGCTTTGCCTGTTGTGCTGCCTTCGATGGTTCATGCATCTGTTAACTGTGCTCTCTTTTGAAGCTGTGGTGTGTTTTTGACACTCTCACTGCTGTTTTTTACCTCTATTAAAGCACTCTTCTTGCCACTCCTGGTACACCTTTGCCCCTTTAAAGTACCTTAGGCTATTCATGCCACTTTGGTGCCACTTTGCCACAGTCTAAGTACCTTGTTCTGATGATTGCTCCCCAGAAGTTTCATCAAAATTGATAATAAAACCCCAATTCTGCAGCCAAAAATATGCTGCAAATACTTCCCCCATTGACTTTAATGGGAACCGGAAAACAAATGCACATATCAACGTATCGGGGCGCCATTGTACGATTGCAACGAATATGCCTCCCGACAAATACGTATCCCGAATGCAATGAATACTTTCTGGCTGCACATCCCTAATATTTAACATTTGTGTATATTGAAAGTATATAGAAAAGGAGTTTGGTAAACGATTTGATATTTTGTGCTTCTGTCTGAGACTGTTTGAAGCCCATTGCGGGCACGAGCCAACAGATTAAAAACCTTAGCACTTTTATGATCTGATACCATTCTTCTTTTATAGTGGAGTTTATTAGGGATGTGAATTGTTTTTTGACGATTTAAAAAAATCGTCAGATATTTTTTAAATCGTCAAAAATCGTTAGAGTCGCGATACAATAGAAATTCCCCTGATTTATCGTGAAAAATCGTAAATCTGGGGAGGGGGGGAGGGCGGGAAAACCGGCACACCAAAACAACCCCTAAACCCACCCGACCCTTTAAAACAAATCCCCCACCCTCCCGAACCCCCACAAAATGTTTTAAATTACCTGGTGGTCCAGTGGGGGGGTCCCGGCGCAATCTCCCACTCTCGGGCCATCGGCGCCATTTTGGCTGCACCTAATATAAATGGCGCCGATGGCCCGATAATAAAAAACCACCCGACCCTTTAAAATTACCCCCTTAGCCTCCCCCACTCTCCCGACCCCCTCCCCCAAAACTTTTTACACATACCTGGTGGTCCAGGGGGGCCGCGGGGACCGATCTCCCGTTCCCACGCTAACAGCTGCGCTAAAAAAAATGGCACCAATGGCCCTTTGCCCTTACCATGTGACATGGCAAAGGTAGCGCCAGCGCCATTTTGAATATTGGCAATACGGCCCGAGTGAGGGGATCGCTTCTGGACCCCCAGGGACTTTTGGCCAGCTTGGGGGGGCCTCCTGACCCCCACAAGACTTGCCAAAAGTCCAGCGGGGGTCCGGGAGCGACCTCCTGCACTCCGGCCGTATTGCCAGTATTCAAAATGGCGCTGGCACCACCTTTGCCCTCACAATGTCATAGGGGCGACCGTCTGCCCCACCCTGTCCCTTCTCCACTCCTCCCTCTCTCTCTCTGTTCCTTTCTCTCACCTACCAACCCTCTTCTATTTTCCGTTGCCCCCCTATCCTAGGTTCTGATTCTGACCAGCAGCATTTCAAAGAACCCATTCCCTCTAGTCACCACATCCTCCTTTTAGTTTGGGCATCCCTCTTCCCCCTCCATCTCCCATCAGTACGCTGGAGGAGATCAGCGGTGGTGCCTTGGGCTGCATCCTCCTATTTTTCTGCCATCTGGCTCAGCTGTTTTTGAACTGCACAGCTATACAGTGTCTCATGAACATCAAGGCAGCAGTCGGCCCAGCCCAGTAGAGGGCAGGTCACAATCTCCTTCTCTGTCTGTCACCGCTCAATGGAGGAGGGAGTTGAAACATGCTATAAGCCTATTGCTACCTGCCTAGATTTCCCGCACCAATTCCCTGGGAACCGGGCAATTCTTCAGGAAAAGGGACAGTTTTTGTGGCTCTTCCCATAGTTGCAGAATCTATGCTGCCGTGCCCAGAGGGCCTGATATTCAGTGTTGGTCGGGTAAGTGACTTACAGAGTCATTTATCAAATAGTGTTATGGCATTTTCGCATGCATTAAGACATTTTCGCATGTGAAAAATTCCTTAACGCATGTGATAAGCACCATAACGCATGGTGTGATGCAAATTTTTAAAAGGGGAGGGATTGGGGAGGAGTCAGGGGCGGGATTTCCACAAAAGGTGGGATGGCTTCACAAAGTACGAAGACATAACACATGATATCGCACAGTTTTAATGCCGAAAATAACTACACCTTTTTCAATTTAGTTAAGCTGTGCGATATCATGCATTAATCCCATTACGCAATTTGTGATTTTTAGGTTGGGGAAGGGCCTGAGATGTTGGAGAAGAGAGGGGAAGGGCCTGAGATAAGGAGAGAGAGGAGGGGGAGGGAGAGAGAGAGAGAAAGAGAGAGAGAAAGAGAGAGAGACTCTGGGGGTGGTGTTATAGTAAGCTGCTATTTTTGCTACTATAGGAGGCCCACCTAGTAGCTCAAAGTGAGGTTTAGGCAATAAGAACATAAGAACATAAGAAATTGCCATGCTGGGTCAGACCAAGGGTCCATCAAGCCCAGCATCCTGTTTCCAACAGAGGCCAAAACCAGGCCACAAGAACCTGGCAATTACCCAAACACTAAGAAGAACCCATGCTATTGAAATTAATAGCAGTGGCTATTCCCTAAGTATAATTGATTAATAGCCATTAATGGACTTCTCCTCCAAGAACTTATCCAAACCTTTTTTGAACCCGCTACACTAACTGCACTAACCACATCCTCTGGCAACAAATTCCAGAGCTTTATTGTGCGTTGAGTGAAAAAGAATTTTCTCCGATTAGTCTTAAATGTGCTACTTGCTAACTTAATGGAATGCCCCCTAGTCCTTCTATTATTCGAAAGTGTAAATAACCGAGTCACATCTACTCGTTCAAGACCTCTCATGATCTTAAAGACCTCTATCATATCCCCCCCTCAGCCGTCTCTTCTCCAAGCTGAACAGCCCTAACCTCTTCAGCCTTTCCTCGTAGGGGAGCTGTTCCATCCAGGGGTTAGGGGCCACTTTTACATGCAGCGTGAAATGTACGAACATAATTAGATTAGAATTTTAATTAGAAATGTTCATTGTATTAGACTATGGAAATGTATTTCCTGCTATTCTGTTTAATGTAAACCGGTATGATTTACATCGGATGTCAGAATGTCGGTATATAAAAACTAAAAAATAAATACATAAATAAATAATAAATAATTGTACACTCTTGTGAAGATTTGATGTCCTTCAGAGTGAGGAAATTCACATAACGATGAGATTTGTACAATATTCTCTCAACCTATCTTGGGTGCTAGGATGGCCATCCTCTTGTTGTACAAAAGCAGCTCTCCCCCCAAGAGAGTGGGGCAGTGAAGCTCTATTTTTGAAGTTAGGAGGAGTCAGGAATGTTGCTTCAGTTTAATTTCAGGCCTGCTTTTAGGACTCAGAGACTCTGCCTGCAGTTTGTGGGAAAAGATTGGGAAGCTGCCTTTCCAGTCTACTAGCTTATTCCTTGTCTGGTTTGGTTTGCCTTCTGGGTTGTTTTGGGATTTTGCCAGTTTTAGTTGTAAGAAGCCCTGTGAGGACCCCCCCCCCCCCCCTGGTTTTTGGCCTGGAGAAAGATGACATGGAAGTCTCTTCCTTGGGGGGGGGGGGGCAGGATAGGGAAAAACTGTCCCTCTTCAACCTCCTTGAGGACAGAGGTATGGTGATGACTTCTGATGTTTGGACTCAGTTTTGGGGAAAGAGATTTTTGGTTAGAAGACTTGGGAGGAGGTTTTTGCTGCCCCCTTCCTGCCCTGAAGAAGGAACATTGGGAAAGCTGTGGTGTTCCCATTTAGATCCGTGTTCCAGCATGGGATCCTGAGAGAAAGAGAGAGAAACAATTAGGAGAACTGTTAGTAATACCCTTTTGAGATATTCTGAGGACCCCCAACTGGAGTCTTCATACTGGGGAAAGAGAGAATTTTTGGGACTCTGTACAGAGTCTCAAAAAAGATTTATCATTTTCTTTTGGAAAATGGAGGAGGAGATTCTGCTCAACCAAAGATTCCCCTGGCCACTTGTGTCCTCATTTTTCCACCTACTGAAGGGCAAGTGTATCCCTTGCCCTGTTAGAGAGAGACCCTTGCACAAATAGACTGTGAACTGTGAATGTCATCTGCTAAGTCTAAAACAGATGTGGACTGTGCCAGTTTTTTCATCTAAGAACATTTTCAGTAAAGTTTAATTTTTGCACTCAACCAGAGTTTCTTGTGTAATTATTGGCACTCGCATCCTCAGAGGAGAAAGAGAACTTAAACCTCTCCCATGGTAGAAAGAAACCATTTTACCTCTGCTACCCAGGGCTTTGAAGGAGAAATTCTTCCTCCTCCCACCCCCACCTCCACCCCCGCCAGTAAATGAACCTGGCCCTGGGGTCAGTGAGACAATGTGGGAGAGATTGGAGTTTGTGTATTGGCTCCGAGAACCCTGTATAAGGGCACACAGGATTCTTGGAGCTAATACCTAGGAAATCCGCAAGCAGGGGTTATATATGTGCATTAGGGCTATTGCAATACTCTGTTTTTCACCCTGTCCACAAACCCTAGGTGGTCAGGAGACTTAGGCTGCTCGTTGGTCCTCCCAGTGTGCCCATTACCGTCACTGGATGATGACCATGTATAACAAAACATAGTGCAGTACAAAAGAAAAAATTCCATATATACACCCTTTCTGTTTTTCCTATATACAATGCTCTCCTTGCTGGCATTCAGGTTGGGAGTTATCCAAGTGGCTAACCCTTCCCAAGCTGCATCCGATATGGTGCTCAGCACCAACCGTTACCGCTGCAGTTAAGCTGACCTGGCTGTCAGGCCCCTTCAGCTGTCCTCCTGACCTTCTTCCTTTTCCCCAGCCATCGGCACTCTCGCCACTTGTAACTCAGTTCATTGATAGTGCGGTTGTTGTGAAATACCGTATTCATCCTGTGGCAGATCTTCTCCCATAACTGCTCCTTCCTGTAGGATCTCACTCTCCTGGACTGGGGTCCATAGAGGAGATGCTGCAACTTCATGACCTCCTTGATAAGAAGGTCCACCTCCTGAGGTAGGAAGTTGGGTTTCCTGACAAGAGCTCCTCTCCTTTGGGGCATGGTGCATGTAGGTAGACAAGCAGTAGGAGACAACCCTTTTATACTCGCATACAAGTGTAAATGAAATGTATTTGTATGGGTACAGGGTATGGATTTATGCAGCTCATTAAAATAATTAGGAAAATTATGCGTGTTTATTGTTACTTGTTCCAAGTGTTGCATAACCTTTGCCTCCTCCATTTCAGCAGCAACCAGAAATCTAATAGAAACAATGCAATATACCATTTAATCAGCATTCAAAATGGAATTAAACAATATATAATTAATAATCGGTGTGGCTTGCAAAACAGCTTTAAAATGAGCACGGTAACAGCTTTTTTTCTGCTTGTTGCTGGAATTGTCAATAATTTTCTGGCTTTCTTGAGACAATTTTAGCAGTCGACTATCACCAAATTCTATAAAACACTCATTGGCAGTCTTGCCCCATGTCCTCTGAACTCAGTTTTTCTTAATAAAGGTTACACACCTAATGAAATTCAACACATTTAATACGGTCATTCTGACGCTGTTTTTTCCTATTGTATGTTCCAACCATAAATAATACATTTAAGTAATGTGTAAGGTACTGTTAAATTCCAAATTGAATTGCCTACAAAATGGTACAAAGTTTATATTAGTGGGCAGGGCCAGTGGAAGCACTAGCAGGTCGATACAGTAAAGTGTGCTCCGTCGGAGCGCACTGTCACCCTGCTCTGGACGCGTGTTTTCCCTTACCCCTTATTCAGTAAGGGGAGGAAAACACGCGGCCCACCCGCGGCACCTAATAGCACCCTCAACATGCAAATGCATGTTGAGGGCCCTATTAGGTATGCCCGAGCGATCCAGTAAGTAAAATGTGCAGCCAAGCCGCACATTTTACTTTCAGAAATTAGCGCCGCCCAAAGGTCGGCGCTAATTTCTTCCGGCGCCAGGGAAGTGCACAGAAAAGCAGTAAAAACTGCTTTTCTGTGCACCCTCCGACTTAATATCATAGCGATATTAAGTTGGAGGTCCCCAAAAGTAAAAAAAAGTAAAAAAAAAAAAAAAAAAATTTTGAATTCGGCCCGCGGCTGTCGGGCCGAAAACCGGACGCTCAATTTTGCCGGCGTCCGGTTTCCGAGCCCGTGGCTGTCAGCGGGCTCGAGAACCGACGCCGGCAAAATTGAGCGTCGGCTGTCAAACCCGCTGACAGCCGCCGCTCCAGGCCAAAAGGAGGCGCTAGGGACGCGCTAGTGTCCCTAGCGCCTCCTTTCCCTCGTTTGCACCGCGTCAGCTCATTTGAATACTGAATCGCTCGGGAGAGCGGGCGTTCGTCCGCTCTCCCACGGACTTTACTGTATCGGGCTGTAGGTGAGCTAGGCCTGGGCCTAGGCTGCTGACCATAAGTGGGCGTGAGCAGTGGCAGCAAAGGTGTAGGGATTTGAATCTCAACTCCTTTTTGCCTCTGCCGCTCGTGAGAGGTAGGAGTCGGGGCTGCGACCGGGGATGGGGAGCTATCAGCACGACAAAGGGCGGGCACATTCGGGGGATGGGCAGCACAAGGCAGAAGATGCCTAGGGCACCTAATCCCCTTGGACTGGCCTTGTTAGTGGGGTAATCTAGTAGGGCGCTAGGGGGAGACAAATGTTATTATTAATATTATTTATATTCCACTTTTTCAGCTCTTCAAAATGGATTACATTCAGGTACTGTAGACATTTCCCTATCCCGGAGGGCTTAAAATCTAAGTTCATACCTAAGGCAAAGGAGGGTAAAGTGACTTGCTCAAGGTCACAAGGAGCAACAATGGGACTTGAAGCCTGGTCTCCTGGTTCATAGCCCCCTGCTCTAACCACTAGGCTACTCCTCCACTATACTTGGTATATTCCATGCACAACTTCGTATTGATGTAATCCCATTTCATGGTGCTGATGGGGGCCATAAAAGTATTTATATTTCTGGGCCTGGATCACAAAGGCTAACTCTTGCACAATCTCTTTCCTCAGGGCCTGATTCTTTTGTTGGCGGGGAGAAGGGAATCTCCCTTCAGGGCCCAGAGTGACAGGGGTTGCTTTTGTAACTTTTTTCCCTAGGACAGGTAAACCTCTGTTTCTGCTGTGAGTGCTGAAGGGCTCCAAAACACAAATAGAGACTCTGTTGAGTGTCCAAATAAAAATACTTTACTGAAGGTGAATGGATGAGTAAATAGCACCGTGCAAAAACAGTCCTTAGCACCACAGCTGATCTTTCCAGGTTACAGTCTTTCCTCTGTCTGAGCAAAGGTCTCTTACTACCAGGGCAGGGAAAACACTCACCCTCCGGGGCATGGATTAAATGAGGTTCCCAAGGGGGCAGGGTATCCTTGGTTAGGCAGGAAAACCCCCTCCACACTGGCAAAAAAAGCTGGATAATACAGCCTCTGCATGGAGGGTCTCAAATCTTCTCTCCCCAAGGGTGAAGACTCCAACTGGATGTCCTCAATAAGTTTCACGATGGTTTTACTCATAGTTATCCATCCAAATGTTCTCTTGATCTCTCAAGCTTTTTCTCTCTCTCTCTGTCTGGAATCTGACAATGGAAGGAATCCTCTCAGGAGCACACAGCTCTTGATGTTCCTTTTTAGGCAGGAAGGAGGCAGCAAAACTGCCCCCCCCCCCCCCGGCTCCACTAACCAAAAAATCCATTAAAAAACAAAACAAAACTCAGCCAGAACACCAGAATGTCCTTGCATCAGGTCACTACCAATCCTCTGTCCTCTAGGAGGATGCCATAGAGGCAAGTCTTCCTTATCCTGGGCTCTCCAAGGAAAGGGTTCCCCATACCCTCTGCCCAGGTAATACCTATGGGTCTCACCAGGCCCGGCACGACCAGGTGTGCAAATCGTGCAGTTGTACTGAGCGGCACACCCCGGGAGGCGGAGGCGGAGGATGGAGAGAGGGCTGCCCGCCACCACAGGGGGGGGGGCCAGGGGGTGTGTGGGGGCAGTGCAGAGTGGGGGTGCGGTGACATGGGGTGGCACAGAGGGGGGACATGGCAGCATGGGAGCGGTGGCAGAGAATCTATGCACAGGGGGTGCAGAAGCCAGTGCCGGCCCTGGGTCTCACAAGTCTTCCTACCAAGAAAAACATTAAAAAAAAACCAAAACAACCCTTGATGCGCACTCAACCCGCCAGTTAATGGGCTGGTAGGGCAGCTTCCCGACTTTGTGCAGGATCTCCAGACAGGGCTTGCCTGGCTTCTCCAAGTAGGTCAAAATCTAAATAAAGAAAACGCTCCTGTACTGCCACCTAACTCCAAAACTCAAAGGTACTGCCTCCAGTCTTTCACTAGAGAGCTGCTTTTATATCCTTTCAAGGGGGGCAGCCAACCCTGGTCCCTCAAAGGGAGGGGCTGTAATGAATGGTGCCTCCCCATCATTTCTACCTACCTGTCCCTAGCTAGAGGAGTTACCGGGGCAATATAAGTAATGAACCCCAGTGGGTCATTACATTGATGTGGTATACGTGTATAATCTCTAATCAGTGCAGAAAAAATGTACAGCAGGGATCCTGAACCCAGTGCTCAGGACACCCCAGGGCAGTCATGTTTTCTGCATATACACAATTATAAGGCATGAGATAGATTAGCATACAATCTAGCTCATGCATATTCATTAAGGATATCCTGAACACCTGATTGCCTTGATATGTCCAAAGGAAGAGGTTTTGAGTCCCTGATATATATAAGGGAAAGCAGCAAGATCCATCTCCTCTGGGACTATTGGATTTGTTCCAATCTTTCTCCACAAGGATAACTATATGGGAAATACCTGGATTGGATCTTGCCACTCCCTAATACCATGGATGCTGTTATTATTCCACCACCACAAGGTATATCTTAGAATTTAGGATACCATGTAATGTCTGGATGAACACTTTATTATTAGAGGTCTGGATGAATATCTATGGGGGCATGGCCTTATTCCCTTTGAACCAGTCTTTCTCTCCATCTGAAAATGCACCTTATATTTGCCATTTTGAATCGGCCAGTCATTTAGATGTGTGACCCATGCTCCACAATATACCTGGCCCAGATTTCTTGTCACACTTTGTCTTTCCTTTTACCATTCCACCCTTCTTTAATCAGTATGAATAGGAAATAGCTGCTAACAATTACACTTAAGGTGCTAGACAAGCTCCGATGATGCACTGAAATCTAGTCAGTGTTGTAGTCCATGCCATTTACCATTGGTGGAAAAGAATGATGAGGTCAGCTAATTTGATCACCAAGGAGTGACTGATTCCTCTCAGGTGGGAGCTTTGCTCTAGGAAAGCTCCCGCCTGTCCTAAAAAAAAAAAGCAAATGATGTTGGATATCTTATAGAGCTGAAGCTGAGCGGTCTTCCAACTGGCAAATATCCTTTGAAAGGTAGGTGTTTGCGTGCTCGACATGTTGGTTTAGTCTTTAAAGATAATTGTAGATGTGAGTTTGGAGCATTAGGGAAAAAAAGCTGGCCCTTACCAGTAAGTCTAGGTAGTATAAGCATGATGATGTACCCGCTGGGTGCAGGAAATTAATCTGAGACCTGTTTTAAGGCTAGTAGGGATTGCACCTCTGTCTTAGAAACAGTGCTAATCTTTTCAGTTACATCAGAAGTCTACGGAACATGGAGGTAACTTTATAGACCTTTAAGCAGCAGGCCTTCTTCACTTTAATGCAGCTCCTAGCCAGAAGATCTATATCACATCTCTTCTCTGGTTTCTGAGAGGGTATCCAGACAAACCTATTGAATCTTGCCCTATTGACTTCCCATACAAATCCCGACCTGCCCCCACCACTACTACCTGCCTTCTACTTACCCCATATGGGTAGGAAACTCCACCGTTAAAGAGACTTCACACCCGCCTCCAGGCCTGTTTATTTCTCCACAGGTTGCTCTACCACCAGGAGCGCCAGGCATGCAGTGTCCCTGGCGGTTAAGTTGGGCTGCTAATCCGGGACCAGGCATTGCTGAAATAACGCACCTCTGAAGAAACCAGAAGTCGTGCGATGTGGAAGCATGCATGGGGGCCATACGCGCAAATTTATACATACACTGCATAGCCACTCGCAAATGTACATAAAACTCCATGCACAACATTGTGTCAGGCGTACGCAAGCTCATTTTTGCATGCATCTGGACTTGCACACAATTGTTTGAAAATTATCCTCCACAAATAGAAACTATGGGGCAAATTCTCAAGGCATCAGTTATGTTAATTTCTTTCTTAATCTACAACCGTATACTTTTCTACAGCGTACGAAAAACTAAAAGAAGGAGTATGCTAAAATGTTGTTGCTGAATAATGAACAGATGTGAGTTATGAATCAGAGCCATTCATATTCAGGGACTATAATGTTCATATTGCAATAACAATTTCATTATTATTAGTAGTAATAGTAATAATAATTATTAGTAATTTGTAAAGCACATACCAGATGTACGCAGTGCTGTATAGAAACATAGTGGACAGTCCCTACCCCTTGGAATTTACAGTCTTGTCAAGACAGACAATCAAGGCACACAGCAATGGACAAATAAGTGACTTTGAGCTACATGAACAAAACTGTGACTGAGAAGATTTAAAGTAATTGGTTCTGGGTGGGATTAAAAAGCGGATATTAATTTAGTATCATAAAATATGATGTTCATGTCTACAAATATTTAACAGAGACTTCTGGTTATGAAAATTTTAACAAGTCAGCCTTCATATTTAGTGTAACTAGGCATAAAGTTATCCATCTAAATGGCAAATGTGGTATATTTAGCTACTTATCCATCTAAATTATAGCCGGATCAGTAATTATCTGGCTACAATTTAGCCGGTCAAAAAAGGGGCAATTAGTCAGTGTTCTGGGGAGGGGTAGATTTATCCGGCTAACCAAGCTAAATAGCAGGTATATCTGACTAGGTTACCTGGATAACTTTAGGCCTGCTTCTGAGCAGGCCTAAAGTTATCCGGCCTCGTATGACCAGATAACTCGCTACTTACCTGGATATCTTCAGACATATCCGTATAAGTAGCATATCTAAGAAAAAAAAACCAAGTTGCGGGGCTACCGGCCCGATGTCCACTCCCCAGCACCACATAGATAACCCCCCCCCCTCCCCACCTGTGGTCCCCAAAACCTGGAGTGTATAGTAAATGTTGGAAAGAAGAAAGATTTCAGAAAGATTGCTGCTGGCCCGGGCCTCTCACCTTCCTCCCCGCTAAAAAGAAAATGACATTTACCAGCTTCCCTACACAGTAACCCCTTCCCCCACCCCACTCATTACCATCAAAAGTGGCCCTCTACTCTGTGCCAGCGGCGATACCGGCTGCTTCATGAATAACTTTGGCTATTACCTATGTTACCTACGTTACTTGGGAAATAACGCTGCAATCGTATGTTTATACTAAAGAGTATGCTTGAAGTGTTACAAACAGCGATCCCGGCAGAGAAGAGGGCCACTTTTGGAGATAACAGGTGGGTGGGAGGGTGACGGCCAGGGGTGGAGAAGGGGGGTGACTGGGGGGGGGGGGGGAACTGGTCATTGTAATTTATTTTTTACCGGGGAGGGGGGAGACCCGGCTGGTGGCGATGTTTTTGGGAACCTTTCTACTTTCTAACATGTATACATGCGCGCCAGGTTTTGGTGACCGCGGCGTGAGGAGGGGGTTTATTAATGTGGTGGGGATGGGGCATTGGGCTGTGTTTTACATATTAATAATATTGTCTTCCAGACCTATATATTGGATCTACGCAATGTGCAAAATGAATCATTTTGTTGACAGAACATTTTATTTCAGGAAAGAAAGCTGTAGAAGAAAAGCAGCCTGTTGGTATAGGAACCCGTGAAGCATAGGTAATGTAATATATAGAACCCATTTTCATTTCATACGTAAAATGTGCTCTGTTAAATTGCACTTATCTAACAGTAACATTTTCCCCATACCATTCACTAGGACTGACGAGGCCGCCATGATACATGACCATTGTATTGATCTTCTGGTAATCATTTCCTATGTCCATATTCAGTTCAGATGAATAAAGCTGGAAGCATGCATGTCGTCTGAACCATCAACTTTTTGTTAGTATACAGAGAACTGTATAAAGCTGTACAGTATGTCGCAGTTCTACTACATTTCTGTACCATAACATTTTCTGACACTATCCTCATCACTGTCAGAATTAATGCAGATTTTAAAATCTCCTTTTCAATATATTTTCTGAATTTACAAGATAAACATTTCTAGCCATAGCATATGTCTCTGACCAGTTTGGCAAGAAGTGTATTATCATTTCTAGCAGAGTGTGAAAGTGCTCCATCCATTTAAAGGGACATCTCATGTTTACATATGTGATTACATGTTAGCATGTAGCAATCTGAATCCTTTTCAGAAGCTGAGTACTGCACATACAGTAGCTATGGAGGGATGATCATCCGGGACCAGCCAGCCAGAGTGCTCCGCAGGGCTTCAGGAACCACGGCTGGCCCCTCTTCTAGAGAGGACAGAAAGTATCCATTGTAAATAGGTGCAAAGAAATAAGCAGTGCCTCGTCAAAAGGTCAGTACAGCAACATTAAAAGATGTTCAAGGTTGGCTTTCAAAATGTTCCTGGGGAAAGAAGAGTCACAGAGCAAAGACGTGCCACGAAGATATGGTTACCGGCTGACCACAGGCTGACTGGTGACACAGCTAGCAACATTGTGCCATCTGGGCTCAGAGGCTGTCAAAGAAGATAAGGAAGAGTAGTATCAGTTCACCTGGCCATGCGAAATCTGTTCTACTCTCATCAACACTTACTGCTCAGAAGAAGTTTACACCCATTTGAAGTATAGCATTGAATCTATATAACATCACACCTACCATCTTTTATTTACAAAAGTGGCTGTTGCTGCTTTATTTTGCCCATATTTAGGGGTAAGGGGCATAAAATATGAGTAGTTATTAGGAATGCTCATTATTTTCCATACAGTCTATATATCATCAGTGGATACCCAGTGTCTTAGATGTGACTGGACAGTACATTTTTTTAAATATATTCCTATAGATAAAATATGCATTCATTCATAAGATATTACGTTGAGTTTTTTTCTACATTACCTTTCTAGGCATAGGCATAGTCTTATACGTTCTCAACAGAACTATGCAAGTCAGGACATTAAATATGCTCCTGTACCTTGGGATGGACAGTTTAACTCCATTGTGGTACATTCTGCACTGCCTTTGCAGGGCCTTTCAAAGAATACTTTCTTCCTCAAAGTCAAACTTCTCCGCAGGTCTTGTGGCATCCCATTTCTTCCCTTGGTACTCATCCTCTATGAATTCCTGGTATGGATCTTTCTTTGCAACTTGCTTCTTGGATCGAACGTAACCGATGAACACAGTTAAGGCTAGGAAAGAGTAAAACAACATGACAAACAGGATGAAGAAATAAGCATTGTCGTATGGTCTGAGCTCCTCCGTAACATTCTTGCCTTCATCCTGAGACTTTTCCAGAACTTCTAGAACACATTTTGATATAACAGAAGCTAAGGCTGTTTTGTTCATGCTGCTGCTTTTTGTTTTGGGACGCAGTGTCTCGCACAGACGCACGCAAATAGTGACTGGATCATTTCCTCTTTAGGTAAGGAATGCTGCTCGCCGCTTCTGAGGACTCAAAGTCAACTGATAAAAGGGTGCTCGGAAGACATGCCACAAACTATTATGATGTGAATTAGTCTGCTAATCACAGTGGGGCAGTAATTAATACAAAACAGGAAAAGTGAGCTCTGCTCAGCTTGCTGAAGAAGTGTTTTTGGCACTTTTGCTTTAACATTTAAGTCATCTCTATTAGTTCTTTACAGGGGCATTGGGCCTCTTCACTCTGCTTGTTAAGGCCAGGCTAATGACAGCATGGGGGAATTGGTTCTGAAAGAGAAGCATGTGTAATAAATTTTAAAAAAAAAAAATCAATCATTGAGCTAGTCAAGATAACATCTAAATAAAAGTCTAAACCACTCAAATGGTATTTTGTACTTTTCTATTCATTGAAGTGCAGTCCTGGAACTTCTAGAGTCAAACGAGTAGTATAAACTTAAGGCAAGCACCCAGCTGTTCCAGTAAATTAAATCAGAAACTCTGACTTAGCTCTTCCAAGAAAGTTGAGAACCCTGGAGGAAAAGGTTTTTTCTTTTTCAAATTCAGTGCAATAGCTCTGAGCGGATGATTCCGCTGAAAGCCATGTGTACTTGTAAATAAAGGAAAACCCCTGACTGCCAGGGGCAAGTGGATTGAAGGGGCATCTCTAGAAAGGTTGTCGTAGGGGGTTAATTTGTCTTCAGCTTGTGCTATCGCAAGGCATGTCCTCTTGCATGATAATAGCAAAGGAGAGGGCGCTGGGAATTCCTGCTGCATCTTGGCCTCTGTACAGTCCCAGTCATTGTAAATTGTTGTTTTACAAAGCAATGAAACCTTAGCTCCTTACAAAAAGAAAAAAAATATGGCAGAGGTAAATGACATTGACAGCTGTTTCTTCCTGTGATCTGAGTTCTAGGGTGCAAGCACAGTGGCTTTGATGTGGAGAGCACCTTCACTGAGTAACAGTTTGCAAACTTATCATTGTTGCTTTAAGCGTGACCTTTGAACTGGTTGTATGATGACTAATTCACATGTTAAAGCTGTGCTATATCGGTATCACCAAACTGCCTGCATCTGTCACGAGAGTTTTACTGTAAAATAAAGATGAAAGTGAAATGGGTAATATTATACAAGCACCGAAGTACTGTATAAAATAAATACGTTTAGACCGTGGAACTTGT
This sequence comes from Rhinatrema bivittatum, assembly GCF_901001135.1. Taxonomy (NCBI): domain Eukaryota; kingdom Metazoa; phylum Chordata; class Amphibia; order Gymnophiona; family Rhinatrematidae; genus Rhinatrema; species Rhinatrema bivittatum. Next base: position 148,956,718 of record NC_042623.1, read on the forward strand.
AAAAGAAAATTATTGCCTCACATTGTAAAAAGGCTTTATAATTACCCATTAATGTAATTAGAAAATACATTTTTGCGGGGCCTGCACAGTGGCAGTGCTGCATGCTTCCTTAAAGAAGATCTGGATTTATTCTTGGATCAGGTTTTGTATGCCTCAGGACAGCTGGAGGCTGGGAATGCAGTGGAAGCAGCAGTCACAGTCCTAGGGCTGGGAGGGAGTCTCAGTCATCAATCAACAGCGACACCTACTGGCTAGACTTGGGGGTGCACATGAAGACACAATCCAGAGAGAGACACCCTTCTGGGGCCCGTGGCAGAGGATTGTCAATGTAAAGGCTAGGCTAGATGGGGGTTTATAAAATAGAGGAAAAATATCCTGGATTATGAGTGAAGGATCATGATGCCATGCACAAATGAGGCTGATTCTGACTGAGCTACAAGCCCAACGGAGGAGGAAACTGCCAGACCAAAAATATATATATTATTACAAAAGAAATATATTTACATCATTGAAAAATTTCTACATTATCTGCTTTTTTATGTGCTGAAGATTTTTTGCAATATTGAAAAGCTGAATCTTTTTCTGTAAGAAGAAAGTATGTTTATACTTTTATGGTAATTAAACAAACCATTTTAACAAAATGTGTAGAAAATGCTCTCAAACATGATCATGGAGAGATACTCGATTCTCATACTAGATGGAAAATATGCAAATTAGTTTGATTCTAGACCAGATTATGCACATACATTTCATGCATACTTTCACCTGCAGGGTTTGGAGGTGTTTCTGAGGTGGGGATAGGTCAGGAGGGGCAATTCCACATGTAATTTGGTCTTGAAAAAGTACCTGCACAAAAGGCAAGGTGCAAATTTGTCCAGGTTCTTCATCTTATTTATTTATTTATTTTTAACTTTTATATACCGACATTCCTGTATAAAATACAAATCACACCGGTTTACAATAAAACATAACTTCGCCTGTGAGCGTTACATAGAACAATCAACAAATTATACTAAAAAGCATACATTACCTTTGTCAGAAATGTAAAACAATTATAAAGAAGAAATTGTTAACAAGGGATAAAAGATAACAAGGGGAATATTTAAAACTAGGGGGATGCAAGAAGGGGTGCACAAAGGGGAATGCCCCTTTGTCGCGCCCCTTCGGCGCGTGACGCGCGGCGCGCGGCGCCTGCTGGCTTGGCGCTTTTAACGGATCAGTTCCGTAAGCGATGACATCGGGAGAGGGGCAGGTCCCTCAGACTTTTTATTCTTTTCAAATTCATCCTCTCTTCCCAGTTTCAGCGCTGCTTTTTTTCTTTTTTACCTCAAATGTAATCAGGTGTTTTCCAGATAGTGGCCAGCTCTCCCCCTCAGCGGCGCCTGCTGGCTTGGCGCTTTTAACGGATCAGTTCCGTGAGTGATGACGTCGGGGGAGGGGCGGGTCCCTCAGACTTTTTATTCTTTTCAAATTCATCATCTCTTCCCAGTTTCAGCGCTGCTTTTTTTCTTTTTTTCATCTTTTTAATCTTGAGGCATTAATCAAAACAAAAACTTTCCGTGTAGGTATGCTTTGATTATTCCATCAAATTCCAAACTACCCTTGGGGTTTGCAGAAATGCAGCCAATTTGATTTTTGCCTCAGTCATGACTAATTATTGGGAAAACGATCATTGATTCATCTGGAATATAGATGTATTATGGAATGGTGATTGCAGGCACAATAGATTTGTAATCAAGTCAGATTATTACTATTTTGCACTTATTTAACATTTATAGGAAATAAATTTACAACTTGAGAACCACTGGTTAAGGGATATGGCAGCATGACCACATCTACATCTATACTGGAAGGGTCATTTTTTTGTCTGTGAATGTGTGAAAATTATCACAAAAATATTACTAACTACAGTGAGTTTAGTAACTCAGTTGTTGCATTTATTATTCAAAGTCTTGATATCCACTGTCCTATCAGTAACAAAGGGAAAGGAAACTGATTCTGATACTTTAAGTCAGGGTCAGTTGAGGTAGTTACTCACAGCTGTCCAATTCCAGATGGTGTCTGTGTGTGCTAGAATCCCTAAAAATGCAGTTTTAGCTGTAATTGTATATTATTGGGTAACTGGGTGCTGCTCAACTCTATCAAAGTGCAATATTTTTTTTTTCAAAAGAGGTGCTAAAACAAAAGATTAGAGTTGCTCATATCACTTTCGTAAGTAATCAGTGAAGGCTTAGCACTGCACAAATCCTGGGCTACATAAATAACTGAATCTCTGGCATTACGTAACCCATGCTAGAGTGGCCAAAGGAAAAAGTATTTTTTTCTTTCTTTCTTTATTTAAAAGTATTTCTATTCTGTTTATAACAAAATGTGCGAAACGGATTACAACATGAGACATTTTTTAAAAAATACAAAATACATAAAACAAATATAAAATTGACACAAAGGAATAAAACAAAAATACATAAAATACACTGAAACTAAAAAAAAATGAAACTCTTATTAACAAAAGGTCTGAGCAAACAAATATGACTTAAGGAGCTTTTGAAATGACTTTATGTCATAGGAATCTCACAAGGCCCCAGGTAGGGTATTCCATAAAGTAGGCCCAACGACCAAAAATGTCCTACTGTGTGTTTCTTGTAATTGGGCTAGATTAGTGAAAGGAACCATAAAAGGTTCTTATCAGCAGAATGTAAGTTACTGCTAGGAGTGTAAGGTTGCAGAAGATCAGCTAAATAAGCAGAGCCTTTATTTTTCAGTGTCTTAAAAACAAGTAACAATAACTTAAACCTAGATCTAAACTTCATAGGAAGTCAATGAAGTTTCTTGAGCAAAGGCATAACATGATCATATCGCTCTTCCCCAAATATTAGCCGAGCAGCTGAATTTTGCAAAACCTGTACAGCTCTCAGTGAGATGCCTGACAGGCCAACAAAAAGAGAGTTGCAGTAATCTACCGAAGACAGTACAAAAGCCTGAACAAAAGTTTGTAAGTTGTCCTTATCGAGTACGTATTTCAAAAACTGCCATTGTTTAAAATAACCACCCTTCAAAGCACTTTGCCTTCAAATTAAGATGACTATCAAAAATGACACCCAGATTTCACATCAAACTTGAAAACTGGATATCTGTGTTTAATAATGACAAAGAGCCAATGTTATGTATATCCAAGAAATCCCGATCATGGGAGAAACACATTGCTTCAGTTTTCCGAGCATTCAGTAACAAGTGATTCCTAAGCATCCAATCATAATAAGTAGTAACATAATAAGTAGTAACATAATAAGTAGTAACAATTTTTTATTATAAAACTTTACATAATCTGAACATAGGTTTTAAAGAATCAATTTATACATTTAATTACAATTATGTAGATAACCCCTGAGAAAGTGCCCCAAACATTCTTACTAACCCATGTCATTTTATTTATAGTGGGAATGGTTCAGGTGACATTTGGCTCCAATGGGTACCCAGTTGCAGAAGGTCACTCTTGTGTATAACATTTTGCATGTTCCCAAGTTTCACACACTTGAGGTCTTATAGAGGTCGATATTCAAAAGCCATTTAGACGGATAATGAAAAGTCTAAATGGCTAGCCGGGGATATTCAGCACCATATGCACCTAAATTCTAAGTGAACATCAAGATAAGTCAGAGGCGTTAGGGGCGGGCCACAGTTAGCCGCATAAGTTATGCAATATTCGGAGTTAACCACTTAACCAATGTGGCTAACTCTGGTTGGCCTATAGGACTTTCCTAAAGTTAGCCGGTTTGACATACCTGGCTAACTTTAAGATACCCTGATTATATCCTCTATATCCGGCTAACTTAACTAGCTGCTCTGTGGCGGAATATCGACCTCGGTCATTTACTTTTCCTACAAAGAAAAGAAAACAATTGTTATTAGGTTCTGATTACTTTTAGGTTATTTTGCTACCAAAATTGATTAAATCTCTCTGAGGCATAAGAAGAAATCACTTTTTCAAAATTATCATGGACCTATATATTTTCAAATGATTTTTGTCTTGGTTCCTAAATGGGAAGAACAGTGACAGTGAGGATCTAATGTTTGCAAAAGAACAGAGAAGATGATGAATTTCAAAAAACTGCTGGAAAATGGGGAAGCATTATCTATATTTGGTATATATTTTTTGAAGTCAGATTGCTTGCTTAGATTACTTTCTTTGGCCTGGATTTATCAAAATGCACTAAATACCACATGCGATAGAAAAAGGGATGTGTTTTATTGCAATAATACCTATGCAAAGAGCTAAGTTACTGCACATTCGGGCCGATTCAGTAAAGTCCGCGGGAGAGAGCACAGGCCACTTGCCTGTGCGCACAATTCAGTATTTAAATGAGGCCCGGTGGTAGAAACAGGCAAAAGGAGGCACTAGGGACACTAGCACGTCCCTAGCGCCTCCTTTTGGCCTAGAACGGCGGCTGTCAGCGGGTTTTGCCGGCTTCAGTTCTCGAGCCCGCTGACAGCCACGGACTCGGAAACCGGCAAAATTGAGCGTCCAGTTTTCAACCCGACAGCCGCGGGCCGACTTCAAATTTTTTTTTTCTTTTTTTACCCTTCGAGACCTCTGACTTAATATCGCCATGATATTGTCGGAGGTCCCCTTACTGAATAAGGGGTAAGGGAAAATGCGTGTCCAATGGCGGGTTAACAGTGCGCTCCGTCGGAGTGCACTGTACTATATCGGCCTGAAAGTGATAATGTTTTTGCACTTTGAGATAAGGATGGTATTTCCTACATACACCTGGAAAGAGAGAGAGAGAGAGAGAGAGAGAAAGAGAGAGAAAGAGATTAGCTGTAATGGCCCAACACTAGATAAGTATTTATATCTCTATAGGAGGCCCACCTAGTAACTCTAGGTGAGGTTTAGGTATTAGTGTAGGGGTTAGGGGCCACTTTGACATTCAAAGTGAGACATATGAACATAACAGTGCTCTCTTGTGAAGATTTGATGACCCTCGGAGTGAGGAAACTAACTCAAAGATGAGATCTGTGCAATGTTCTCTCAACCTAGCTTGAAGTCATCACATTTCCAATTTACCAGCCCTTTACAAGGTTATGGAGAAGATTGTCCAGTTTCAATTTTCTCACTTTTTAGAAAGCACCCTATTGTTACATCATAAGTAGTCTGGATCCCAGAAAGGCCATAGTACAGAGACATTGCTAACTGCCCTTGTTACTGACATCAGTCTCCACCTTGACTAAGGAAAAATAGTTCTGCTAGTCTGTCTTGACATGAGCTCTGCAGTTGATAAAGTGGGGCATCAGCTTTTGCTCAATTATCTATATGATAGAGGAGTTTGAAATCAAGCCTTACTTTTGTTTAAATCCTTTCTTGAAGATAGATCCTACTATGTAACATGGAATTCCTTGCAGTCAATTCTCATACCTCTTACTTGTGGTGTTCTTCAAGGATCCATCCTTTCTCTTATCTTAATTTAAACCATCTTTACATAGGTCACCCTCCCAGTTTAGTTATACCACAGCCGAGTGCAGGATGATAGAAACCCTGTTGTTAAATGTAAAGAGATATATATGTGAAAATTTTCCTTCCTTATCTGGTAATTTTAAACGATAAAATATATTTATATACTTTATCACCCAATCAATTGATCTCCTCCTGGTTAGGAGAGGAAGCAGAGGTAAAAAAAAAAAAAAAAAAGAAAGAAATAGGTAATTGTTTTGTTAATAGTTGTCTTTTTCATTAAAAATTTTATTTTTTTTATCACAGATCTTCAATCTTCATAAAGCTCTTCTTAAAGCATTACTGTCAGATAAGTATATTTTATAACAGTTTCTATTATACCTGATATCAAACTTTTCTTATACATACATTTCTTATAGATAATACAATTTTTCTGCAACTGATACTTTGTGCTTTCTTTTATTTGCTTTTTTTTCTAGGTATCTAAAGATATCCTTCAATCTCTGTTGATAAATATATACACAGGTAAGTAACTCTTCTTTATTTATAAACAAGCTTGTTTATATATTTACTTAGCTTTAGTTCTTTTTTTTAAGTCTCTTTTTCCTTCTATTAGGGAGTGTTGCTTGAGAGCTTTGAATAGTCTTCTTTCTTCTTCTTTTTTTCTTCTGTATTACCTACTTCCTAACTTTAACAAATCAAAAAGAGAAACTATCTTTCTGAACCCGTATCGATCTTCCATAAACTACGGCAGTATGTTATTTATGTGTCAGTGTTGCATCTTGTTGTAACTAATTAGAAAATAAAAGATAATTGAATTCACCCTACTTTGGCAAGTTTCTCTTTTTCTTAATTTATGGGTAGCTTTTAGAGTGCGTTTTTCATTGCTTTATATTTATCTTTCATATGCTGTTAGCATAAAGTCTTGTTCTCTTCTTTGCATTGAAATGCTGGCTAGCTTTCTTTTGCCATGTACAGTTCTTAATAGCTCAGTATGCATATGAAATTTATTCAAATATTCTTACATTGAAGCTTCTATTCTCATTCATGCATTAATTGCACTGTCTCAGTGTCACTCTAGTAACAATGAATAAATCAACTGTAACATTCTAAATATTAACACACTAATATAGCTGTCATAAATCTTTTGTGAGACAGCTAATCATTTATAACTATCTCAATTACTATTGGTGCTTCCTTAATATTAAAGCCACCAACTTTTATAAATGCTTACCTACTTATTCATTCTTAATATTCTTGCCATCAATCAACTCTAAACTTTCTTATTCATTCTAAGCAGATTAGAATGTCTCAAGTGAGGAGCACCAGTGTAACACCTCCTTCCTCATCAATGGCTGCTTAAGTTCTACTGAAGCTTCTATAACTGTCTTTTGGTTTCTTACAGAGTTTAGATCAGTGTTCTGTGATGTCACTTGTACTACTTTTTTAAATAGACCAAATTACTTTTTGTCTTTTTCATTTAATGTTTTTTCCTTTGATATCCCTTTGTAATATAATTTATTAAGATTCTTTTCTTTATTCTTTTTATTTCCAACTCTGTATAACCTTCAAATTCCTTTCAGTGCTTTGACTTAATAGTATTATTACTCCAACCCTCTCACCGGTAACTAGGGAAGCTAAATTGATGTCATATCTAGATACCGCTAGAGAATTTTGATAGTCACTAAAGCAACCCCCGCTCTTTCATACTTACTGGATTAAACTAATAAATTTTGGGGTAATCAGAATATTCCAACTGAGTAACTAACTTCTATTTTAAATAGATCGCTGATATAAAAAGTCTCTTCTATAGCATAGAAAAATATTTTTTTGTATATTTCCATTTTTAATTTGTCTAATTAAACTTCCTATCTTCTCTAAAGTACTTTTGAACTTTCTTCTGATCTTATTTCAAATTTAGAATTTTCCTTAGTCTTTCCTAAGTTCCTACCTATCATTAGAAAACTCCCTCTATTGATTAAAAAGATAATTTTTCCTTTAAAAAGTCTTTTACTGCCTCTTTTATTTACTGATTCCTATCCTAGCTTTTTTATAATTTTCTGGTTACTCTAGATTTAAAAAATTAATATCTATGAAATCTTCAATCTTTTCCCATCTGAAGGCTATTACGTTTTTTTTTAATTTCTCTTGTTTTTACTTTTTTTTAGGTCCCCCCCCCCCCCCCTTCCCTTGGTATAACTGGTAATCTGGTGCTGTCATTGCTGGCCTCATCAGAGTAGGCTTAATAGTCGTAGCATAGCCTCCTTGTTCTCCTGCTACATACAACTTCTTTAACAATTTTTTTAAATTTTATTCTTCTTCCTGTGATGACAATTTGCAAGAGAGAGTATATTACCTGTTGCATCCGTCGGTCTTAGACGGCTTTGACCTCTGTGCCTCACCTTTCTCTCTGCTCTCCCCGCTAGCCTTGGGAAGATGGATACCGCTGCGTCTGCTTGCTACTCTCTCCGGCATCCCTGGAACGGCTATGGCAAGGCTATCCACAATGTTTCTCTTGAGGGCCTTCTAGGGTGCACACGCGCACGCCACCTACGTCTTTATCCATGTCATGGTGGGAACCTCGGGGGCGTCCTCCTCGACTGACGTCACGCCATCCGGGTATTTAGCCTACCCTACATTTGCTAACAATCTGAGTTAGCAAGGATCGTGAATGGATTGAAAAGCCTCTGGTCTGAGCTACTCTGCCGCTTCTGTGCTGCCGCTGGAAGCTCTCTCTGCCCTTCGGGGTATCTCATCTAACCTGGGTATCTGCTCCTCAGGGGCCCTTTGCTTTCTTTCAGGTGCCTATCTGGGATACCAGGTCCTCGCTCCTCGAGGGCCTGCGCTCCCTGTCTCGGTGCCTCTAATCCAACTTCTACTGCCTGTTGGGATCTATATCTATACAGCTACCAACTTAGTGAGTAATCTATCTAATTCAGTCTGTCTCATTTATAGCTCAGCACTGGGAACCTGCTACCGGAATTCCCTGGACTGCTACTACTGGATCACCTCACTACTGCCACCTCTGGTGGTATCTTCAAGCTGTATAATAAAAGACAAATCTCTGTGTTTGCATGTCTAGTACTGCGGCTTCTCACGGGGCTCCTCCCCATGGGCGTGGTCATCACCACAGTACCCAAGAATCCACTCCAACACCTCAAAATCATAACAGATTGCTAACTCCATGGATTCGGCTCAGCTCACCACATTGCAGACCATTCCTGGCCTGGCCCAGCGAATCGCTGAACAACAGAACTCGCTGGATAACTTGACTACTGCCTTCAACCAATTGCAAACACAGATGAATACATCGACCACTGCAGGTAAAGAAGTTAAACCGCCAGAAGTGATGGTCCAAACTACTGTTCCTCTATCTGCTCCAACACGCTTCTCAGGTGAAGTTTGGAAATGTAGAGGTTTCATCAATCAATGTTGCATGCACTTTTCTCTGCAACCTAATCATTTTCCTAAAGCTTATACCAAGATCACTTATATCCTGTCTAATCTGGACAGTGGAGCGTTGGCTTGGACCTCTCCGCTGTGGGAGTGCACTGAACCTATCCTGAATGATTTTGTCGGGTTCCTTGAACTGTTCAGATCAGTATTCAATGACCCTGCCCGGTACACGACAGCAGGATCTACGTTGGTTCATCTGAAACAAGGTAATAAACCTTTACCAGACTTCGCTATAGAATTCAAGACATTGGCATCAGAATTACATTGGGACCCTAGATGCCTGAAGGCCCTCTTCTTTGAAGGTCTGAACTCCCATCTAAAAGATGAGCTGGCGTCTCGAGAGATGCCTGAGACCTTAGCTGATCTAATGAAGTTGGTAACTAGAATTGATCACCGACTTCATGTCAAGGTCCAAGAGGCCAAGAGTCCCAGAACACCACTTCAGGGAGAGACTCGAGTCAAGTCTATACCTAGACCTATACCCTTAGGTCCTGTGGCTGGCGAAGAAGAACCAATGCAATTGGGCCGCAGCCATTTAACTTCCAAAGAGGGAAGAATGCGGAAGAGGTTGGGACTATGCATGTATTGTGGACAAGCTGGTCATGCTGTACAAACATGCCTTTTCTTAAAGTTCATTCACAAACTTAGATCATTTCTTGACTACACAGATCTCAAGTCCTTAGTCTGTTCCCTTATTCTATCTTGGCTAGACTACTACAATACAATCTTTCATGGTTTTTCCATCTAAACAGATCAGAAGTCTTCAAACCATTCAAAATACAGCTACCAAATTAATTTTTAGTATGCAGAGATCTGATCATATCACTCCTTTCCTTAAAGAACTATATTGGTTCCCTGTCTCCAAGCGCATCCAATTCAAGATTGGATGTTTGTGCTTTAAAGCCCTTAGCTGAGATACTCCCTCTTATCTCACTAGTCTAACCGTCCCTCATTGTCTCTCCAGAGTATTATGTTCATCCCAACAAGAACTATTAGTTATTTCCTCCTTGAGGAATATTAGGTTAGAGCAGACCAGCTCTTAGCCTTTGGAATTCTTTTCCATTAGCATTATGCATAGAGAAAGATTATACCAAGTTCAGGAAAGCCTTGAAGATACATCTATTCTTACTAGACTTTCCTTCAGATTAGATTTTATTTAGGCAGAATTTAAAACAGTTCATTATTTTTTATGTTGGTATAACATTTTATTGGTTTTGACTTCTTGTTTGTATTCAAATATTTTCTGTAATTGAACTTCACTATTTTGATTTCAGGGTTCTGTTAATTTTATTATGTTCTGTCACTATTTTTTTTATTTTTTCATTAAATGTTTATAATTTTAATTTTATTTTATTTTATGTTGTTCATTTTATTATACTATGTTCTTTTATTATACCATGTAAATTTTACTTTAATGCATTTTTTTACTTCTGTAAGATTTGTGATTTATCAAGAATTAAATAATCTAAACTAATGCCAGTCTAGGTTGACTCTCCCATGTTTTTCTCCTGCCACCAAAAAGAGGAAGAGGAACAGTTTATGGCAGAGGCAGATTGAACTGTTGGTCTTCGGGCATGCCCCAATGGCCCAGGCCGGCCAATCACATGGGATGGTGATGGTCGCAGTAGCCCCAATTCTGTGGTGCCGATGTGTTCAACACCAGAGCAGGAACCTCCCACCAAGGCTCTCCACTCAAGGCCTCCTTGGGCTTACTCTCCTCATCTCCTCAACCAGCACCATGGCAATGTGGGCCTGTAATCTGCTCCCTGCTCTTCTTAGGTGACCTTTCAATGCCCAGCACCACATTAGCAGGAAACACTCTTGCCACATCTCTCATCCTGCTGCTGTCTCTTTCCTATCTTTCCTACCAGCAGGAGGCAGCCAACATATCTCCCATGCAGCTGCCTCAAGACCTCCTGCTGTTTTCTGTCACTCTTATGCTCAGGCTGTGACAAAAAATAAAAACCTTCCCCCCACTCCTGTTCCAGTATCGGAGTCTTTCAGCCCTCCTCTTTCCATTACCTGGGGCACCTTTGGGATTATCCATCCCTGCCTGAATTCCATGGACCATTAGTGTAAGTAAAAACTTTATTTTGTCATTTATTCAGAGGTCAAGAGGATGAAGAGTGAGAAAGAGTGCTAGTGAGAATATAAGCGAATGTGTATGTGTATGAGCATGAGAGAATGTGAGCAAGCGTGGATATATGGAAATGGGAAGAGTGTGTGTGAGAGTGTGTGAGAGAATGTGAGAGAGAGTGTGTGAGCAAGCATGCATATGTGGGAGAATGACTGAGCATGTGAGTGTGAAAGAAAGCATGGAAGCAAGCATGCATGTATGTAAGCATGAGAGAGCATTTAAGTACATATGTATAAGTGTGAGTATGCATGTGTATGAACGCATGTGGGAGTGTGAAAGGGAGCGTAAATGTGTGAAACCATGAGAAAGATTATGTGAATGAGCATGCATATGAGTGAATCTGCATGAGTGTGTGTATGTGTGTGAGTGTGTTTGTGTGTATGTCAGTATTTGAGTGTAAGCCTATGAGTGTTTAAGAGAGGAGAAAATTTGTGCATTTTCCCCCAGACTAATCCACATTAATCTCAGGGTGAGTGGAATCAAAACCTCCCAGATATTGAGAGCGGGGGATTGTTTTAATCCTTATTAGTTTTAATTACTGGATGTTATTTGATGTGTCTGCAGTTTTAAATTATTTCATTGGTGTTTGAAACATTTTTAAAAATTTATATATGGGCTTTTAATTAATGGATGTGCTATTTTTCAGCTGTTTTAAAATATTTATTCTTCTTCTTATTATATTATTGGTTTATTTCTTGATTTTATTTTATTAATTTTTTATTTTTTATTTATCAAAAAGTTTTTTGTTTAATGCAAAGAAACCTTTGCACAGAAATCCAAGAAAATTTACATTGATATTGTTTTATATCTTACATACGGGCCGATTCAGTAAAGTCCGCGGGAGAGCGGGCAAACGCCCGCTCGCCTGTGCGCACGATTCTGTATTTAAATGAGGCCCAGTGGTAGAAACAGGCAAAAGGAGGCACAAGGGACACTAGTGCATCCCTAGCACCTCCTTTTGGACCGGAGCGGCGGCTGTCAGCGGGTTTGACAGCCGACGCTCAATTTTGCTGGCATTGGTTCTCGAGCCCGCTGACAGCCACGGGCTCGGAAACCGGACGCCGGCAAAATTGAGCCTCCGGTTTTCGACCCGACAGCTGCGGGCTGACTTCAAATTTTGTTTTTACTTTTTTTACCCTTCAGGCCCTCCAACTTAATATTGCCAGAGGGTGCACAGAAAAGCAGTTTTTACTGCTTTTCTGTGCACTTTCCCGGTGCCAGAAGAAATTAGCGCCTACCTTTGGGTAGGCGCTAATTTCTGAAAGGAAAATGTGCGGCTTGGCTGCACATTTTGTTTTCTGAATCATGCGGGAATACCTAATAGGGCCATCAACATGCATTTGCATGTTGAAGGCGCTATTAGGTTCGGCGGGTTGGACAGGCATTTTCGACCCCTTACTGAATAAGGGGTAAGGGAAAACGCGCGTCCAATGGTGGGTTAACAGTGCGCTCCATTGGAACGCACTGTACTGTATCGGCCCGATAATTTGTCTTTTCTTTAAAAATACAAAAAGGAAACATAAACATATCATAAATCTCTTACTTACATAGGAAAAAGAGAGGAAAAGAAAAACAAGGAGAACATAAAGAAACAATTATTTTCTTTAACATTAGGCTGCTTTACACCAGGCATCTCTCTTTATGAATCCCACCCTATGGTATACAGGTTATTGCACTCGAGCCTCGAGAAAGGCCTGTAATTGTTCCGGACTGAAGAATATAAACATATATATCCTTAACCTAATCCTCAATTCCAACAAAACGGAAATACTCCTCATCTCTCAAGACGGTAACTATGCTAGGCCAAACTCGAACCCTATGAATCAGCCTTCCTTCTTGTCCCAGGTGAGAAACCTCGGAGTCATCTTGGATGATCAATTAAACCTAAAGAGATTCATCAATATCACTGCTAAAGAGGGTTTCTATAAATTGCAAGTCCTTAAACGACTCAGACCACTCTTACACTTCCAAGATTACCGATCAGTACTCCAAGCAATCATTTTCTCTAAAATCGATTATTGCAGTTCTCTGCTAATCGGCCTTCCAGCTAACACCCTTAAACCCCTTCAAATGTTGCAAAATGCCTCTGCCAGGATACTGACTAAGACCAACAAGAGAGACCATATTACCCCCATCTTAAGGAACCTACATTGGCTCCCAATCAAGTACAGAATCCTATACAAAACACTAACGATCATTCACAAAACCATCTACAAGCTCACTCCACTGGAACTCAACATTCCTCTTCAACCACATCTTCCAACCAGACCGACGAGATAGCATACAAAAACACTCTCCTTACAACATACATCAAATCCTCTCTAAGCAAACGAGCCATGTCAGTAGTAGGTCCAACACAATGGAACTCTCTACCACCAGAACTCCGTTCAGGACATTGCCCAATCAACTTTAAAAAGAGACTAAAAACCTGGCTATTTGAGCAAGCGTTCCAATTATGTTAACAACATACCTCAACACCATCGCACTATCCATCACCTTAAATTAAGACTATCCAATCATGCTACCCTTACAATTTAGTAATCCTTCTCTACATCAGCTTACCCCAAAGTTTTATGTCTCTCATATTAAATATATGCGCCTAATAATAAAAATATGCGTTTTTCCCCCTTATTTTACTCCAAGTTTTTTCCCCATGTATTCTGATCCAAGTTTTATGCCCTGTTCTATGTAATTGCATTCTCACATGCCTGTTTTCAGTTACAATGTAAACCGAGATGATATGTAAAATTTTACATGAATCCCGGTATAAAAAAATGTTAAATAAATAATAATAATATTCCCAGAAAGTTTTATAACGCACTTACAGGGATACCCCCAATGCAAAAACTTCGGGATACATTACAATAAACTTCTTCCTACGCTGTTGCGTGGACTTTGCTAAATCTGGAAAAATACAAACCTGACCTCCCAAGATTAACACATTGATATTCTTAAAATAATTCTTCATAATTAAACCAACATCATTTTCTGAGAAAAAAGTTACAAATAAAGCAGACCTCTCTATTTTTAAACCCCTGAATTTTCCAGAAAATTGGTTAGATTAGACATATCTAACCCTAAATTAGGTAATATAGGAGTGCTTCTCTTTGATAAAAAGAATTTTTTTTTAACTGAAGGAACTTTTCCTAGAGGCAATTTTAGGATCTCTACAACATAATTTTTAAATGTCTGAAAAGGTAACTCTCCCATCACTTTCGGGAAATTGAGGAATCTCAGGTTCAAGTGTCTTAGATAATTTTCAACAAATTCAAGTCTTCTTAACGACGAAAATCACTCGTTGACAGAAACGACACTCTAATCTTGTGATTTTTTTTAACTCTTCGGTTACCTTTAACATAGTGTTTGCTTGATCCAATTTTTCTTGGTGGTGGTCAAGTTCAATTTTATCCATCCTTTTCGATACTGCCTCCAGTTTATAGGCCTGTTGATTGAGTTTCACCACATTTCCTGAAACCAAGTCCCAAGGGCGTTGAGGGTTACAACTGCTGGTTTAACAATTCTCCGCAGGGTATACAAACCCATCTCTTGCTCCTTGGCATTTCTGCCTCTCTCCGTTGTTATCAAGAGTCTGGTTCCCTCCCTCTCCACAACACTCTCCAGGGTCTCAGCAGGGGCTTGGGTTACTCCTCCCTCTGCTCCAATGTCAACAGTGCCTCCCATCTGAACATGCCCAATTACTTCACCAACCGGCGTCTCAAACCACGGCCATGGAAAGTAGAGAAGTCTGTGGCGGTGTTCTGGGATCCAGAGGCATCAAGGATATTTCCCCTGGTGAGTATGGGGTTCCTTTCCCTTCCTCTCCAATGGGGCTAGACATCCTCATTCCTGATATCTGGGTCACATATTGAGATATTAAACGTTGCCCCTCAGGATTCTCCAGTGCGGGAGAAAAGACTCGGATCTTTCCTTTTTTTTTATGTGGCATTTTGATGAAAAACCAATAGGAAAACTATATGAAGAGGCACAGAAAACGGAGTAAGTTAACATGCGACCTCTCTAGCAGTCATCAATTTTATTTTTTGATGTTTCATGAGGAATGGTGATGTTTCTGTTTTTCCATTGTTGTACTGTAAATAGGGTCTGGCTTGTTGCAGTTTCCAGTTCAGTTTTTATCTGCACGTTTCTATTTATACTTTATAGCATCTTTATTCTGTATTTGGTGAAGGTCTTTCAGTGTTCTGCATATGTGTTGAAAGTAAGGTATTCTGCTAGTGTGTAGTTTCTGTATAGAGATCTATAACAGCCTGACTTGTTCTGTTTTCTTAATAGGAGGTGTATACATTTTTAGAACCTGGTGTAATATTTGCATTGTTGCTTTTTTATAGGTAGGGTTGTCACTGTTTAAATATTGGCAGTTTGTGCTGTTTTAGTATGGGAGGTTTACTTTCCTGAAATTGTAATTCAGTTTACTCATGGATCTCTGAGAGTCAAACACACACCAAACACACATTATAATATGCCTAATGCCATATGGGTTCCAACTGTCATTTTATTTTCAGGATTTTCTGGCTGGCATCACAGCAGTGCATGTAAATATAATATACATGTTGCTATATTCTTTACCTCAGAAGATTGTAATTTGAATGTCCTTTTCCATGAAAATCTGTTATAAATTCATAATTTTTAATTGTGTGTGATAGGGGATCCAAGGTAGGGTGCAAGGCTGTAAGTTTTGCTTAGTCCAGCTAATACCCTGGCACCAGCCCTGGCTGTACTGGCTCCGTTTGGAAAAGCAGGATTCCATCTGGAGTTGTGTTGCTTTGGGTCAATGGCTCTCCCCAGGACTTGTTTTTTTTTCTTTTTTTAAGCCCTGGAGGAGCAGTATGAATCACTTCTGGTCCCCTCTCTGCTGGAATAGGTAGGCAGAACAGAGTCTGGAGAACCATAAAAACAGCAGATTCTGTGCAGCATACAGTTAATGGGAATGCTATGTCGTGAGGTGGTGGGACACGGGAAAATGGAGGCAAGCTACAGTCAAAGAAAGAGAGGGGGTAGCCAGGAGAATGTGCCTGGGCAGTGCTTGAGAGGCTTCTGTCCGAGGTGGCTAGCTTGAGTTTTGAGAAGGATTACTGACTGTGGAACCAGTGAGCCTCCTGGAGAGTGGGGGAGTGCCGAGAAGGGTGGGAATGATAAAGGGAGGGGACTGCTGAAGCTGAGAAAAGGCTGGCAGCCAACCAAAATTTTACATAATGATGCACAGTGCTGGAGTGTGGGCACTTAGGGCCGGATTTTAAAAAGCTCTACGCGCTTAAATCACCTTACGTGCGCCCGGCCTATATTATAAAGACCCGGGATGCATCTAAGTCCTGGGGCTTTACTAAAGGGGCGGTCTGGGGACGGGGCACAGGCAGGGCCAGAGGCCTCCGACACAGCAGCCATTTGTTGCTGTGCCAGGGATCGCGCGGCAGCAGTCAGCCGGGCGCACGCAATTTACTTCAGCCCCGGGGCTGGGCGGGGGAGGTAGGGGAAGGGAAGGTGGGGTGGGGGGATAGGGAACGGGGGAAGGAAGCGCGGCTCGGCGCGGGCTCGGTGCGCACAAGGTGCACAATTGTGCACCCCCTTGCGCGTGCCGACTCCCAATTTTATAACATGCATGCACATGTATGCCCACGCGCAGGTCTTAAAATCTACCCCTTACTGTTTTATCACATGTGGAGCAAAACAACATCAGAAAATGTGCATCTGAGAGAAAGTGAGTGGCTGAGTATCAGAGAGGCCCACACATACACACTCACTTTGTGTCTGAGAGAGAGTGTGTATGTGTGTGTGTGCGGGGGGGGGAGGGGTGACTTGATCTAGATGACAGCTATAGGTTAATTTAAAAAGATGCTTTACCCTGTTTTGTCCTCCGGTCTCCTTGGCAACTTGTCCTGCCTTGGCACCCAGGAGGCTGCCATGTCACAAAAGCAACAGTTGGTTGCTATAATTACTAGTAAGACCCTGCACCTATTGTTTGTTTGCTCAGCACAGTCATAGGTTTGATTGGGCCATAGATTGGGGGACGCAGATGAATAAGATTACAATGTTTGTTTAAATTTGTGGGCGCCCTCCATTCATTTTGGGGGTTCATGAATAAGAACATAAGAAAATGCCATACTGGGTCAGACCAAGGGTCCATCAAGCCCAGCATCCTGTTTCCAACAGTGGCCAATCCAGGCCATAAGAACCTGGAAATAAACATGGACTCATTCATTGCATTTTAACCCATTTTGTTTCAAACAAATGCACATCCCTCACCAGCAACGCTGTAAGCAATAAGCATTGCTGTCAGAGCTTCTCCTGCTATCACAAGGGCCACGGAAGGCTATAGGGTGGGGTTCAGGGGGAAGTGGGTGCGAGCAGTGTCTCACATTTTTAAACAGGAAAGGAAAGATCCTGTTGCTAAGGTCCTGACATTTTTTTACCTAGGGAGTGGGTGGTGGAAATTGGGCCTGCTAGAGGGGGTTTTTTTTTTAACTTATCCAGCTATATGCTTAATATAGCTAGATAGGTTTAAAGACCTCCTCTCCACCTCAGCTAGATTTACCCTGCTAGATTTAGTTGGATAACACTGACTAACGGCTTTACCCGGTTAAGTTTAAGCCCCATTCCCTGAATACCTCCACATTGCCTCTTTAATATCCAGATATGTTTAAGCCAAGTAAAACCTCCCCTGCCTGGTCTGAGTCCCCATATCCCCCGCTGCAATAACTGATCTGTTCTCCCGGTAGCCATTAGATTCGGAGAGCAGGCCAGGCAGCATGGAAGATTGATATTCCTACCTGTCAAGCTGATCACTCCGCTCCGGACCCAGAAGGGTGGGCTGGCAAGCCATTTGTTTATACTTGCCACCCCTCCTCCTCCACAGCAATGCCTCTGCATTGACCTGAGTATCCTCTGGACAATTTAAAGTCCCAGTATAGAATGCTTTCCAGCTCTTTATCTATATAAATAAAAATGTTAAATAGTTTGTACGTCGTCGCTAATCTCGCCAACCGCTTAACCGAATGCGTTCAAATTTGCACACAACATTCACTTCCCATACAGGAAGGATCTTATACACTTACATTACATATAGGTCACACCTGTGACAGGTAATACAAGTTTAAAAATTGCTTACACAAAACAGCGACATCTGGTGGCTGTCAGCACAAGCGCAACCTCTTACACCTTTCACACACACTCACACACCACACCACACCCCCACACAGGGCTATTGTCTTTCATTCACACTCCCTCATAACACACAGAAATCCACACTCATCACACCACACACCCCCACCCACACGCCTGCCAATGTCACTTACTTCACCAACCCTCCCAAAACACACCAAAACATGAATTCCTGGCTGCTACATTGCGAAGCCACGCATTTCACACACCCTCCGAATTTAAATTAAAGTACCCTCTTCCACCCACCCACGCATTGCACTCAGATCACACACTACACCTGATACAAGTCCCTGCTTCTCCACCAGCACCACAGGAACGGTCCGGGACACATCGCATTCAGTAGGGCCGTCGGATGCCAGCAACCAAAATGGAGCCGGCGGACCTTGCCCTTACTATGCTATACGGAGACAACAATGACGTCGGTACACCATGTGACATAGTAAGGGCAACAGCCCGTCGGCGCCATATCCTCAGCGGACATTTGCCCTTACTAGGTCAGGAATCCTGACGCACCACTTTCACCGGTGAAGTTTTGCGACATGGCAGCCGACGGAACAAACCCTAGCACACACGCTCGCCACCGGCTGGCAGTTTACACAGGTAGCCGGGGAGGAGCACGGTGGGGGACCTTCTTATTTTCCGCTGCGCGTTTTTCACAGGGGGGGGGGGCCACTGATTCTCCACATCTTCCGAGAGGGGGGCTGTAGCGTGGGTTGCTCTATTTCGCCGGGTTGGGGGGGGGGGGCAGGAAGGCGTGCTTGCATATTTAAGCTATTCTTTGCTGGTGCTGTTCATTTGGGGTAAAAAAAAAAAAAACAACACAAACTGTAATCTTTACTGCTCTGTTCTGTTTTTTCAACTTAACCAGGCTCAGCTACTGCACCAATTGCTTTCAAATTTGGACACAACCTTGCTTTCACTTTCGGCAAGGTTCTTCTCTATCTAGATTACATAGATTTTACACGGTTACAGAAAAAACATGTTTTTACATGTGTGTGGGGAAAACAGCGACATCTGTTGGACAGACATGCAACACACGCTATCTACCTTGGGAAATGAAGCTGCTGTACTGCGCATGCGTGGGCGGGAGCGCACGTCGGGCACAGCGAGACCAACATGGTGCTGGGAGGGGCAGCAGCGGTGCATGTCGCGTACAGAGGGACCAACATGGCGCTGGGAGGAGCAGCAGCGGCGGACCGGCGGCAATATCGGGTGTGGTGGTGAAAGCCGGCCGAAATTCGACACCTGGGAGGAGCTGCGGCAGCGATCTGGTACGGCTCACGTGCACGACAGGGAGGGATCCTCGCTGACCTCGCGCCTTCGGGAGCGGGCCACACAGAACCGCACAAGAGGGAGAGGGACGGGGGGGGGGGGGGGTCAGCTGGGAGGGCATTGCGAGCCGGAGGGGATCAGAATCAGGGAAGGAGATTGAGAGAGGTGCGGTGTCACTGACAAAAGGGTAGGGAGTAGGCGGGGAGAGGTGACAGTGAGGGGAGGGTGAATGAAGGGGGCAGTGAGTGTCAGTGGAGAGACACAGAGAGGAGAGGTGAGTGTGAGGGGTGAGAGTTGGAGTAGGGACAGGGGAGTGAAGGGGGGGTTATTGACCGAAGGTGGAGGGGCGAGTGTGAGGGGAGAGAGCTGGAGTAGGGAAAGGGGAGGAAAGGGGGGGTGAGTGACCAAGGAGGAAGACGATGTGTGACTGAGGTATATGAGCAAGGGGAAGGGGGAGGGGGGAAAAGAACCTGACTCTGTCACTGCAACGCGTGGCTGGGCACAGCTAGTAGATAATAAAAATATCCCTAAATCATCTATTCAGCTGTAAAATTAGTCTCCTATAATTCTTTTTAAATAAACATGATCAGACCTACAGGAGCCCATGTGGCACCGCAGCCGGATTAGTGTGCTAACTGGAATCCAAATTTTTCCTCCTATTTTCTTTTCTATTGCTACAAGAGTCAAGAGGAAGGGGAAAATCATGACTTAAACCTGCTGTCCTGGCTCTCCCCTCCACTTTGGAGCCCATAGATTCTTTTGTTACACACATGTTATCTATCATTGGTGATCAATGGTTATTGGGAAGTTCAGCGGAGGGCAGTGGGGTCTCCGAATTCTCTAGACTGGAAAATTTTGATTAGCCCTGACCTGAGGTGCCACCAAGGGACTCTGCTCTCTCCTCCATGTGCAGCAATGTCGATGGCACTGCACATGCGTGCAGACAGGGAGTGCGGCGGTTGGAATATGTGGTGGGAGTATTTCCAAATCTTCAAATAGTGAGCTCTCTGGGGAAAATTTACAGTTGTCAGTAGGGATGTGAATCGGGCTTCGGACGATTGAAAATATCGTACGATATTTTCAAAATCATCAGAAATCGGGGGCTCCCCCAAAACGATAGGAAAGCCCCACGATATTGTTCGTGGGGGTTCTCTTATCATTTTGAGGGAGGGCGGGAAAAACGGCACACAAAATAACCCCTAAACCCACCCCAACCCTTTAAAACTAACCCTTTAAAACATAGTAGGAGCACTGGATGGCCCGCGCCATTTTTAAAGATGGCGCCGGCCATCCAGTGCTCCCTCCATGTGACAGGGGCCGGCCAATGGCACGGATACCCTGTCACATGGTAAGGGCAAAGGCCATCGGCGCCATTTTTATTAGTGGCAGCCAACGGCCCGAGAGCGGGAGATCGCTCCCGGGACCCCCCCACTGGACCACCAGGTACCTGTAAAATGTTTTTTGGGGGGTTGGGAGGGTGGGGGAAGCTAAGGGATTCATTTTAAAGGGTCGGGTGGGTTTTTTGTTTATCGGCTCAGGCGCAGCCGATAAACAAAACCACAATCGGGCTGGTCGAAAAAAAAAAACACGATGTGAATCCGAACCGGAATCCGAACCAATTCCGGTTCCGATTCACATGTCTAGTTGTCAGTAATTACAGATGTGAGGTGAGTAGAAGCCTCTGCTTCTTCGGGGACTCCAAGTGTCTTATCCTTAGTGTCTTTCAAATTGGAGAAATTTTCTGTGTTCTCCATGGAAGAGATTTGGAAACAACTTTTGATTTGGGTAAATCCCTCATTGCCCAAATCTTACTTGTTATTGACAAGTCTAAGTTTCCTGAAGATAAACTTAAAATATACCAAGTCAAGGTGGAAGAACTGATCTATATGTGTGGACTTGGTTAAAATCCACATCCAGAAATGTGTAGAGGTGCAGATAATCTTATTAAAGAGAATCTAGAAGGTCTATATTCAAACGCATTTAGCCGGCTAACTCAGAAGTTAGCCAACTAAATGAATATTTGGGCACATATCCAGCTAAATTCTAGCTGGCTAACGTTAGGAGACTAGAATTTAGCCAGATAAGTTAGGGGCATTCCAAGGGTGTAATGGAAAGAAATGAGTTAGCCAGTTGACTTAGCTGGCTGTCTGGTCTGGCCAATCTTTAAGTTAACCGGCTATAATTAGCTGGCTATATTCAATAGTGCAGCTGAACTATAAGTTTATCCAGCTAACTTTCCTATCTGGACTGTGTCTGAATATGAACTTCTATATTTGTATTCAAAGACTGTGAATTTGATTAGGAAGCAAGATTTCAGGTTTATAAAGTTTTCCAAGATGAAGTTGATATCTGCTTTGGTGTTATGTTGTGGAAATATTAAAAGTTTCTGAACAATCTATACCTCCTTTATTGAGAGCATATTATCTTCTTACCTAAGGTAGCCAACCGGCTCCGGATTTTCAGGACAGGTTGATCCAGTTCTGGTTTTACCCCTTTGCATGCTGAGACTTATTCTGATATACCTATTGCATTCCCTCAGAAAATCAAGACTATAAGTACCTGTATGCAGAGGAGTAAAACCAGGCCTGGATCAACCTGCCCTGAAAATCTGGAGCTGGTTGGGAACCCTGTTCTTACAAAGGAATCTGAAGGGTGACATTATTTACCTTCAGTTTCTGAAGATGGTCTGAATATGAGAACTCTCTTGTAAACATCTGATTGATAATAAACTGGATTCTGATAGTGACTTTGGTTCTGGACCCAGATAGAGACTGACTCTTGAAACTAAAAGGTAGATTTAAAAATGGTCACATGTGCACCCATACATGTGCATATGTGGCGGCGTGTGTCAAATGGAATGTATTTTGAAATGTTCGCACATATGCACATGAACACTGCAAAATCCGCGCATGTTTCAGTCGCAAATTGAACGCATTGCTGCACACACTGCACGCATCCACATGCACACTGCTCAATAGAGCACATATGTTCGCTCACGCGCATGGAAACATGAGGGCAGGACTTCCTGTTCCTCTGTTCACTGTGGGCAAAATGCCAGGGCGAGGCAGGAAGCCCAAATTCACCACCAGGGACTTTGCCCATCTGGCATCCCTGGTGGTTGCTCATGAGCACCACCTGTTTCCTGTGGCCGGCAGGCAGAGAAATTACCGGCAATTCAGAAGGTCATGGAGGGATCTGCAGCTCACCTTCAACGAGCGGGTTTCCTACTGTTATGGAGTAAGTTGACTCTCTTTACGTTATTATCTAAGGTACTGTATAAGAGGGCACTGGGGGGTGTCAAGGTCAGGTTATGCCTGGGGTGGGGGGGGGCTGCTAGTGGCCACCGTATAGTGTTATATTATATGGGTATGTATTGAGACTGTAATGTTTCACCTCAGATTATTTGCATGGATGTTCATAGCTTTTTTAGGTCATACTAGGTAACAAAGACAGTAGGCCAGATTTACTTGGAATGCTTGAAGCCTTACAGGCACAACTATACTAAATGCTATAAGGAAGATAATGGTACTAACTTATCCATGGAATATAAAATGGTTTCCTGCTGATATGTCCAGCAATACTTTGTACCCTGAGGACTGGTTTTCACCTAGGTAGTCAGGTTTTCAGGGTAGTCACAATGACTGTGCAATGTCTGACATGTCCAGCTGACATTATCCCTTACTCATTAGCATGCATGCTCCTAGAGGATAACTAGAAAACCAGCATGCCTAGGTGTGGCCTAAAGACTGACTTGAGAAGCACAGATCTTAGGAGAGCAAATCATTAACAATTAGCATTGTTCTCATCTTTCCTCCAGAATAGGTTTTACAAAGTTAAGATCAACAGCAAAGAGTCACCACCTTTCAGTTCCACAATGGGAGTCCCACAAGGTTCTTCTTTATCTCCAACATTATTCAACATTTATCTTCTCCCTCTATGTCAGCTCTTTTCCAAACTTAATCTTACACACTATGTTTATGCAGATGACGTCCAAATCCTTATCCCGATTAAAGATTCACTACAAAACACCTTACAATTCTGGAATTCCTGTCTTCTATCTATCAACAACCTCCTAACAAATCTTAATTTGATACTCATTTCCAACAAGACAGAATTCCTTCTCATCTCTCCAGATGGCAACTTCACTTCACCCAACACACACACACTTTATCTACTCCAGCCTTTTCCCTCCAGGTCAGAAATCTTGGGGTCACCATGGATAATCTGGTGAACTACAAAAGTTTCATTAATAACACTGTAAAAGACTGTTTCTTTAAACTTCAAGTATTAAAGAGGCTAAGACCCCTCCTATACTTCCAAGACTTCAGATATGTACTACAATCAATCATATTCTCGAAAATAGACTACTGTAACTCTTTGCTGCTTGGTCTACCTACAAACACTTTGAAACCTCTACAAATGTTACAGAATGCCACTGCGAGGATTCTAACTAAATCTAACAAAAGGGACCACATTACTCCCATCTTAAAGAACCTTCACTCGCTCCCTATCAAATTTAGAATCCTCTACAAAACCCTATCAATAATCCACAAATTCATCAATAACTCCACCCCAATTGACCTCACGATCCCTTTACAACTTCACACCACCTCCCGTCCGACGAGACTAGCCCAGAGAGGCACTCTAACGGCCCATCCTCTAAAAACATCACTAAGTAGAAGAGCTCTTTCCACCCCTGGCCCTAAACTTTGGAACTCACTCCCACCAGACCTCAGGCTTGAACAATCGGCACCCACCTTTAAAAAGAGACTCAAGACCTGGTTGTTCAACCAAGCATTCTCCTAATCCAATAACTAAGCTTGTGAACTTCACGACTGTATACAACAGTCCCAACAAAGCTAGTACCAGCGATTATACTCACTTTTCCTCAAAATGCATTGTATTCAAATTATACTCTCCTTGCTCTTTTGTAATTTATTATTATTATTTATTTTTTCCAAGTTTCAATTCACCTTGTTCATTGTAAGACATTATTCTATATACTGTCAATTTAATTGTTGTAATGTAAACCGAAGTGATTAGTAACATTGTTACCAGAACTTCGGTATATAAAACTGTTAAATAAATTAATTAATTAATTAACAATGCATTGAGAAGGCATAGATGAGGACCATAAGGATATTCCCACAGCTACATGGCTAGTGAAGTGGGATACCACGGTCCTTCACGGAGGCTAAATCTAGTAGTAGCATTCATTGTCATATACCAGTATGGAGGTCCCATTACCAGCTACAGAGCACACTCATTGTTGTCTTCCTATTTCTTTCCTATAGATAGAGGTCCTGAAGAAAAAGGCACGGTGGCTGCGCCCGAAGAAGAGGCAGTGGCTCAATCGGCTGCATGCCAAGTGGGATGGGACTAGTGGTAAATGAATCTTCCAGCCTAGTGGGCAATGTCCACATATAGGTAACATGGTTTTCAACGTTTAAGTAGACATCATTCTGACACATGCTTTCCTTTTTAAGATACTGCTGAAGAAGAAGAATTGGAGGAAGCACAAGCCCCAGCCCACGTACCTGCAAGCAGCCGCCACTGGGGGGAGGGAGCAGGATGCTCCTCCCCCCCATTGAAGAAGCAGTGGTGATGGAGCCACCCTCTATCGAAGAGACTCACCCTGCGCCTCCAGCTGGGCCACGCCCCATTATCCCTCCTGTAGCGCCTCCTCCCTGTTTGTCCCAGGGAGTTAGGGATGTAGGGATCCAGACCGGCCAGCCTTTGCTGGCCCTGGAAGGCATGCATGGCCCTCTACGTCCTCTGCCACCCCCCACCCCCAACCCAGATCAGCTGCCCAGAGGCTCATCATCAGGAGCACATTCTCCCAACGATGACCCTCTAACAAGGGGCAAATTTCAAGCTTACCTGAGGGGGTGGCAGAGGAGTTGAGAGGTATGCATGCCTTTCAAGAGTGGATGATCAGGACCATGGGTGTACATCTCAGGGCCCTACAGCTGCTGGGGGCACCTGGAAAAGGTCCTGGGTAACCACATGCCATGGTCCTGATCACCCTCTTACCTGCCTCCCTAACTCCCTGTGAGGTTTTCTTTTTTTGTATATTCAGTCCCTGGAGCCCCTCTTTCCCCATTTTATTTTTTTAAATTTGTAAATAGTTCTTATTTTTTTAAAGTAAAAAAAAATATTTCATTCACATTAACCTGTCTGTTTATTGAGTATGCAGTGACAGAGGGGTTAGGGCATGGGGGGAGGGTGTGGGAGGGGAGAGGGGGGTTAAGGGAGGGAGAGGGGGAGAGAAGGGGAGAGAGGGGAGGGGGGAAGTAGAGGAGAAAGGAGAGGCGGAGGGAGAGGGGAGAGATGGGGGAAAGGAGAGAGGATGAGTACCTAGTGAGGAAAACTCCCCTGCCAAACAAAAAACAGAGTGCCAACTTTAAAATTGTAGATATTTATTAGGATATTTATTAGATATTTTATTTTACCTTCAACAAATGCTGCAACAGTCAAAGAAGGAGAGCCATCTGCCAGGCGAAGAGGTGTGTAGCCTTCGGAAGCATCAGTGTTGGAAGGAAGTTCTGCAGCACTATCACCATCTCCTCATACAGCAGCAATGAGCAACGACATGGACATGCACCAGAAATAGAAAGAAACATAACGTACATTACCATTGCAATCTTCATTAACTTATTTCTGCATACCCCAGGGACCCAGAGAGCCACTCTGTGTTGTGTCCCCAAAATGTTCTATTCTAACAGATGTTTGCAGTTATGTGGCTGAGAGAGGAATGAGTCCAGACTCACAGGAGGTAGGGGGATTGCACGTAGGGAGCCTTATTGACACAGGGTAAAGGGGGAACAGAATGCACACTTTGTAATTAAGGAGTAGGCTAAGGATGTTGGTTCTTCATCACCAGAGCAAAGAGAAGGAGGGGGGTTGGAGGGAGGGAACACCATTGTCCCTATCATCCCTCTACAGTTTTCCACTGTGAGCCTGAAGGCCCAGTCTGCAGTAGTCCTTTAGCTCATCCAATATATACAGACAGTGAAGAAATATTTAGGGTGCAAGCTTAAGCAAAAATATTTATTTAAATCCCAGGATCTTCAAATGTCACAGCACATACATGCTATATCACACAAACAGAGTAGCAATAGCTAGCTATCAAAATTAGATTCTTGCACATCCATAACTTTAAGCCAGTGACCCACCCACATGCTCATATTCTTTAGGCCTGCAAAATCCCTTTATTGAACAACCCAAAAATTATCTCTTACATCATACCCTTTGGCGGGTTTCAGGCAGCTCCCAGCAGAAAGCCATAACTCTCTCGTTGCAGGCATACAATGCAAGCCCCCTCAGCCTCTGCAATGTGTTCAACATGCAATGGAAAAGAATACAGTCTTGCTTGAAGATATTTAACAGAGCTAGAATAGCAGGTGGAGGTTCAGGTGATGTGGGATTTTCCTCAGCTAGTTCTCATTGAATGAGAATTGACCCTCACATTGGGATGGGAGGGAACAAGGAAAGATGTGTGAAATCGAACATCTGGCATGGATTCTTTTAGAGAGAAAGGACATATAGAACAAAACAGGAGTTACAGACTCTCTATATAAATGGCCTTGAGCTGATAAAGAGAATAGACAAGTTCCCTAGGCTTCAATTTCCACCCCTCAGTTCCCTGAACTACATTGTGCTGATCCAATAGCAGTTGAATGCACAAGTCCAGTCCAGGTATTGACCACATAGTAAGCCTTGGGAAGTACGCAGGATCTGAATTGCAAGGTCACAGAGAAGATCATCCCAATCATGCATCGGTGATAATCAACCCACTCCTCCTCACTCCAAGGCAGTCAGGTATTAATGTTCTCTACAATGATTAAGGATAAGCTTGAAAAGCCTCCCCTTGATTGCTTAAACCTCCTCAGGTATTTCACAGTGGATATCATTAACACTTGGACCAAGGTGTGTGAGTGGGTGGATGTTGCGTCCATCAGTCTCAGACGGCTTCGACCCTTGTGCCTCACCTTTTTCTCTGCTCTCCCCGCTAGCCTTGGGAAGATGGCCACTGCCGCGCCTGCAAGCCGCTCTCTCCGGTGTCCCTGGAACGGCTATGGCGTTGCCTCCCGCCATGTTCCTCCCAAGGGCCTCCTAGGTTGTGCGCGCGCACTACCCTCGTCTTTATTCCAGCTATGGCGCAAACCTCGGGGGCGTCCCCCTCAAGTGACATCACGCCATCCGGGTATTTAGCCTACGCTTGTTTGCTAGCTCATTGAGTTAGCAAGGATTGGACTCGTCTGGTCTAAGCTACTCTGCCGCTTCCTGCTGCCACTGGAAGCCCTCTCTGCCCTTCGGGGTATTCTCTAACCTGGGTACCCGCTCCTCGGGGGCCCTCTGCTTTCATTTCAGGTGCCTCACTGGGATCAGGTACTCGCTCCTTGAGGGCCTGCTCTCCCTGCCTTGGTGCCTGTAACCTTCTACTTCTGCCTGGTGGAATCGCCAACCTTCAGCTACCATCTAGTGAGTAATCTAATTCTCAGTCTGTCACACCTACAGCTTTGCCTTGCTGGGAAACCTACACCTGGATCTCCCTATACCAACTTGGTGAGACAGGTCCCCTCTGCCGAGGGTCCCTGGACTGCTACCTCTGGATCACCTCACTACTGCCACCTCTGGTGATACATCAGCTGTACAATAAAAGATCTAACTCTGTGTTTGTGCATCCTGAGTCTAGCCCAGTACTGTGGCTCCCCACGGGGCTCCTCCCTTGGGCGTGGTCATCTGCCTCAGTACCCAAGAATCCACCCAAACACCGCTAAACCATAACAATAGAGAATTGCCATTCTAAACCCTCTGCCTAATTAACTCATTTCGGTTTAATTATTGTTCATTATAGGTGCACAAATCAACAAGCATGCACATTTCCAGCAGCAATGTTAATAGCCTGCGTGTACAAATCAGCCAGCGCGCACATGTTCTGAATCAAGTTTAATTCCCATGTAATCAACACCTATGCGCACAGATCAGCCCCACCTGTACATGTTATCTATGCGTGGATGCACGCAAATTACTCTGCCTACAAAATGATCTTTTGCCCATTCCCTGTCTTACTTGCATCATGTCACAGGTATGTGGAATGGTGAGCAGGAAGCCTAACTCCCCTCCAGGCAAGGTAGACATGCTGGTTGAGCATGTAATGCAGGTCCAGAATCTGCTGTACGGTCCCCAGTCCAAGGGAGTGGAGGCTTACAGGAACGAGCAGATCTGGAAGAGGATAAGGCATGCTATTAACTCAGTGTTCCACCACAACCGCAGCATTGGGGAGCTGATGCACAAGTGGTGGGACCTGAGGAGGCAGGTGGAGCAGAAGCAGGCCAGGATGGTTGCTGAGGGGACAAGGCAGTCACATAACCTTCACCCCATCTATGCAGCTGCTGCTCAGCACCTTATCTGAAGCAGTTGTGGGAGGAGTTGGACCCCTAGACAGCATGGAACCTCTACGGCAGGAAGGTGAACATTGTATAGAGCATAAGAACATAAGGAATTGCCATGCTGGGTCAGACCAAGGGTCCATCACGCCCAGCATCCTGTTTCCAACAGAGGCCAAAACCAGGCCACAAGAACCTGGCAATTACCCAAACACTAAGAAGATCCCATGCTACTGATGCAATTAATAGTAGTGGCTATTCCCTAAGTAAAATTGATTAATAGCCATTAATGGACTTCTCCTCCAAGAACTTATCCAAACCTTTTTTGAACCCAGCTACACTAACTGCACTAACCACAACCTCTGGCAACAAATTCCAGAGCTTTATTGTGCGTTGAGTGAAAAAGAATTTTTTCCTATTAGTCTTAAATGTGTTACTTGCTAACTTCATGGGATACTAATACAGTTTTTTTCTGGATTGTACCTTATCAGAAACATGGTTGGTTACTGTTTCTTAACACACTGGTGCACAGATGTCAGCTGAAGCACTAAAAAGAATCCTTTCCTTATGGAAATGCAGGCTTTCTGTATAGGCTATAGACACTAGAGCAGTCTAGAGATATCCATCATGCATTTTTTTATGTGAGACAGAACATGCTTCTTAAAACTAATGACCCCATCATTTTGCTCATGTATGGTATCAAAATCATTAATGGTTAGATGGCTACCTTTTAGTATGCACATAGTATACACTAAAAAGCAGTTTGCTGTCAGCTCCTGATTCACCACACAGGACGGGTCTCTGGGACAGCTCTGAAAACATTGCAGGACTGGCTGCTCTGCATATACAGCTAGAAAGACAGCCTAGACCATTTGTATGCTGGTGCTCAGAGGAATTTATTTTGCATGGGAAAGTATGCTATGCTATTTCATGGGTGATAGAAGATATACTGTCAACAATAATACAGCTGCAACTTCTAAAGGAACTAAAAAATGAAATTTCAGACCTATTAGTAAAAATTTGTAACTTATCATTAAAATCATCCATTGTACCTGAAGACTGGAGGATAGCAAATGTAACCCCAATATTTAAAAAGGGCTCCAGGGGCGATCCGGGAAACTACAGACCGGTTAGCCTGACTTCAGTGCCAGGAAAAATAGTGGAAAGTGTTCTAAACATCAAAATCACAGAACATAAAGAAAGACATGGTTTAATGGAACAAAGTCAGCATGGCTTTACGCAGGGCAAGTCTTGCCTCACAAATCTGCTTCACTTTTTTGAAGGAGTTAATAAACATGTGGATAAAGGTGAACCGGTAGATATAGTATACTTGGATTTTCAGAAGGCGTTTGACAAAGTTCCTCATGAGAGGCTTCTAGGAAAAGTAAAAAGTCATGGGATAGGTGGCGATGTCCTTTCGTGGATTGCAAACTGGCTAAAAGACAGGAAACAGAGAGTAGGATTAAATGGGCAATTTTCTCAGTGGAAGGGAGTGGACAGTGGAGTGCCTCAGGGATCTGTATTGGGACCCTTACTGTTCAATATATTTATAAATGATCTGGAAAGAAATACGACGAGTGAGATAATCAAATTTGCAGATGACACAAAATTGTGCAGAGTAGTTAAATCACAAGCAGATTGTGATAAATTGCAGGAAGACCTTGTGAGACTGGAAAATTGGGCATCCAAATGGCAGATGAAATTTAATGTGGATAAGTGCAAGGTGATGCATATAGGGAAAAATAACCCATGCTATAATTACACGATGTTGGGTTCCATATTAGGTGCTACAACCCAAGAAAGAGATCTAGGTGTCATAGTGGATAACACATTGAAATCGTCGGTTCAGTGTGCTGCGGCAGTCAAAAAAGCAAACAGAATGTTGGGAATTATTAGAAAAGGAATGATGAATAAAACGGAAAATGTCATAATGCCTCTGTATCGCTCCATGGTGAGACCGCACCTTGAATACTGTGTACAATTCTGGTCGCCGCATCTCAAAAAAGATATAATTGCGATGGAGAAGGTACAGAGAAGGGCTACCAAAATGATAAGGGGAATGGAACAACTCCCCTATGAGGAAAGACTAAAGAGGTTAGGACTTTTCAGCTTGGAGAAGAGACGACTGAGGGGGGATATGATAGAGGTGTTTAAAATCATGAGAGGTCTAGAACGGGTAGATGTGAATCGGTTATTTACTCTTTCGGATAGTAGAAGGACTAGGGGACATTCCATGAAGTTAGCATGGGGCACATTTAAAACTAATCGGAGAAAGTTCTTTTTTACTCAACGCACAATTAAACTCTGGAATTTGTTGCCAGAGAATGTGGTTCGTGCAGTTAGTATAGCTGTGTTTAAAAAAGGATTGGATAAGTTCTTGGAGGAGAAGTCCATTACCTGCTATTAAGTTCACTTAGAGAATAGCCACTGCCATTAGCAATGGTTACATGGAATAGACTTACCAGGTTCTTATGGCCTGGATTGGCCACTGTTGGAAACAGGATGCTGGGCTTGATGGACCCTTGGTCTGACCCAGTATGGCATTTTCTTATGTTCTTATGTTCTTAAAGGAAAGTATAAACTAAACTTTTTGTTGCATAGGCTGTATCTTAAAGAGTATAAGGGATGTTCTTTGTTGGAGCTATCTCCTCTGTCACTTTCCCCTTCTAAGTTCCCCAAGGGGTACTAAACTTATGTGGGGAGAAAACTAACCTTCTATACCAACGGCAGAGGTGATATCTAGTGTGTGTTTGTTTGTGCTTTCCCATAGCTCTATGAGAAAGGCACCCTTATAAAGCAGCCTGGAATAACTGGATGGATATTTAAAACAATTGTGTCTAAAATGTGTATGCAGGTACAAGCAGGGCCTTCAGATTTCACCAATTTAGGATGTTATGGTTTTCTATCGCCAAATGATGTGTTCCTCAAGGCAGGGGCTGGGAAAATGTTTATATTCCATGGACTGGGCTAGGATCACCTAACAGTGACTGCATCCACGACCACAGTACCTGGGCTCCACAGTGAATCCCAAAGTCCATCCTGGCTGTGTCCTACATTTACATTTATATTTATTAGGTTTATAGATCGCCTAACACAGAATGGTCTAGGCAGTTAACAATGAAACATGTATAAAATAATTGACAATAAAAAGAAAACATAAAATTACATTAAAAAGCATAAAATAATAGCAAATTAAAATACTGTTTCAAATCATAAAACTCAAAAATAGGCAGATTTAAACAAATGGGTCTTGCGAAGACCTTTGAACTTTTTAAGAGAGTCACATTTTCATATTTCGAGTGGGAGGAGATTCCGGAACATAGGTCCGACAATGGAGAAGGAGAATTTGCATGTAATATAGAGGTGTGCTGCTTTTGGCGAAGGGACTTCGAGAAGAAGGTGTTGTGATGAGCGTAGAGAATGAGTGGGTTGGTAAAATTTGAGTAAGGAGTTGGCTCTTGGACAAGAGTCGTCATTCAGAAGTTTATATATTATCTTTCCCATTTTATATTTGATGTGTTCGGATATGGATAGCCAATGGAGATGAATTAGAATTGGTATAATGTGATCTGAGCATTTTGTGTCGGACAGGAGTTGTGCAGCCGAGTTGATTAAGAGTTGGATAGGTCGTAGAGTCGCAGCAGGAAGACCAATGTATAAAGCATTACAGTAGTCAATAATTGGGAATAAAGAAGCTTGAAGAACAATACAAAATTCAGCAGTGAAGAGAAGTTTTTTTAAGCCAGCAAGTAACCGAAGACTGAAAAAACCCTGTTTGATGACGTACTTAATTTGCGGTTTGAAAGACGGAGTGCTATCTAGAAAAGCACCTAAACTTTTAATTTGTTTACTAATGGTAAATGTTGCAGTATTGTCGGAAATGGTGGTCTGTCTGTGATATCTGGAGTAAGGACTGGAGAGTATAAGGAATTCTGTTTTTGACATGTTTAGCGATAATTTGTTGTGATCCAACCAAGATTTTATTGAGGAGAAGCAAATATTAAGATGATGAATAGTGTCGTTCCAGCAGTGGAAATTCCATTAGGGGTGTCTTGGTGACTTTCTCTGCTTCTCTCCCTTTCACTCCTCTTCAAAAGACAGGGCAGTCTGTGTCAGTGCTAGACTGGGGCCCAAACATGTAGAGCATACTGAAACTGCTCAGTCTCCTTTGAAAATCAAAATACCCAACCACTCTGCAGCCTGGAATAGCCCCTCCTTCTGTCTCAAGGACTTCCACATCCAATGTATTTCAGGGGAGGGGCAGTATAGAATGGTGTGCCCCTTTAGAACTCTGTACCCAAGGACTAGAAACTAGGGCCTCGCCAGGCCCGACCAGCAGCAACCGACACCATTCCCTCTCGGCCCTACGCCGCCCATCCCGCAACGTCATCGGAGGGCGGTGAGAAGAAGCCCTTTAAATCCACCCTCAGGCTGCATCACGACCTTTGGACTTGGCGCCTTGACCCTCGATCTGACGGTTCACGCAATCGGCGTGCACCCACCGGGGTAAGAGCCTCTCGGCCTCGCCAGGCCCAACCAGCCACAACCGACGCCATTCCCTCTTGGCCCTACGAATCGCCCATCCCACGACATCATCGGAGGATGGCGAGAAGAAGCCCTTTTAAATCCACCCGCAGGCCGCATGCCCCTTTGTGCGCCCCTTTGTGCTGCCCCATTTATGCTGCTCACCCTTTTCATGATCGCGCTCTCTCTGGCCTTAACAACTAACCACTACTCCCAGACCTGAAACGCCACTTCTCGCAGCCGACTAACCCCCCCACGAAGCTCCAACCCATCTGAACATACTCAACTCCACTCTCTTCTGCTCCCCACAGCCCCCTAGGCCCCCTCACATCCCCATACTCCCATTAACAAACCCCTAGGCCCCTCTAGATGGAACCTCTTCCACCGGTCCCCCGACCATCGTCCTACCCCACACTCTCCCCCCTACAACCCCACCTAACCACTTACCTAGCTCATAATCTCTCCAACAGACTGCACCCCTTCTCGTACCCCTCCCCCCCTTTTTTTTTCTTTTTCCGACATCAGGCCATCACAGCAAGTGATCCACCTTCTCCCCTTGTTCTTCTCCCAGCAACCGTATAGTTACAACCTACCATATATATAATGCAAATCCCTAAAAACAAAACACTACCCCCTAGACACATAAAACTCTCTAACAAGAGACTTGCCATTCACCCTAGATCCTTAATCCCAATTTTAATTTCCCCCATGACACAACTGCTTGGTCTCGCTGTATTCTCACTTATATTATTTAATGCCCAATCTCTAGTAAAAAAGACCTCAATCCTAAGTGACATCCTAACAGACCACAAACCCGACATATGCGCCATCACTGAAACATGGCTCAAACTGACATAGTCCTAACCAATCAACTTCCAAATCACCTATATGACATCATCTCAGTCCCTAGGATCAAAAGCGGAGATGGCCTTCTCATAGCCACAAAGAAGGAACACAGCTTCAAGCTTCAGACCATACACACAGCCCCAAACTACGAAATTGCCTACTTTAAATCTAATCAACTCCAAATCTGCCTTGTATACACCCCCTGGGAATTCTAGAACATAATGCCTCCCCCCCTTATCGAATTTATTACCGAAAACGTAGACATAGACATCCCTGCCATCATCTTAGGTGATTTCAATCTACACATCGACACCCTCCCCTTAACCCCCACTTGTGAAGCAATCCTTAGCTCTCTCTCAGCCATAGGCTTCAAATAAATTATAAACTCCCCTACTCACAAAGCAGGTCACTCCTTAGATCTAATCTTCATAAACTCACACATACAAACATCAGAACCTGTCCCTTGGTCCAATCATCACACACTAATTCACGAAAATGTCTCCATAAATGCAGCAGCCAACAATACTCCTAACCTCACCATGACAATTCAATACAGAAAACCATGAAAAATAGATGATCTGATTGAAGCGCTCCCACCTGCACTAAGCAACTTAGATTTAACAGACACCGAATCCGCCCTCACAACATAGAACTCCATCACAAATAACATAGCCGACCAATTCTGCCCTCTAATGACCAAGGACATAAACCCCTCCCTCCATAACAAAAACACTTGGTACTCACCAGAACTAAAAAAACTAAAGCGCGCCCTCAGAAAAATCGAAAAGAAATGGCAGAACTATCAAACTCCCAACCTTCTGACCACATATAGAACCACACTACACAGCTATAGAACAGAAATCCTCAAAACAAAACATGACTATTACCTGAGGAAAATTCACGATTTCCAATTCAATCCAAAAGCCCTCTTCGCCTGTGTTGCCGACCTCATTAAAATATCACCATCATCAATATCGGATAAAGACTCCAAAATAAAATGTAACGAACTTTCCCTCTTCTTCAAAGACAAAATCATTAACATTATGGCCAAGTTCCCCCCCACTATATCAAATAAAATTACCCTCTCCAAAAGCCCAGATGCCATCTTAGAAGAATTCGAGACTATCTCCTCCTCTGAAATAGAGTCAATCATAAGTAAAATTAACCCCGCATCCCACCCAGCAGACACAATCCCAGTAAAATCACTAAAACCCATCCCAAACATTATAGCCAAACCAATCGCAGACATCATCAACACATCCATAACTGAGGGACATGTACCAACTGACATAAAAAGAAGCCTTAGTCAAACCCATTTTTTAAAAAACCCAACTGAACCCCACTGAACTAAACAACTTCAGACCCATATCCATCCTCCCTTTCCTTCCAAGCTTCTTGAAAAATTAGTAAACAAGCAAACAAGCAACTTAGTAAACAAGTAAACAAGCAACTAACCAAACACTATATTCTACACAATATTCTACACCCTTCCCAATTCGGCTTCTGCAAGTTCTTCAGCACGGAATCACTATTAATCTCCCTCACTGACACTGTCCTCAGAAGACTAGATAAAGGACAGTCCTATATTCTAGCAATGCTAGATATCTCGGCAGCCTTCGATACCATTAGCCACAAAATCCTCATCGACAGGCTAATCGAAATTGGACTATCTGACATCGCACTACAATTGTTCTGTTCTTATCTAGAAAACAGATATTACAAAGTCGAAATTGGCAATAGTGAATCTGATCCCATCAAACTAACTCAAGGCATCCCACAAGGCTCCTCCCTATCATCCATACTCTTCAATATATATATGCTCCCCTTATGCAAACTACTAACTGACCTAGGATTCATATTCTTCATATACGCAGACGACGTCCAAATCCTCATCCCCATCTCCGATTCCATTTCCAAATCTCTCCAGCTCTGGGACGACTATCTTAACTCCATTAATCAACTACTCACTCAAATGAACCTAGCACTAAATACCACCAAAACTGAACTCCTAATAATAAGCCACCATCCAAATGATAAAATCCTCTCTGGCCTCTCCCCCATCCAAACAAAACCCCCAATTACAAATGAGGTAAGAAAGCTAGGCGTCATTCTAGGCAATGAATTAAGCCTAAAAAAATTCATAAACACAACAATGAAGGACTGCTATTATAAACTTCACGTCCTAAAAAAACTAAGGCCCCTCCTTCATCACAACGACTTCAGAACGGTCCTCCAGGCACTGATCGTATCCAAAATAGACTACTGCAATTCCATACTCCTAGGACTCCCAGCAACTTCACTAAAGCCTCTACAAATGTTACAAAATGCCACCGCTAAAATCCTCACAAACACTAGAAGAAACAAACACATCACCCCTATACTAAAAAATCTTCACTGGCTTCCTATACACCTTAGAATATGCTTCAAGAATCTTATTCTAATTCACAAGACCCTATTGGGTGGATTTTAAATGCCCTGCTCGCGTAAATCCTGCCGGATTTACGCGAGCAGGGCCCTTGCGCGCCGGCGCGCCTATTTTGCATAGGCCACCGGCGCGCGCAGAGCCCCGGGACGCGCATAAGTCCCGGGGCTTTTTTAAGGAGGCGTGTCGGGGGCATGTCGGGGGGCGTCGCCACATGACACGGCGTTTCGGGGGCGTGACGCGGCGTTTGGGGGGCGGGCCCGGGGGCTTGGTTTCGGCCTGGGGGTGTTCCGGGGGCATGACCGCGCCCTCCGGAACAGCCCCCGAGTCGGGTCTTGGCGCGCCAGTAGACTGCTGGCACGCGCGGATTTACGCCTGCCAGAGGCAGGCGTAAATCCATGGATAAAGGTAGGGGGGGGGTTTAGATAGGGCCGGGGGGGGGGGTTAGGTAGGGGAAGGGAGAGGAAGGTGAGGGGAGGGTGAAAGAAAGTTCCCTCCGAGGCCGCTCCGATTTCGGAGCGGCCTCAGAGGGAACGGAGGCAGGTTGCGCGGCTCGGCGCGCACAGGCTGCCCAAAATCGGCAGCCTTGCGCGCGCCGATCCCGGATTTTATAAGATACGCGCGGCTACGCGCGTATCTTATAAAATCCAGCGTACTTTTGTTTGTGCCTGGTGCGCCAACAAAAGTACGCGATCGCGCTATTTTTTAAAATCTACCCCTATATAATCAAAATATACACTGGTTCAACAGCACCTTCCACTTTCAATCCCTCCCGAAAGAACCACCAGATCCGCCAATAATGGCACCGGATTGATTTGTAGTTCCTACAAGAACTTCGGTCTATAAAAATTAAAAATAAATAAATAAATAAATTATCTATAACCTCACCCAAACTTACACACCTATCCTTGACTTTGGAACGTGCTCTATCCCTAGCTGGCCCTGCCATCTGGAACACAATGCCCCCTGACCTAAGGCTGGAACCAAACTTGTAAAACTTCAAAAAGAAGTTGAAAAACTGGCTATTTAAACAAGCCTACCAATGACTCTCACACACACTTGCACCCAGACCCACAAGCACTTATACCCCCGCAAGCCATTATTTAAATTGGTTGTTTTCTTTCTAACTTGTTTATCTCTCCAGTTATGAAAATTATAATCATATGTTCCTATTGTCTTCATTCCGCTAACATCCTTACCACTCTCATTCCTATCCCATATCCCTCCTGCCCTAAAATTTTGTGAAGTTATTCAATTGGTTAAGATGTAATTTCCTTTCATGCCTCTGTTTTACTGTAAACCGATGTGATGTCCAAACAAACGTCGGTATAGAAAAGCATTAAATAAATAAATAAATAAATAAATAAATACATGATATGCTTGTGCATTTATAAACTGCAATAAATATAAAATAAATTAATACAGATTAATAAGGAATTTTTAATGCTGGAAAGTGCTTGAAATAATTGAGGTAAAATATTTTAAAGTTTCATACATGATGCATAATGGCTGTTGCAAACTAGAGATGTGATTCGGCCGAAGCTTTTGGTTCGGCCTTCGTTATCGACCCGCCACAGGAAATTTTGTTTTCCCATGGTTTGGGCTGAATTTTTTTCGGCTGCCTCAAAACAAAACAAAAAAACCCACCCCAATCCTTCAAATGTAATTAATTACAAACCCTCCTACCCGCCTGACTCCCCCAAAACTTGCCAAAAGTCCCTGGTGATCCAGCAGGGGTCCCAGGAGCCATCTCCCACTCTAGGGCCGTCGGCTACCAGTAAACAAAATGGCGCCGGTCGCCCTTTGCCCTTACCATGTGACAGGGGCTATCGGTGCCATTGGCTGGCCTCTGTCACATGGTAGGAGCAATGGACGGCCGGCATCATCTTAAAAAATGGCACAGGCCATCCATTGCTCCTACCATGTGACAGGGGCCAACCAACGGCACCGGTAGCCCCATCTCATGGTAAGGGCAAAGAGCCACTGGCACCATTTTGATTAGTGGCAGCTGACGGCCTGAAAGGGGGAGATCACTCCTGGGACCCTGCTGGACCACCAGGGACTTTTGGCAAGTCTTGGGGTGGGTTCGGGCAAGTCTTGGGGTGTCGGAATTAATTAAATTTGAAGGGTTGAGGTGGGTTTGGGTT
This sequence comes from Rhinatrema bivittatum, assembly GCF_901001135.1. Taxonomy (NCBI): domain Eukaryota; kingdom Metazoa; phylum Chordata; class Amphibia; order Gymnophiona; family Rhinatrematidae; genus Rhinatrema; species Rhinatrema bivittatum. The sequence goes on from NC_042623.1 coordinate 148,995,536, forward strand.
TCTTTTTTTTTAATGTGCCCTTTCTCCCCCCCCCCCCCCAAAAAAAAATGATAAGAAAACCATACAAAATTTCGTGGGTTTTCCTATCGTGTCGGCAGGCCCCCGAAACACCACAAAATAGGAAATATCATCTTTATTTCCTATTTTGTTGCAAATGAAGGCACATCCCTGTTGCAAACTACTTAGAAAGCCATTGTAGGGTGCAGTATATGACATTATTTATCAATAAGAATACAACTAGTAGGTCTCAGACCTGCATGCCTACAGCCCACCCATATTAGCCTTATGCCCACCCAAAAAATCAGTTCCAGCTATGCCACTATCAGCCAGTATCTCTGTTTCTCCTCTGTTCCTTCCCCTCCTTCTTTCTCCCTCTCTCACCTTCTCTCCTGTTGCCTTCTGACCTTCTAATATTTAGCGCAGCTTCCAGTGTCTAATCAGATATGGAACAGAAACAGTAATCGTGTCAAATCTAGAGAAGAGACCTGCTAAATATGAAGTAAGATTTCTTTTAAAGGAAGTTATTTATTTTTTGTTTTACTGTACTTTATATGTGTTTGTCTTTTTTATATAGTACAATAGCTAGCACAAGACACACTTTTGCGTGAATTTTCAAACATCGATGCGCACAAAATCCGGCAGATACGTGCATTTTAAAAACGGCCCTGCCACGCGTGTATCTGCCCGTATGTGCAGAAGTACCGTCAGATCAAAAATGGGTGGACTGGGTTGGCAGGGCGGGAGCCAGACAGGACAGCACCATTAGATGCTGCCCCAGGGAAGCGCACGCAACGGTAGCAGTAAGTATTAAAACAAAAAAACTGGGGATAGCTAGGTAGGGGTTAAGGGTCAGGGAGGAGAGGAGAGGAGAAAAGGTAGGAAGGGAGTTAGGGGGATAGGGAACTGGGGTAGGCCTACTCGCGTCGCTGCGTGTTGTTTTTTAAAATCCCCCCCCTGCACGCGCGAGTCGCAACCCGCCCACACACATGTGTGTGGATATTAAAATCTGGTGCACACGTGCACGCAGGAACATTTTATAGTATGCAGGCGGCGACACACACATGTTATAAAATAGCCGCATCCATGTGCGTGCGCCAAGAGCCATGCGCACATGGACGCACACACGATTGTTTTAAAATCGACACCTTTATTACTTAATATGTTTTTCTTCTGTGTCCCCCAAACCAAAAAAAAAACTTTCTTAAATTCCACTATGTAGGTTAACAAAGCATTGAAAGTTTTATGCTAAAAGAATGCTTGTTGCTTGTAAGGTTCAAAATTGATCACTTTAACTTCGATCAAGTCTTTATAGAGCAGAACTTGCCATTTTCTTTCAGAATTAAGTGCAAGACAAAATCTTTAAAATGAAAAAGAGCTACAAGCAAAGATTAAACAGCAAGTTGAAAGATTAAAAGGGGAAATGAACAAAATGAAAATGAAGGGAAAATGAATAAAGGGAGCAGATCAAAAAGAGGATTAAATATGTTACTTGTTGTTTCACTGAAATTAAAAAAGTATGGCGGATAAAGAATTTGTTTCCTTTTGACCCTGAAAAAAATGTCAATTATGGTAGCTAAACTGCCCAGATCATGTATCAGTATGCTTTGGAAATGTGAGAAATGGATGGGAAATAGAAACATAGTCATAGCATACAGTTATGTTATGAATTAAGTCAGAAAAATATCAAGATTTATTCCTAGATCAAGCTGCCAGAGGTAATTCTGCATGATGAACTTGAGCAGAATCAGAACTACAGTAATGGAAGAATTACAAGTTGCAAAAATCAGGCAGAGAGCAGAATAAACATTTTTTATGCCTCATCCTTACATTTTTGTTATATTTACTTATAAAATGTTTGGCTATGAGTGAATACACATGGTGGCCCGCAGTAACAATGACATCATTAACTGTCCTGCTATGCTTGCTTTTCATATGCTTTTTAAAAATCTCTCTCTTGTCAAGTCTAAAATGGATGGAAGACTTGGCTTGTGTTCTCCTACATCAAAGTAGAGGGTTACTTGTAAAGCCACAGATGTGTACATTAAAGATCATCATCTGACCTGAGGAAGGGAGTATTAGCTGCAGAAAGCTAGTCCAATAGAAAAGTATCGCCTCATATATTTTTGGTTTTTATTCGTTGGCCTTTATTTCCTCCCATTATCTGCATCAGTTGTGTAAAATGATGGGGGCTTGGACAAGGTCTCATTAACATCCTCTTTGCCACCGTGGTGGTTCCGTTCAGGACTCTGAAGACATTTGCGTCATATGATTTTTATCATTGCCATACTCAGCAGATGAGATGACAAGAATTGCACCACCACAGTGTACCTGCCATGTAGCTGACAACCACCATTTTCTGCCTCTAGTCCCCCTAGCTGAATAGCGGGATATAAAGGACACAAGCTAGTGGATCTTTGTCCCTATAATGGAAAGTTATTTTTTCTGTTCAATGACTTGGATCTCACAAATGAGTAAATGTGGTTTTTGTACATGTAGTTGATGTGTCCTGTTTACAAAATTGTATTAATTGTGTAAACATAGGAGCGCAGGAACAATGCGCAGCAAGCATAGAAAAAGAGTGGTTGCATGCAAAGTAATACGTTTCACTTTTTCAGGATGATGAGGAATTTGCAAATAGTTTGCTTCTCATCTAGCATGTGCCACTTGGAACACCTCTGTTCTGAATACTGAAAGGAGGGTCACTCAGACCTAAAGGGCCCCAACAGGTATACTGTTGCAGAAGGTCAGCTATGTTGGATCACATTTAACCCGCAAGTGAGCATAGATTGTAATACTGTTTCAGATGCTTGCAAGACTGTGTATGTATCACTAATGTTCTGCCAATTTCTTATCTGGGGGATCTTATTTCTAGTAATTTCTTGTCAAAGGGCTTTCATCAGCTCAGTTTTACTTGGAAAGAAACACTCGATTTTTGCAAAATTATTTATTTAACAAGGGGTTCACAGGAGCCCCCCAGATCCCCTCTAGCATATCTTGGATCTAGCTAATGTGCTGCCCACCACTACTTGCACATGTTCATGTGACTACATTGTTGCTGTATCTATGATGTGCACATGAGCCTACTCAACTTTCTTCTCATGGACCTTGGCTGGTTGACATCTGTTGTCAAAATAACAAGATGTTAAGCAAAGGCAATGAGAAGAAGGAAAGCAACTTTTACCATGGAGATTATGTGTGTGAAAACATGTTATAATTTTTGCCTTCCTTATGCTCTACTTTTCCTATTTTAGTTTTTTGCTTCAGCCACTGCCTTCATCTGTCTTCCTTTTCTCCTTCTCTACGAGATAAACAGGTAAAGATGATTATTGTAGTTTGATAGGTAGGGTTCAAGGAATGTGTTAAGTATATGGTTTCTTATTTTGTTTATATTCATTTCCACTCTGTTGTGGAACCGTAGGAGGGAGCGCTAGGGGGCGTTCCTGATTCTGGGGAAAAAGTGTACCCTTGGGCCAAAATACGCCCGCAGAGGGCTCCGGGAACACCGAGGCAGGCGAAGAGTGCCCAGGCATGGGCGGACAGGCTGGGGATCGATGGCCCTGGCCACTGTCAAATCTGTCGCATCAGAGAGACACAGCAACGCAATGCTGGTCTCTAGAGTAGCCCTCCGGCCACTCGATAGCCCTTTCGGACCTGCTGCATGGGAGCAGCAAATGCGACAGGACGGATAGTGGCTGAAGGGCGAAGACATCAGACGAAGACTCAGATGTGGATTCAGACAAAGACTCAGATGTGGACTCAGGAATGAAGAAGGATTCGGAAGGAGTGCTGTCATGCCACGTGCCCTACACAACCAGTTAAGGCAGGTCATGGACCACGTTGGAGGCGAAGCAGACAACAAGCTGTCGTCGACTCAAATACATTAGAATTCAAGATGGCAGTGAGTACTGAAGGAAAGGAAGAAGGACATCTGGAAATCTGAGATGGAGGACATCAGAACAGACTGATGAAGGTAAGCGGCCATGACTCCTGGCAGCCCCATCCTGGACTGAGCCTCAGGAACCCGGCATGATCGATGCACCTGATAGGTCATTCGATGGAGGACGGAACCTCCGACCTGGCATGGAAGATGCATCTGAAGGTATCCCAAAGTTGGACTGAAGACGGACCACAAGGAGGTAATCTCCGGAACCCAGAACATGAAGGTGAATTGAAGGAGGAAATGAAGAATCCTCGGCCACGGCTGATGGAGTTGTTCCACCGAGCACCCTACACACCTCATCCTGGATAGTCGCAGACCACTCGGACCACTGCGCGCCCTACACAACCCAGCCGGGCTGGACGTGGACCCCGCAGGGATGGAACAAGCGGAGCCTCAGAGACTTGGAACATCAGAACATGGAGACATCAGGACATGGAGACATCAGGACTTGAAGACATCAGGACTTGAAGACATGAGACGAGACACCAGGATGAAGACACGGGATCCCACGAAGAACGGAGTGCCTAAGAGAAGCTGGAATTCAAGGAGTCCTAAGGAGGACTTGCTCCTTGCACAGGCGACGAGAGAATGAAGCCAGGCCCTTTTTATAGGGCTGAAGAGGCGGTTCCAGAGTGAGGTCATCAGAAGCACCACTCCTTCGCTGGTCTTTTAAGAGAGGGAGAGAGATGTGACCTCGTCACTTAGGAAGAAGGGGCAGGACCATGGAGAGCGGCCATGCTGCCGCTGAAGATGCTGAAAGTGCAGAAACAGGAGAAGGGCCGTGGAGCAGGCCCCGACGCTGGAGATGGCTTCCTGCCACAGGAGAGGCCCAGGATGAAGGCCCTTCCCCATGGGGGGCATAAGGTAACATTGGCGGTCTCCGGACCGCGTAGGAGTGCTACCAGTGGCCTCCTAGCCACAGGGACTGCACCCGGGTGACTCCCTGCCGCCAGACAGGCAGAAGGAAACATCGGCGGTCTCCGGAGAGCATGGGGGCATATCAGGGCAGCTTTCGGGCCATGGGAAAGTAACATCTGTGGCCTCCTAGCCACAGGGTGAAGCAGTACCAGAGCGACCTCAGCCACATTGAAAGAGTGACGGCGCCCTCCAGGCCACAGGAAGGCTGAAAAAAGAAGGTGGGAGGCTGCGCGTGGCCCTAGCCACGGGCATAATCACAACACATGCCCAACACAATATGCTGCTCTTCTGGCTGGAGAAGCAGAGAAGGTAGAAGAATCAGTGGATGTGGAATCTGGTAGCTCACTGCCTAAACCTGAGATACAGTCTGCTGCAAAGTGGGCAAAACTTTTTGTTTAATTTTTTTTTTTTAATTGTATTAATAAATCTTTCATATTTTGTATATGTCTTGAAGTTGTTATTTCATGAGTGTATTATGTTATCCTGTAATGGGTACACTAGAAAAAATATGATTATTGAATTAGTGGCGATATTGTATATGTGGTATGCATCTAGTAGATTGTTTGATAGAGGCATGAATGTATATAGTAGATCTATGAGTACTCAGTGTGCTTAAATCATTCTTGCTAATATAGTTGGGCAGTATCACAAAGTATTTGTATAATTTGATATCTCTACAATACTGAGAACATATTATCCCAGAGATTTATGCTGTGCAGGACCAGTGCGTCCGAATAAGCAAACTAAGCGATCGCCTAGGGTGCCAGACATTAGGGGCTGGCAAAGAGCAGCCTTATGGGGCCGCAAGAGTGGGCCCATCCTCCTCACAGCCGAGAAATGCAAGCAGTACCCATCCTGCTTGCAGCCGAGAGAAATAGAGTCTTGGCGAGCCATGAGTGGCACCTCTGTTTGTGTGTGGGTGCGACTGAGAGGGATTGTATGTGTATGAGAGAGCAATGGTGATAGTGAGCGAGAGGGAGGGAGCCTGTATAAGGGTGCGTGTGTGAATGAGAAAAGGAACCTAAGTGTGTATAAGAGAGGGGGCCTGTCTGAGTGAATGAGGTCGGGACTGGTGTCAGGGCCTGGACTGGAGGGGAGGGTGCAAGGCAAAAGGTTTGCCTAGGGTGCCTAATACCCTTGCACTAGCCGTGATGCTGTGTCTGAGCAAATGAGACCTGTAAACGTGATAAAGGTATGTTTCCACATTTAAAGAGTGTAGAGTGCAAATGGGCCAGTATGAGGTATGAATGAAGGAATGTGACAGAGAAAGGGGAACTAAAGACGTAAATAAAAGCAAAAGTTGGCTTAGATAAGGTGAGTAGAGATGATGTGAAAATGATATGGGATAGTATAGGTATTAGAGAAGCTAAAAGCACTAAAAAGCAACCACCAATAACCCAGCCAGGAAAAGTGTCATTCTTTAAAAAATATTTTTGCAGGGAAAATAAAATAATTATTTTCAAATTATTTGAGAAGTGTTTTTTGGTTAAAGATGATAATTCAACAGAGGAAGATTTAGTGCTTTACTCAGGGCTACAAATGGTTTAAAAATTCCTAAATAGCTACTATTTAAATGAATGGGCACTAAGAAGCTGCAGTAGATACTCTTGCTTCAAGCAGAAGTAAGTACGCATTCTGGTCTGAGGCCTACTTCAGGTGAATAAAAGGTTCATATGTATTTGCGTGAATAGGTGTATGTGGGCAGTGAGGCTAGTTTTATTGGAGCATCTATGTTGAATCCTCCTTCTACATACCCCAATATCTTATAGGGATGTGCATATATTGTTGTGTGACCCAGATGTGCTTGTGCCACGACCAGGCCTGCTCACCTTGCACTCCCTTCCTCCAGCTCTGGGCACTCCTCCCTCACTTCTGCGGCAAGCTCGCAGCAACCCAGGCAAATTCCCCGAATACCATCTCCTCAGGCCTCACAGTAGAGCTCCTGTCGGGGCTCCACGTCCTCGGCCCCGCCCCTAGGCACGCGCGCAGCCCACGCTCCCACATTTAAAGGGCCCAGGGCAGGAACCTTGGGCCGGATGCCGTCCGATGACGTCACCTAGCTTAACTACTTAAGGCGAGGTTCCTGCTCCAGAACCTCGCCTTGGCAAACAGCTCTTCTCATTCCTTGAGAAGCTAGTTGCCGTCCTGTGTTCCTGCTTTCCTGTTACAGTGTTCCTGCATTCCTGTTCCAGTACTTGTTCCTGTGTTCCTGTGTCTTCCAGTGTCCTGTGTTCCCGTGGTCCTTCTGTACTCCAGCATCCATTTCTGTTCCTGTTCCACTTCCCAGGTAGTACCCTTCGGACTGATACTCGGTACTGACCTCGGCTTGCCTCTGACTACCCTTGGACTGACTCACATTATTGACCTCTGCCTGCCTCTGACCACATTCGGACCGCTGCCTGGAATTGACCTCTGCTTGTCTCTGACCATGTTTGGACAGCTGCCTGGAACTGACCTCTGCTTGTCTCTGACCACGTTTGGCCCGCTGCCTGGAACTGACCTCTGCCTGCTACTGACTACGCTCGGACTGATACCTGGAACTGACCTTTGCTTTGGCTGACCACCCTCGTATGAATACCCTGGCTTTGACCCTTGCGCTCCACACGGACACTCTCTTTGCTACTCCCATAGCCACCAGGTCTGCCTGCTCTAATGTCATCCACGGCCTTCTACCAGCTAGACCACTAGGCCCTGCCTATCCTGACCGGAGAACCTTCAGTTCCTGCTCCGTTCCAGTGGTCTCCAGTAACCTCTGTTCCGGTCTAGCTCAACTGTTCTCCAGTAGCCGCGCACCCTTGCTCTTGGTGAGCACACCTCTCCGCTACCTCTCCAAGAGATCCTTCGAGGCCCACCTAAGCCCAGGCAGACTGGGTAACCAAGAGCTCAACACGCAGAAACCCCGGATTGTTATTGGTGAAGCTCCAGCTAGCCTCTATCTCCTCGTGTGCTCTGCCTCCTGGTGGCAGGCTCCCTCTGGGAACCCTCAGGGGGCCATACCAATCCTGCACCAGGCCAAGGGTCCACCTCCAGCACAGCATATATTAACTTATTTAGGTCCTTTCCAAATATCTTTTTATGATTTTTGTTGACATATATCTTTTAAATATCTACTTTTACAACAGTTGCTATCTGTGATTTTTCCACTTGTAACAATCCCCCCCCCCCAGCTGGGTACATAAAATGGTGGAATGGGACTTCCTGTTTTGAAGAAGTCATCCCTTTCATTTTTGTTTTGTGGATTCTTTAAAAGGGTCATCTAGATGGTGAAGTGGACCTTTATGGGGACAGCAAACTTCTTCCTCTCCCTTCACTGACTAGATAGGGAGGACAACTCACTCCTCTCCATGAACTCTGAGCCCCTGCTTTATCCCAAGACTCGCTGGTGAAATAACTGCTACAGACACCAAGTTCCAAAATGCAAAAAACTCTTAACTTTATTTTATGAAATAACCCGGCCAGCAAAACTATATACAGGGATGAAAGCATGATCGCAAATGAGGATTGAATAAATCAGAATTCATGGGTATCATAATAGTCAACATATTACAACAAATCCTTCTTAGCAAGTTAATGAAAGGGTACCCTCTTCCTGACTAATAATTTTGCCCGTAAAAATCTGGGAGGCTGGTATACATCCCTGCCCCCCCCCCCCACATCTCATATCGCCCTATATACCATAGTGAGAACTGTTGGAGACAAGTATGTCTTTTCTTACATACCCATATCAAAGCTTACATCCAATGGGGGCCAAACACGTATTGGGTATATATGGTTTACTCACTCATCCTCACTCTTCACAGTCTTCCTAGTGCAGGTTTCCCCAGACAGCTGCATCATCTGGACCTTCTGGGGCACTCATCCCTGAGAACTCACCCCTTCTCTGAACCTCATCTCCCAAGTACCCAGTTAATTCCCCTGGGAGGAAAGAAATTCACTCAAGCACCTCCATTTCCATTGGGTTCTCTGCTTGTTCCTCTCTGGTTGATTCTGCTGGATAAGGAGACAACCTCTAATTCTTCAGTGCCTCGGGCCTCTCCCCTTGAAGGAAAGATCCACTGCAAAGTTCCACTCCCCCTTGGAGGATCTCTGGGCCTCCCAGCCTGCAGGCTGAGTGCTCGACAAGGAATAGACACTCATTTCCACATAAGCACATTATTATCTACTAATAAATGCTCACATACCTAAAATGCCATCTAATGGCCAACCACTATTACTACATGCACAAACATTTAAACATGTTCCAGTTATATTGATAATTCCTGGGTCTTCCCCACTCAAAGCCTTCTGTATGCCCATCAGGGTCACAAAGGTACACTAATAATTGGGAGCTAGTAATATGCCATTGATTTCCATAGAGAATATGATAAAATAATTTTGAAATGTATATGGAGCAGACAATATTTATTTAATCATCTATATAGTATCCTTAAGATTGAAACTTGGCAGAGTAATTAGAGTATTTTGTATACTACATGAGAAAATTTGTCATTAATTGAAAAAGTTTTTAGTATTTTCATATAGAAAGGGAAAAGGGAAAAAGGGAATGGGAAAAGGGGAATTGGATTCAGACAGCAACCGACTGGGGAAACAAACATGGGGGTAACTAGCTGGTGCAGCAGTTACTACTCTTAACCAATAAGCCAACTGTTGTTCGGTGGACCCCTGGCCAAGACAAGGTTGACGCTACCTCCAGGGGTTGGGCCCTGTAGGTTCTCGTTGTCAGGAGGTGGCTTCAGGAGAGAAGACACAACAGGACCTTCACCTATACCAGCCCATATTCCCTGCAGGTTGAGCCCTTGGGTACCAGGGCCAGCAGGACTTAGGTGTGGGTCTCTTGAAGATAACAACCCCAGAAGGAAGGGTGCAGGAATGACATCAGATGAACCAGAGGTCAGAGCAGGCAACGGACGAGAGGAACCAGGTGCAGTCCAAGAGTCAGGGCAGGCAGCGAACAAGAAGAGTCGGAGAACAGGCAGATGGTCAGGGCAGGCGGCAGACAGATGGAATCCGGAAACGAAGCAGGGTCAGAGCCAGGAAAGAAGTCCGAGGGGGCGAGGAGCAAGGACAAGAACCAGGAATGGGAACCAGGAACCGGGAGCAGGAATCAGGAATGCAGGAACCAGGAACAGGATTCAGGAACTGGGAGCAGGAAACAGAAGACACAACTCGCACGCTGGAAGAGTAGGACCTGTTGTCCTGACGTCATCGGTGGGGGCCGCGGGAGGTTTTCCTGCCGCTGGCCATTTAAGAGCCTCAAGGGATCATGCACGCATGCCTGGGGGAGCCGATATGATGTCAGCATCGGCAGAGGTACAGGCCGACGGGGACCGGGAGTCCGTGCAAACCTGAGGCGCGCCGGAACGGCTTCCCAGGGGACTGAGGTGAGGGATGCTGGTTGCAGCCTCCCACAGCCGGCGAACGCAACACTTACATACTGTTAATGCAACTCTCTGCTTCAACAACAAGGAGTTACAGGAAATTAGATTCAGACAGTAACCAACAAAGACCCTTATTTTTATGGTTTGGGAAACTGATAATCATGGGGGATAATGTATGACAGATACTACCATAAAGTTGCTGGGCAGACTGGATGGACCTTTTCTGCCCTCCTTTCTATGTTTCTAAGAAAGCATATAAATAATGGACATCTGCAAACTCTAGTTGACTGAAAGTCCAACGAAAATCTAATGATGTGAAGAATTATTCCATGGCTCAAGTGAAATTAATTTTGCTTCAATGAAGTCCCCAGTAAACAAATGTCTACTTTATTAAATGCATCATTAGATTTGGCTCTGACAAATGAGTTGGAAATTTTGGGGTATATAAAGATAGGTATTTGGGTGCATAAAAGTCTGATTTACTAAGATTTTTCTCTCATTTTGTATCTATGGGGAAATAAAAGCTTAATAAAGTGGACCCAAAGAGATTTATCACTAGAAGAAAGCAGAAGTAATATTACATCTCTACAGGATTCTGGTGAATCCCCCACCTTGAGTACTGTCATGTTCAGTTGTGGAGATCAATATGGATCTACAAAAGGCCAATCACAATGTAGAGGCAATTCAAAATGGAGCCTGACCTGCACCATAAGTCATACACAGAGAAGCTAAACAAGCTAAAAAGTATTCTCCAGAAGAAAAAAAAAGGGAAAGAAAAGATATGACACAAATAGTCAAATATTTAGCATGATTCAATGAAGTGCCAGGGAGTAACATTTTCCATCAAATAAAAAGCAGGTCAAGGGTGTCATTATATGAAGCTGATGAGAGGAAACCTCAAAAGTAATATGATAAGCTACTTTTTTATTGCAAGGGTTATGGCCCAGCAGAGTTGACAGAAGCCAAAACAGTGGCAGAATTCAAGCATTCATAGGATATACACAAAGCATGGAGGTAGGTGGAGGAAGGGAGAAGACCATAGATCAAGTAAGACCTATGACAATACAGTATGCAAGTATAAATTGGCACACAGGGTTAGCCTTAGAGTAGGGCAAGCCTGGGACATCATAAGACATGGGATAGACTGGCACTGCTGGTATCGCCTATTAGGCTGGTCTGGATCTGCCTCCATCCCACTTTTGCCATGTGCCCACATGGCAGGAGAAGCAGCACTTATTAGCACATCGATTTCTTCTCCTGAGCAGGGCCTGCCTTGAGGTATGAGCTGCAAGATCACATAATCTCACTCTCACACAGTGAGAGTGGCCCCACACAGCAGAGGAAGCTGATGTACTACTAAGTGTTGCTTTTCCTGTTGGTTGATGGTGGGTTCAAAGAAAAGATGGGGTTATAGCCACCACAAGGAAGGGAGAAGATACAAACTACTTTGAATCAGGGGGTGGGGAGGAAGAGACCTACAATTTATTTTACTTTTTTTTACATTTGACATTGAAGGGGGAAGGGGGAAGGGAGAGAGAGAGAGAGAGAGAGACGTTCATCAAGTGGTAGTAGGGGGCAGAGGGACTTACATGATATGGGGCCATGGATGGCAGGGAAAGGGAGTCTTTACATGAAGCAGTAGAGGTGTTAGGGAGAGGTAGACCTACATGGGAGGGGTAGTGTTAGACTGATCAGGGAGAGAGAGACCTACATAGATGTGATGATGTTTGGGGGGAACAGGGAGAAGACCTATGTGGGTGGGCAGAGGAATAGGGAGGAGAAGACCTACATGGAGGTGGGAGAATAGGATGTAGAAGACTAACATGGGGTGGTGTGGGGGGAAGGGGACTTGGGGACTTGGGATGGCAACATGAAGTGGAAGAATAGGATCCAGAATGGGAAGGGAAAAGAAAGAATGGAAAGAAGGAAGGAAGAGTCCCGCTGTCGCTCCTTGGGTCCTTGGGCAAGTCACTTTACCCTCCATTGCCTCAGGTACAAAACTTAGATTATAAGCCCTCTGGGGATAGGGAAATACCTACAGTACCTGAATGTAAACCGATGTGATATCTCAGATCGAATGTCGGTACATAAATAAAATAAATAATAAATAATAAAAGAGGGAGAACCAAGAGAGAATACCTGGAGGAAGGGAAGAGAATCGATGGGGAATGGAAGGGGGAGGGAGAATACCTGGAAGAAAGGGGAGAAAGAGAGTGAATGTCTGGAAGGGGAGATGAAAGGGGTGAGAAAAGGCATGGAGGGAAGGGGACAGAATGACTGGAGGAAGGAAGGGACACTAAGGGCATCATTTACCCTAGCAATGGTCCTGTTGGCATACTGGGTGAACCAAACGGTCCTTTTCTGTGTTTCTTGTTTCTTAGTCACAGCAGAAACCAAAGGTTAAAGGAAAGTTCTTTTAAGATGTGTTTTTCTATTGCTCATGCCTTGCATCGCTTCTAAAGTCCTTCAGTTTTCCCAAGTGTTTTCAATTCTTTACTGCCCTATTTTGTCTCCTAAATCATGCTTGACTTCTTTTCAAATAGAGCTCTCATTGGTGCCCAGGTTATTGATAGTAACTTAATCCCTTTGTATATAAGGAAAATTTCTTCAGGACAGACAGAAGAGAAGCAATTATTTATGTCACCACCAGCAGCATAGTGTAGGGGTACTCAAACTGGTCTTTGGGTACCCCCCCCCCCCAGCTAGTCAGGATTTCAGGATATCCCTAATGAATATGCATGAGATTTATTTGCATACATTACCTCTGCTGTATGCAAATATTTCTCATGCATATTCATTAGGGGTAGCCTGAATCCCAAATAGCTGGGGGGGGGGGAGGGTTTGAGGACCAGTTTCAGCACCTCTGGTAGAGTGGAATATGCTATTATGTAGTAGTAATTTTTAGCTTTACAAATGACTTCCTGCCTCAGCAAGTAGCTACAATCATCTATTTCCTTTTCTACATCTATTGCTACCTCTGAAGTCTCCAGTGCCTTGTCTTTCGTATGCAGTGGGGAGAAGAAATACTTGGAAATTTTAGCTGCCGTCAATTTCTTTGTTTCAGTGTCATTAAAGTAAAATCATGATAGTGAAAATGTGGGCTAACAAGTTGATATTTATTTATTTATTTGTTTATTTATTTATTTATTTATTTAACATCTTTTCTATACCGTCGTTCAATAGATTACCGTCACAACGGATTACATAGAGGCACATATAGTAAATTGTACATGTATCTGTTCTTATTATTGGTAATGGAGGTGCCTAGTGAGCTCGGTAACATAGTTTCATAATAATGGCTAAATGTTCAATGTTTTCTAATCTGACCTTTGTCTACAATAAAATGGTTAGATTATACATTCAAGTTACGAGGTGCGATAAACAAACCATGACATACATACATATATTGGAAATGTAGGCTTAAATGAAAATTGTTCTTCCAACTAAAACTTGGTTTCTAATGAAAACTGAAAGTCTGCAGTGCATATGCTGGGCTGGCAATAGTTAATGCACAATTCAGAATCCTCGCTGAGCAGGCAAGAAGCAAGAGAAAGGATTTCTTTTTAAGTGAGGTCAATGCGGCTTTAGTTTTAACCACAATTACTAGAAGAGGGCCATTTCCTTTAAAGAAAAAAATCCATATACATTCTTCAGTGAAAAGTCAGAGTTCATTTGGCAGCTGAAGTGACTATGCTTGGCATTAAAGCTGTAATCATGTCAAAATGCAAGACAAAAGCATGGTCTAAAAAAAGACAATTCAATCTGTTTCATGAAAGAGAGGCATCATAACCATAGATAGTATTACTTAAATGACCCTCTTTTCTGTAAAAATCACACAATTAAATAATGACTTGCTAGAAATAATTTTTATGACTAGAACTGTTATTACTGTATTTTATCTCTTCCCAATAAAGAAGAAATATGGTTTGAAAAGAGTATACTACTATTTCTACTACTACTTATCATTTCTGTAATGTTACTAGATATATACAGTGCTGTACAAAGACACATAGGTGACAGTTCCTCCTCTGTAGAGTTTACAATCTATTCAAGACAGACAAACAGGACACCTAAGAGAACTGGAGAGTTTCATTTATTATGCAAAGTGGTTAAAACCAACAAAGGTATGATAAGCAGAACCAGGAGATAATATTTAAAAGCAGTCTCAACAAGGTGGAGTTTTAGGTTGGATTTGAATAAGGACAGTGAGGGAGCATGACACACCGACTCAGGAAGTCTGTAAGTCCATTCAAGGCATATGGCGCAGCAAAATAGAAAGCACAAGAGTCTGAAATCAGCAATGGAGGAGAAGGGCATAGATAAGAGTAACTTTCCAGATGAGTAAAGTTAATGAGAAGGGGTTTAGGAAAAGATATGAAATATAGGCAAGAGAAGGTTGCACTGTATGCAGGAATGGATCGGGAGCCAAACTGACAGGCCGATACAGTAAGGACGTGGTAGAAAGAGTGCGGTAGTGCCGGGCGCACCCTCGTTTTCCGCGCGCACAGTTCGGATCACATACCGCTCGATACAGTATTTAAATGGCATGCAAATGCAAGCCGCATCCAAAGCACATCCAAGAAGCGTCCATGAAGCGCAATCCATTTTACTGTATAGAGCGCTATACAGTGCCTATACAGTAAAATGGGTGCGCTGGTACCTGTCATTTCAAATGACATTTGAAATGACATTTGAAATGACAGGTGCCAGGAAATGACAGGTGCCAGGAAGTGGATGGTTCTCCTACGCTTGGGCATCGGGGATTGCCAGTCCTCTCTCCTCCCCCTCTCGAAGCAAGGCGCAGGGCGAAAATCAACTCGACATGTTATTAAGAAAATAGAAATTGTAACTAAACTTACTGCACGCTTCCAGCAGCCCCAGTCCTCTCTCCCCTCCTCCCGAGGCGCCCACCGCGGCTCCCCTGCCTCCCGGGGGCAGCTGGCAGCGAAAGCGGCTTCCAGCAGACCCACCGGCGAAGGTGCATGAACGCATGTCCAATTTGGGCGCTCAAGGCACCTTCGCTGGCTTGAGCACCCAAATGGGACGTACAGGCGGTGCGAGCTCATCATGCCAAAATATTTGCACCAGCAGGCAACTGGAAGATTGCCAGAGCGGCAGAGCCAGGGCGGGGGGTGGGGGGGCAGTGGCTCCCCTACCTTTCCTGCATGCGGGGCAGCTCCGGCTCGCCTGCCTGCCTGCCTCCCTCTGTTCCTCCGCTCACTGCCTCCCCAGCGCCATCTTGCAGCTTGTGACGTCACCCCTGGCCCTTGAGCGCCCAAACGCTGGCGAAGGTGCATGAACGCACGTCCAATTTGGGCGCTCAAGCAGCGAAGGCGCATGAGCGCACACCGTGACCTGAGCGCCCGGTTGGACCTCTGAGGTCACGGCGTTCGCTCATGCACCTTCGCTGCTTGAGCGCCCAAATTGGACGTGCGTTCATGCACCTTCGCCGGCGTTTGGGCGCTCAAGGGTCAGGGGTGACGTCACAAGCTGCAAGATGGCGCTGGGGAGGCAGTGAGCGGTGGAACGGAGGGAGGCAGGCAGGCGAGCCGGAGCTGCCCCGCGTGCAGGAAAGGTAGGGGAGCCGCCGCCCCGCGCACACCCCCCCTCCCCCGGCTCTGGCTCCGCCACTCTGGCAATCTTCCAGTTGCCTGCCGGTGCAATTTTTTTGGCATGATGAGCTTGCACCACCTGTACGTCCCATTTGGGCGCTCAAGCCAGCGAAGGTGCCTTGAGCACCCAAATTGGACATGCGTTCATGCACCTTCGCCGGTGAGTCTGCTGGAAGCCGCCTCGCGGAGAGCGCCCGATCCGCCCCGGGCTGCTGAAGTGGGAGAAGGAATGCTGAAAGAGAAAATGAAGGGACAACATGAGCCAAAGCGGAAGAAGGAATGCTGCAGGAGAGAGTGAAGGGTTGTGAGCCAAAGCGGGAGAAGGCATGCTGAAAGAGAAAGTGAAGGGACATTTGTGAGTCAATGTCCCTGTCCCTGTCAGCGTGAGCCTATACAGGAGACCGGCACCCATGGACGCGGCCAGGGCAGGTGAGCGAGGACTGGGGGAAAGTTTGCCCGTGAAATTTCACGGGCAAACTTTACCGCCTACCCTCTAACGCAGGGGTAAGGGTAGGCGGTAATTTAGCAGGTAAAAGACGCGGCTAAAATGCAGGTTAAAAAGGCGATAGTTGGGGCGCACGTTACTGTATGGGAGGGAATAGCTAATCGGAGCATTTACATCTCATATACATGCCGCGGGCGGAAACGGTTACCCATTGATTTAAAGAAGCGGTAAGGATGGGTTAAAAGGGATAGTGAATCGCGGGTTGGACTTACACGGCCAAATTGCGGGTACAAAGCAGGTTAGAAACAGGGTAATCGCGGCCGCGCTTTACTGTATCGGCCTGTGAGTGACTTGACAAGATGAGTTGTATGAATGTAGCAGCAACAGTGGCAGAAAGTGAGTCATGTGGCTAAATATTGGATAGATTGTAGTGAAGAGAGGCATTTTGGTGAGAGACCTGTGTGGAGCCATTTGCAGTAGTCCATGGAAGGTGATGAGAGTATAGATAAGGTTTTTCGTAATGTATTTAGAAAAAAAAAGGATGCATTTTCTTGATGTTATAGAGAAAAAAAGACATGTTATAGCAGTGCTTTGGATATGTGTAGAAAAAGAGAGAGATGAGTCAAAAATGACTTCAAGTTTATGGGCTGAAGGGACCAGTAGGTTGACAATGTTAGCTACAGTTTTGGGGGAAAATAGATAAGTTCTTCTATCTTGGCCATGTTAGGTTTAAGGTGGCAATGAGACACGCAGGAAGCAATATCAGCCAAGTAGGCTGAGATATTTTACTTGATTTCTGGTGAAATTTCTGGCATAGAGAGATAGATCAGCATAAAGATGGTACTGAAAAGCATGGGAGAGGATCAAAGCTTCAAGGGAAGAAGTATAGAGAAAGAAGAGAAGAGGTCCAAAGACAGAGCCCTGAGGCACGTCGCTTGAGAGCATGATTATTGTGAAGAAGGATCCACAAAAGTATGCACTAAAAGTGTGATGGAAGAGGTAAGAAAAAACCAAGACAGAATGGTATTCTAAAATCCAAGTATAGATTATAAAGGAATTTTGACAGCAGTGGATATAGTTCAAAGAAGATGAACATTGAATAAAAACCTTTGGATCCAAATAGGAATAAGTCACTGGAGAGTTTGGAAAGAATTGTTTCTGTAGAATGCAGACAGTGAAAGATATGAATGAGTACAGACAAGCTCTAGAGATTTTGTGTGCAGGCCTATAGGCATAGTATCAGTTGATTACAAAGATTTGAAACACATGGTCTGATCATGAAAAACTTGTCAAGTAGTCCCTCTCAATGAACTTTTGAAAATGCACTGTCTTTAGGCTTCTTAGTGCTCCTCTTTGTCACCTCAGAGATCAATAGCAGCACAAAAGAAACAAACTCAAAACATTTAAGGAAAAAACTAAAACAATGATAAATAAAGCTGTTTTTTCATCATTAAAATTAATTCTTTGTGTGTGTTTGTTCATCAGATGTTAGAGTATGAGCAGTATTTTTAAATGATGGGAAGATGTAAGGCTGGAAGATTTTTTTTTAATTTATTTAAGTGCTTTTATATACCGGGATACATTGGGAACATCATCTCGGTTTACAGGTAACTTAATACAGCAAGGAGCTTTACAGCGAACAGGTAACAATGTGTAGCTTTACAGCAAACAGGTAACATGGTATTACTAGAAGAATTATAAGAAGAAGAATTATAAGATGGGGCATGATGGAGGAGAATGTATGTAGCAAATAGCAAGGGATGCTTTAGTGGGTTGGTTAGGAAGTAGCAATGTGCAGAGAAAAAACATTTGGTTTGGTTCAGTCATTCATTTCGTAGGGTACCTACATTTGTTTCAAGCAAAAAAATATATTCATTTGTTCATTTTATTCATTCATTTGTTTGCCATTATAGCCAGTGGGGGAAGAAATGCAACCTATTTTGGGCTCCCCAATTGCAATTTTATAATCATTTCTAATGAAATTGGTGTGTTGACATCATCAGAAAGGTAAAGGCATGACAATGCATCAAAACTATATCAACATGGAACCAAAAGTGGCTTGAAGAGCCTAAAACACCATAAAGGGGAAAAGGGGTACCATCAGTGGCAGGAGTTCTCCAAGGCTTCAAAAGACGGCACCAACAAACAGGGCATAAAGCCTCAAAGGGAACATGAGAGACAAAATGGTACCAAGAGTGGCATCAATATCCTAAAGTACCATGTAGGTTGAACAAGGCAGAAAAGATGGCAAGAAAAACCTAATGACACTGATAGAGGGACAAAGCAGCACAAAGAGTGGCATCAACACATCATATCGTCATGAGAGATGCAAAGCAGCCCCCCACAATGGCAAGAACACCCCAAGGTATAGAGTCTGGGGTTTGACAGCAAGGAAGAGTGACAGAAAGACCCAGAACATGAAAAAAATATTGGATATGGCAGCAGTGCTGAGTGCAAGAAAGAACTTTAAGGTGAATGGTAAGGAGTATAACAGCAAGGCAGATTTACATTGGAGATGTCTGTATTTTTGTGAAAGCACTTGTCAAATTTAGTACAAGTAAATGATCTGTTGCAGTATCATTTTTATGACATGAACTTTTATTCCATTGTCTACTTGAACTTGATCTTGCTACTGTATGGAATTTTAGATTTCTTGTGAACTGTGCTTTCTGATTGAAACTTTAGTCAAAATAGGAACATGATAATGTTTGCTGCTCAGTATGGCTTTCCTGGTAATTTGTGAGGTTTGCTTTATTAAGAAAGATTTTCCTATATTCTGTAGCTGAAAATAGTCTCTCCCCTTTTTTGATTTTCTGGTGCTGCATTGGTTTTCTCTTTCTCCTGAATCTTTTACTAAATTCAGAACTTGTTAAATGTCTCTCCTCTGCATGTTTTCATTTCTGCTTGTATTTCCACCTTCTGACTGAGGGTTTCTAAGGACAAAATATCCCAAAATAACCAACAAATAACAGGGTTGGAGATAGAGACTGGGATTTAGAGGGGTAGAACAAAATAAAGAGCCAGAGAAGACTTGGGTAGGAGGAGAAATGTATATGTTTTTTGTTTTTTCACTTTTTTTTCAGGGGACAAAAAAAAACAACTCGGTATAACCAGCAAATTAACAATAGCAAACAACATGGAGGCACCAAAGCTCCCATGCTGATACATATTAGGCTTGGCAGATATGCATATTAACAGCTTGACTCCCCAAGGGGCATGGCAGGTAGGCAGAGTGGCAGCAATAAGAACCCTAAGATGACATAAAGGATGTGGCAGGTAGGTAGAATTGTAGGAAAAAGATCCTTAAGGTGGTAAAAGGGTCAGGCAGGTATACATGTGGCAACAAGACCCCTATGTTGGTATTTAAGGAGCATGACAGGTAGGCAGATCAGCAGCAGCAAGACTCCTAATTAGCTATAAGGGTAATGACAGATAGGTGGAGCAATAGCAGTCATCCTTAAGTTGGTATATAAGACGCATAGCAGATAGATAGAGTAGTAGTAGTAGTAGCAAGACCCCTAAGTTGGTATATAATGGGCACCTCAGGTAGGCATATCAGGAGCTATAAGACTCCTAAGATGGTATGGCATGGCAGGAAGGCAGAGTGATAGCAGCAATATCCCTAAGGTGGTACCTGTGAGGTATGGCAGGTAGGTATGTGGCAACAAAACCCCTAAGGAGGTATAAGGGGCATCGTATATAAGCAAGCAGAGTGGTAGTAGTAGTACTATGAAGATGGTATAAGGGGGCTTGGCAGGTATGCATGTGGCAGCATGATCCCTAAGATGATATAAAGGTGCATGGCATGCAGGTAAAGTGGTAGCAGCAAGACATCTAAGATGGTACATCTGGAACATGGGAGGTAGGAATGTGGCAGCAAGACCCCTAAGGTGGTATATAGGGGCATGGCAGCTAGGCAGAAATGCAGCAAGGCCTTTAAGGTACTTTTAGTCATCTTGCCACTCAATTGGAAATTCTGAAATACCAAGGAAAGGCAGAATGATTTTGGAAAAGCTCAGATTTTCCATCAATTCTGACATCAGCCTTGAGCGATGAGGACACATAATGTTTCCTGACATTGCTGGGCAGAAAAGAAATTGCTGAGTCACCTTATCTAGGTCTGATCAGACTACAGACTTGTATGCCCAATATACAGGTGCATCTGTGTCCATGTCCTTCATGGGATCTGTGAGATAGTAAGACATTTGTGCTGGGGTTTCCTTTGCGGGGTAGGCTAAGGTTCTCTCTTGCCAACAGATTTACCTGTGCCAGAACCAATAAGAACATAAGAACATGTCATAATGGGTCAGACCAAGGGTCCATCAAGCCCAGCATCCTGTTTCTAACAGTGGCCACTCCAGGTTCTTTGTGGACAATGTGGCTTTGGCATATACAGGTGAAGGAGGAAATGCTGACAGGGTGTTGCTCCTGCTTGCACCACTCTTAGGTGGCTACTGTTTCCTATGCTTCAACCCCACTGTGCCTCTGGCTCTAGCATTCCTCTTTACACATCCTAGTACCAACATCTCCTTCATGAATGTGAGATGCTGGAACTCAAAGATAAGCTTCCCTTTCACCCATGGATCTCAAAGTGTAGCAAGCATGTATGTATCATTTCCTATAAGAGGTTTCATTCTCACTTGCACCTGCTGCTGAAAGGAGTCCACAAACTGCAACACCTCTGCATCCGTTCTTTCTTCCTCATGGAAGTCCTCTAACTTCGCCTCCAGAATACTTACTATAGGGATGACCTCATCTATTTATTTATTTATTTGTTGAGTTTTATATGCCGTCATTCGGTAGAGCCATCATAACGGTTTACAAAAATATACATTTTTCTTAGCAGTTGTGTAACAGAAAAAACATTGTGAACGTTATACATTTTCTTAGCAGTTCTGCAACAATAAAAAACAATTTGAACAATCTAGGGTGGTGCTTCTGGAATTAAGGTCCTTTGTAGCATACTTGAAGGGCTTCAGGATTTGTACAAGCTGCCTCATCATTACCCAATCATGATGCCTCTGGGGGCATTGCACCCCTATCATTATTTCCAGAGACAGATCATGAAGGGGTGTCTGCTGCTCCACTAACTTCTGCAGCATGATGTAGGTGGAATTCCAGCAGATGCCAACATCTTGAATCAGACACTTGTGAATTATCCTAAATTCTTGCTGCTTTTCACATAGAAGCTGCCCCACCTTCACACTCCAACAGAAATTTTCTACTATTTTCCTGTACTTTTCTATCAGCACTTACATGAATGCATTCCCAAGGTCCCTTGGCCTACACCACTAGGGCATCCTTCACTGTAAGGTGTAGGAGGGGGGCAAAACAATGGATACCCTGAACGCCCCCATGTTCTATTCCCTTTTTTATATAGGAACATAAGAACATGCCATACTGGGTCAGACCAAAGGTCCATCAAGCCCAGCATCCTGTTTCCAACAGTGGCCAATCCAGGCCATAAGAACCTGGCAAGTACCCAAAAACTAAGTCTATCCCATGCTACTGATGCTAGTAATAACAGTGGCTATTTTCTAAGTCAACTTAATAGCAGGTAATGGACTTCTCCTCTAAGAACTTATCCAATCCTTTTTTAAACTTAGCTACACTAACTGCACTAACCACATCCTCTAGCAACAAATTCCAAGTTTAAATGTGCATTGAATGAATAAGAACTTTCTCCGATTAGTTTTGAATGAGCCACATGTTAACTTCTTGGAGTGCCCCCTAGTCTTTCTATTATCCAAAAGAGTAAATAACTGATTCACATTAACTCGTTCTAGACATCTCATGATTTTAAACATCTCTATCATATCCCCTCTCAGCAGTCTCGTCTCCAAGCTGAAAAGTCCTAACCTCTAGTCTTTCCTCATAGGGGAGCTGTTCCATTCCCTTTATCATTTTGGTTGCTTTTCTCTGTACCTTCTCCATCACAACTATAACTTTTTTAAGATGCAGCAACCAGAATTGTACACAGTATTCAAGGTGCGGTCTCACCATGAAGCGATACAGAGGCATTATGACATTTTCCGCTTTATTCACCATTTCCTTTCTAATAATTCCCAACATTCTGTTTGCTTTTTTGACTGCCGCAGCAGACTGAACAGATGATTTCAATGTGTTATCCACTATGACGCCTAGATCTTTTTCTTGGGTGGTAGCTCCTAATATGGAACCTAACGTTGTTTAACTATAGCATGGGTTATTTTTCCCTATATGCATCACCTTGCACTTATCCACATTAAATTTCATCTGCCATTTGGATGCCCAATTTTCCAGTCTCAGAAGGTCTTCCTGCAATTTATCATAATCTGCTTGTGATTTAACTACTCTGAAACATTTTGTATCGTCTGCAAATTTGATTACCTCACTTGTCATATTTCTTTCCAGATCATTTATAAATATATTGAACAGTACAGTTCCCAGTACAGATCCCTGAGGCACTCCACTGTCTACTCCCTTCCACTGAGAAAATTGTCCATTTAATCCTACTCTCTGTTTCCTGTCTTTTAGCCAGTTTGTGATCCACGAAAGGACATCACCACTTATCCCATGACTTTTGACTTTTCCTAGAAGCCTCTCATGTGGAACTTTGTCAAACGCCTTCTGAAAATCCAAATATACTACATCTACCGGTTCACCTTTATCTCCTCAAGGGCCTGTGTGTCTTTCCTGATGCCTACTCCATTCTTCAACCTGCTAGAAATCCATCTATCAGCTACAGAGAGTGAGTACAACTTCTCCCAGTCTGTCTCTCATCAGTTCCTCGCTACCTCTGTGCATCAGGCCCTACACCACCATTGTGGAACGGGTCTCCTCTGCCGAGGACCACGGACTGCTAACGCCTACCCTCTCTACTGCTCATTGGGATTCTCTCTACTCAGCTACGGGAGTGTGTTTAACATCTGCCAGTTTGTCTCTCCTACAGTGCCTTATTGGACATCTGCATCAAGGCCTTATACCACCATTGTGGGACGGGTCTCCCTCGCCAAGGATTACAGACTGCTACCAGCTACCCTGCACTCTACTGCCACCTCTAGTGGTCATCCTAACTGTACAATAAAAGAAACTATCTCTGTGTCTGTGCTATTGAGTCTAGCCCAGTGCATCAGTCTCTCTACGGAGCTCCTCCCCATAGGAGATAACATCACTGTTGCCCCTGAGAATCCACAAAACACATCGATATCATAACACTCACAGGTCTTCCCTTACTTTGATCTGTCTCCATCTCAGGGATTTCTTCCACGATCTCTTCTCTACATCCTTGGAGGCTGATGCTGGGACTGGAGTTAAGGTAGAGGGTGGACCTTGAGGAACAATGTCAAAAACACCATTCATGCTCTCTTTCTGTGCTATCTGCTCTTCCTCATCATCCTCTATTTCCCCCAAGTGGAGGCTAAGATGCTACTAATCCTCCCAGTTTTTCTTCAGCTACTAACTCTTCAACACCTGATTCATGGAAACACATACAAGATTCTTCCTCAGAATCAGTTGATACAAATATTGCCTTCACTGTGTCAACAGCAGTAAATAAAGAAGAGTGTTCTGCTGGTTTTGGGCATATGCGTCTGCTACCCCTGCTGCCCTGCTACTGTCTGCCTTGAATGGATATCCTACCTTTTCCATCTGCTCCAAAACAACAGAGAAAGGAATATGTGGTGGTGGCACATCCCTCTCCAAATTTCAGTTTTTTCTTGTTACGGGACTGGGCCGTGCCCCGGCCCCACCTCCTACCTTGGGGCCGGCCTGGCTCGCACGGAGCTCTTCCCAGCTGCATAGGCCCAATCTTCAGCCTGCCGCAGCTCTCCCTGCTCGAGGGAGATGCCACCAACCTAATGCGCTGGGTCCCTCCCCCTAGGCACGCGCACGGGGGCTCAACCCTTAAAAGGGCCAGCATGGAAAATCCTAGGACGGCCTCTGGATGACGTCACATGCTGCAGGGTATTTAAACCCTGCAGCGTGTGACGTCATCCGGAGGCTCGATCAACCCTGCAGCTCGATCAAGCTTTTGCCTTGCAACGAGGTTCCTCAGTTGTCTGAGTCTCAAGTTGCTTCTGTATCCCTGGATTGCTTCTGATTTCTGACCCGGCTTGCTTCCTGACTCATCTCAGCTTCCACCCCTTGGTTTTCTTCATTAATTAATGAAGAAACTAAAATAAAGAATTAAAAAAAAAAAAAAGAAGTGTCAAACCTAGAAGTTGGTGGCTTAAAGTAAAACGTAATCATGCAAAAAATAGCCAGTATTATTTATCTTCATGTTTGTACATAAAGACTAGATGGGCCATATGGCCTTTTGCTACGGTCAGGTTTCCGTGTAAGAACAATAAACTTTAGAGATGTGCATTAATTTGAAACATGGGTATCAGAATGACTGTCCATATTTGTTTCCTTTATGAACCCCATCAATGAAACAAAAAATACTTGGCTCATTCCTTTGTTTTCTTTTCAAGTCTATAATTGTGTTCTATACAAATATTAATAAACAGATGTAGGTAACTGTAGCAACCTACTCATGGCTGTGTGACCACACAGTCTTGTCAGAGCCCAGGTAGGACAATTTTTCAAGGAGACTAGCCAGAGGACAAATCACTATGCAACATATTTTTAAATAGCCTGTAGCTGCTATCAGGATCAAATGATGGTGACCCACGCCTACTTTAAAGTCTTCAGCTTCCACCCCTTGGTTTTGGTATCGTCTTCTGACCCGGCTCCGTCCATGACTCCGTCTTCTGCTTCATCCCTGGCTTTGGTTTGGATCTCTGACTCCTGGCTTCTGACCCGGCTTCGCTCCTGGACCCGGCTTCGCTCCTGGACTCCGACTTTGGCTTCTTCCTCACCTCAGGTATCCAGTACTTGCTGGCCCAGAGGATTCTCCTAAGTCCCAGCGGCTTGGGCTCTCATGGGCTCCTCCCAGGGGAGCCTCGGGCTGTCGAGGGTGAAAACTCTTCAGCTACCTGGGCCCAGCCTTCCTACATCTCTTCAGCCGCTGCCTGGATCCTTGGTCGCATAGGATCCCACCTAACTCCAAGAGGTCCGGGTCCCTATGGGCTCCTCCTGGGGGGGAACTCGGACTTCCAGTGGTGAAGCCTCTTCCGAGTCTCTTTCATGCTGCCTCCCAGCTGGGACGCTTGCTGTGGTCTTTCATAGCATACCATCCACTGTCCCAACCGGTCCAAGGTCCACGACCGTAACACTTCTTCCTTGAGCTGCCTTTCTCTCCTGCAATACTGGACTTGAAAAAAACTCCCTTTTCAATTTATATAATGGCTGCCTTTTTTATTGCTGCCAACCCTGCCAACATTCCCTCATCTCCCTTTTCCTGACATGATAGAATTTGTTCTGGTTAGTGCATTGCCTACTGAGGGTTTGAATATTACAAAGAATTTTGTATTTATTGGTACCATAACTATACCACCACTCACTGTACCACTCTGGTGTTTGTGTAGAGAACTATCACACACATACATACAGATAGTACAATGTATAAGTGCTGTGCTGCATATAGTATCATGCATTAGTGCTGATAGACTCCACACACAAAAGAAAACTGTTAAATACCAAATTAAAAGACTGGAAGTCTGATAAAAACTCTTTGCTTCAGTCTGTGCACTGCTCAGTGCTCACCTCGCTGGTGCTCAGATAAAGAGAAAAAAATCACTAGCACTACTGCAACTCTCTACACTGTCTCCCACCCAGACCCTCCCCCAGTGAAAAGAAAAATCAACAGCAAGTACCACCTGTCATGCTCTGGTAATTGGCATAGCAAGTGAGACCAATCTAGCCCAGAGAAGATTAGAAGCAGCCCTTTCTAACCAGTATCAACAATCCCAAGAACTTTTTATAAACTCTGAGAGAGCTTCTAAGCAACTTCTGATCAAAGTTATGGAGGAAATACAGCTTTACTTGTACATGGTCAGAGTATAAGGTGGGAGAGGGTCAGCATCATTTGATCTAAATAGCAGTGATAGGCTAGACAGAAAAATGAATAACTTGATTTGCTTTGTATGGGGGGTGTTATGGTTTTGAGGTGTTTGGTGGATTCTTAGGTACTGCAGTGATGGCCACTCCCATGGGGAGGAGCCCCGCAGGGAACTGCGATACCAGGCTAGACTCAGATGCACAAACACAGGAGATAGTTTTTATTGTACAGCTTGTAGAATTTACCAGAGGTGGCAGTAGTGAGTAGATTCCTGCCGCAGCAGTCTTGGGTTCTCGGCTGAGGAGACCTGTCCCACAATGGTGGTATAGGGAGCTCCAATGCAGATCTTCAATGGGGAGCTGTAGGTGAGACAGACTGGTAGATGTTATATTACTCACACTCTTGTAGCTTAGCGGTGGAGTTCCCAGCAGGTAGAAGTAATGGTAGCAGACACCAAGGTAGAAAACTCAAGCCCTCGAGGAGCGAGTACCTGGATATTGGATAGGCACCTGGAAAGAAGCATAGGGTCCCCAAGGAGCGGGTACCCAAGTTAGAACCCCGGAGGGTAGAGAGAGCTTCCAGCAGCAGCAAGAAGCGGCAGAGCAGCTTAGACTGGAAGAATCCAATCCTTGGTAACTCAAAGTCAGTCAGCAAATGGGCAGCCTAAATACCCGGATGTTGTGACGTCACTCGAGGGGGATGTCCCCGAGGTTCGCGCCAACATTGGAATAAAGACGTGAGTGATGCGCATGCACGTACCCTAGGAGGCCCTCAGGTGAATCATGGCGGAATGCCTTGCCATAGCCATTCCGAGGACGCCAGGGAGTGCGGAAGCAGACGCGGCAGTTGCCATTTTTCCAAGGCTGTGGAGAAAACGAATATTGAGGTGACGTATGTAGGACGAAGCCATCTGAGGCCACCGGACGCAACAGTATCCCCCTTCAAAGGACCTCCTCCAGACCCCCTACCTGGTCTTGGTTTCTAAGGATGTGATCGATGATACTGATTCAGCATCTCTTTGTCCATGATATTAGCCATAGATTTCCACGAGTTATTTTCTGGTCCATAGCCCTCCCATGACAGGAGGTATTCCCAAACTCTGCCTCTCTTCCTTACATCAAGTATTCATCAACTTTGTACTCGATGTCCTCTTCTGCGTCAACAGGAGGGGGATCTGGTGTCTTGGCGCTGAATTTGTTGAGAATGAGCAGTTTCAATAGTGGTATGTGAAACACGTTATGGATCTTCATTGCTGGGGGAAGTCTGAGACTGTAGAAGAGGATGCCCAGACGTCGGAGGATGGGAAATGGTCCAACACAGCGTGGAGCGAAGCAAGCAGATGGTAGCTTGAGTCTAAGGTGTTTTGTAGACAGCCAGACTTTATCACCAGGCTTGAAGTCAGGAGCTTTGCAGTGATGAGCGTCATAGCCCCTTTTAGCTCGGATTCAAGCTTTAATGAGCATCTCCTTGGTCTTCTTCCAAAGTTGTTGAATCTCATTGGCAGTAGCTTGAGCTGCCGGGGATGACACTGACAGCGGAAGTGGCAAAGGTGGTGAAGGTATTCGTCCATATACCACTTTGAATGGTGTTGATCCAGTAGATGTTGCTGGATGGGAGTTGATGGAAAACTCGGCCCATAGTAACAGTTCAGCCCAGTCATTCTTATGTGAACTAACGTAGGAACTCAGAGGGTATGGTTCATCCTCTCAGTTTGACAATTTGATTGAGGATGGTAAGATGAAGTGAAGTCGAGAGTGATATCAAACGTCTTGCACAAAGCCTTCCGGAATTTGGCTGTGACTTGTACACCTCTATCTGAAACGATGTGTTTAGGCATGCCATGCAGGCAGAAAATGTGGCTGATGAAAAGCTTTGCAAGTTCACTACAGTTGATAAGCTAGCAAGTGCCACAAAGTGAGCCATCTTTGAGAAATGATCCACTGTTACTCAGATGGTATTGTTGCCCTCACATCCATGGCGATGTGAGTCCAGGGTTCGTCTGGTACTGGCAAGGGTTGAAGCTGGCCCCAAGGATGTCCAGGCAGAGGTTTCTATCTGGTACAGTTGGTACAGGCCACCACCTAAGCAAAGGTGTCTTCTTTCATAGACGGCCACCAGTAGTATTGCTAAAGCGTCGCCAGCGTTCTCCGTTGACCGGGGTGTCCAGCAAATTTAAAATACCGGAGGTTGTTAGGCACAATAGTCTTGCCCGAGGTCACTGGGTGAGTAGCAGAAAGAATGACTCTCTCTGGGTCAATGATATGTTGCGGAGCATCAGGTACATCTTCAGATATGAAGGAGCGAGATAGGACGTCTGCTCTGATGTTTTTATCTCCAGGTTGGTATTTCAAAACGAAATCAAACCTGTTAAAGAACAGGGACCATCTCGCCTGTCTATGTTTGAGGCACTGGGCATGGCGAAGGTATTCTAGGTTTTTATGGTCTGTAAAAACCGTGATTTGATGTTGAGCGCCTTCAAGCCAGGGACACCACTCCTTGAACACCATCTTTATTGCCAGTAGCTCTTTATCTCCAATGCCGTAATTTCTTTCTGCCAGCGTGAAGCATCTGGAGAAAAAGGAACATGGACGTAGAATCTTGGAGTCACTGGTCTGACTTAGCACAGTCCCTACACCAACATCTGAGGCGTCAACCTCCACGATGAAGGGGCATACAGGATCTGGATGATGGAGACATGGCTTAGTAGAGAAAGTTTCCTTCAGCTTTTGAAATGCAGTGACAGCCTCTTCAGACCAATTGGCAACATTGGCACCTTTCTTTGTCAGAGCTGTTAATGGCACAGTTAGTGAGGAGTACTTCTTAATGAAGGTTCTGTAGTAATTAGTGAATCCCAGAAAACATCTAAGAGCTTTTAGACCAATGGGTTGAGTCCATTTCTGAATGCTCTCAAGCTTTTGAGGATCCATCTGGAACCCTTTGTTAGACACTATGTACCCTAAGAAAGGTTCAGATTCCTTGTGGAATTCGCATTTGGACAGCTTTGCGTATAGACGATTCTCCCGCAGTCTCTGTAAAACCTTCTTGACATCTTCCTTGTGGGTATTCAGGTCTTGAGAGAATATTAGGATGTTGTCTAGGTATAAAATGACACATTGGTAGAGTAGGTCACGCAGGATGTCGTTCATCATGTTTTGGAAGACAGCTGGGGCATTGCACAAGCCGAAGGGCATCACTAAGTACTCAAAGTGTCCATCCCTGGTATTAAACGCTGTCTTCCATTCGTCGCCTGAACGAATACGAACAAGGTTATATGCTCCTTTAAGTTCAAGCTTGGAGAATATCTTGGCTCCCTGTAGTCTGTCAAATAGCGGTCTTTGACCATGATCTCGTTTAGACCACAATAATCAATGCATGGACGTAACCCAAGTACTAGGGGGTGCATAGCCTTCTCTAGCACAAAGAAGGATATGGTCTCTGTATGAAGATCACATGTCCTTAAACTTACTGGTTCATTAAGTAGGGTTACTTCACCCGGTAAAGGCTCTCCATGGATAGAGGATAGTAGTAGCGGAGACATCATGGTAGTGGTGGGGATCCGCAGATGTTCTACTAGATGTTTTAGTATAAAGTTTCCTCCTGCCCGGGAGTCCACTAGGGCAAGAGTCTGATATTCAAGCGGTCCGCATATCAAGGAGACTAGAAGAGAGAGTGGAGGAGAAGGTGCAGTTAGACCTAAGAAGAGTCCTCCCACAGGACTTAGGTCTGCTAGTTTCCCAGACAGATTGGGCATGTTTGTACAGCATGGCCAACTTGTCCACAATACATGCAGAGGCCCACTCTTTTTCGTGTTCTTCTCTCTTTAGAAGTCAGGTGACTGCGGCCTAGTTGCATTGGTTCTTCCTCGCCATCAACAGGATTAGACTGAATAGGCTTTGATATTGTCTTGACTCAGATTTCTCCCTGGCTAGGTCTCCTGGAACTCTTGACCTCTTGAACCTTATCCCGAAGTCAGTGATTGATCCTTGTAGCCAACTTCATCAGGTCCTCCAAGGTCTCAGGCATTTCTCGAGCTGCCAGTTCGTCTTTTAGCCGGGAGTTCAGGCCTTCAAAGAGTGTCTTCAGGCATCTTGAGTCCCAATTCAACTCTGAAGCCAAAGTCTTAAATTATATGGCGAAGTCTGGTAAAGATTTATTACCTTGCTTCAGATGAACCAATGTAGATCCTGTTGTAGTGTACCAGGCAGGATCATCAAACACAGATTTGAACAGTTCCAAAAACCCAGTAAGATCCTTCAGGATGGGATCATCACGCTCCCACAGTGGAGAAGCCCAAGCCAGTGCTCTTCCATCCAGATAAAAAAGAATATATGTGGTCTTGGCATACGCTGAAGGAAAATGGTTAGGTTGCAGGGCAAAATGCATGCAGCATTGGTTGATGAATCCTCTACTAGAGATGTGAATCAAAACCGGAATTGGTTCCGGTTTCGGATTTGTGGACCATCGGGAAATTATTTTTCCCATGGTCCAATCGTTGGTTTTTTTTTTATCGGCTGCGCCAAGTTGATAACTTAAAAATACAGCCCGACCCTTTAAAATTAGTTCTTTAGTATCCCCCCACCCTCCGGGCCCCTTCAACCCCCTCCCCCCCCCCCCCCCCCCAATTTTCAAGTACCTGGTGGTCCAGTGGGGGTCCCGGGAGCGTTCTCCTGCTCTTGGGCCGTCGGCTGCCAGTAAACAAAATGGCACCGATGGCCCTTTGCCCTTAGCATGTGACAGGGTATCCATGCCATTGGCCGGCCCCTGTCATATGGTAGGAGCACTGGATGGCCCATGCCATTTTTAAAGATGGCGCCGGCTGTCCATTCCTCCTACCATGGGTAAGTTATCCTTCTAAGGCTGAATATCGCTTCTTAGCCAGATAACTTATCTAGCTAAATAGAGGTGCCCTGATCCACCCATTGCCCACCTACAAATTGTCCAGCTAACTAGCTATCTAACTGAATATTCAATGGCCGCTAGATAGCCGGAAAAGTCCTACTTATCCGGCTATCCAGTATCTGAATATGGGGCCTCCTGTGTAGTTCATCCTCATTTACAGTCTTATTATGGCATGCTTTTCTTCCATTGGGAAAAGCAGTAGCAGAAAGATTGGGGTTCTCTATGTCTCCCCCTGGCAACATTGACCTTTACACTATTTTCGGTGAGCAGCAGGTAGATTTTACGTGCCATAGTTTTTCCAGCCTGCCGCTGTCAATAGAGTGAAAATAAAGTGGCGGTCTTACAACCACTTCAGTAGTTTGTTTCTGCTGATGAACATTTCTCTAATATGCAACTGCAGCATACGAGATATTCATGCTTCTCAGTAATAATGTGTTCGTGATGGTGCCAATTTAAGTGGTTCTTAAGCCCCTGAGGCAGCTCGTTGAGCAAAACTCGGCCAGAGTCGGGCAAGATTCACTAAAGTCCTATTTTACCAATCCATTTCCTCGTGTTAATTGCTATAAGCCATCTTGGATCGGCTTCCGGTTTGTTTCATAGGTTCTTAGACTGCAAGTTTACTATTGTGATTTGTATGTACTAGAAGATAGCAATATTTAATTAAAATTTGAGGTTTTGTGCATGTGTTTTAAAAGAAGAGGCTGTAAAAACAAATGTGTGCATAGTTAATTGGATGATAAAGGTGCTATTCTTTATCAGTGTGGGAGGAGTGGAAGAATAGCCTAGTGGTTAGAGCAGTGAGCTGTGAGCCACAGAAAACCAGCATTCAAATCCAACTGTCACACCTTATCACATGATAGGAGCAAAGGCCAATTGGCACCTTTTCAGACAATGGCATTGACCAACCCAGAACTAGGGGTGCTTCAGGCTGCCACTGGACCACCAGAGATGTCTTCTAAAAGTAGGGGGGAATTCAGGGGCAGAGGAGTCCTGGGATCTCCCTAGACCAACAGGGTTTATATTTTATGTAAGGGTGGGTGGGAGGGGATGTGGGGGCCACTAGATACCAGGAATTGTATTCTATGGAAGGAGAGCCTAGGGATGGGGGATTTGGGTGCCTGGAGGATTGAAATGGGCAGGTTATCTTATTCAGAGAAGCAGTTTGTGGGAAGAGGGCGGGGCAATGCTGCATGCTATTAAAATGATTTATTTTTATTTTTTTATACTAGTAGTCCCCTCTACCAGTAGTGGGAGGACATGGGTGTGGGTCTACAAAGTTCCCCATGTGGCATTTTACACTTTGGGAGGAGGGGTAATTTTTTAGCTGCATGGTCCTTTAAGAAGAATCCTGGGGAAATTGGGATATGTGTTTTTGTCCCGATGCCCCCAAGATCTTTTATCTACTACTCCTGAGTTTGCATTATAAGAACACAGCTTGGTTTTTTAAAACAAGCCACATTATTGCATTTGCATAGGATTACCTACACATTAGATGCTTTGCATGCATTAGTACATTTTATGCATGCAAATGCATACAAAACAGCTAATTTTAATAGGGGCAGATTTGAGGAAACCACGTGATACCGTGAATGTCACATGATATCACCGTGATATGGTTATATTGCATGATAAAAAGCATATAGCACGCAATAAATGCTGTTAAACCCTTATCGTAGCTTAGTAAATGTACCTATTAGATTGTAAGCCCTCTGGGGATAGGGAAATATCTACAGTACCTGAATGTAATCCATTTTGAAGTGCCAAATGGTGGAATATAAATATATAGAAATATCTCTCTCTCTCTCTGTGTATATATATATATATATATATATATTGTGATGTAGTGCAGCGCTGCCGGGGGGGGCAGGAATGGATAAGATACCATAAGGCGGCTAGTAATACTAGAGCCAGCCAGCAGGGGGCCTATTTCAGACCGTACAGAAAAATGCCCGGGAGAGGGGCACCAGCCGCCAGCCAGCAGGGGGCCTATTTCAGACCGTACGAAAGTGCCCGGGAGAGGGGCACCAGCCGCCAGCCAGCAGGGGGCCTATTTCAGACCGTACGAAAGTGCCCGGGAGAGGGGCACCAGCCGCCAGCCAGCAGGGGGCCTATTTCAGACCGTACGAAAGTGCCCGGGAGAGGGGCACCAGCCGCCAGCCAGCAGGGGGCCTATTTCAGACCGTACGAAAGTGCCCAGGAGAGGGGCACCAGCCGCCAGCCAGCAGGGGGCCTATTTCAGACCGTACGAAAGTGCCCGGGAGAGGGGCACCAGCCGCCAGCCAGCAGGGGGCCTATTTCAGACCGTACGAAAGTGCCCGGGAGAGGGGCACCAGCCGCCAGCCAGCAGGGGGCCTATTTCAGACCATACGAAAGTGCCCGGGAGAGGGGCACCAGCCGCCAGCCAGCAGGGGGCCTATTTCAGACCATACGAAAGTGCCCGGGAGAGGGGCACCAGCCGCCAGCCAGCAGGGGCCTATTTCAGACCGTACAGAAAAATGCCCGGGAGAGGGGCACCAGCCCACTCTCCCACCGAAATAGTCAAATAACTGTGCCCTGCATCCCGCAGGGAACACAGAAGAAAGGCCTGAACAAAATCAGCCAGCAGGGGGCCTATTTCAGACCGTACAGAAAAAATGCCCGGGAGAGGGGCACCAGCCGCCAGCCAGCAGGGGGCCTATTTCAGACCATACGAAAGTGCCCGGGAGAGGGGCACCAGCCGCCAGCCAGCAGGGGGCCTATTTCAGACCGTACAGAAAAATGCCCGGGAGAGGGGCACCAGCCCACTCTCCCACCGAAATAGTCAAATAACTGTGCCCTGCATCCCGCAGGGAACACAGAAGAAAGGCCTGAACAAAATCAGCCAGCAGGGGGCCTATTTCAGACCGTACAGAAAAAATGCCCGGGAGAGGGGCACCAGCCGCCAGCCAGCAGGGGGCCTATTTCAGACCATACGAAAGTGCCCGGGAGAGGGGCACCAGCCGCCAGCCAGCAGGGGGAGCAGGTGAAGGCGAGAAACTACAAATCCCAGGTTCCTAGAACCACCACCTGACCTGTGGGGAGAGCCTGGAGGAGAGCAGGTGGCAGACTTGGACTAATGAGTCACACAGGTGAGCCTAGGGAGCTAGAGGAAGGGGGCGTGCCTAGGTAGCGGCAGTGGCCAGAAAAAGCCAGTGCCAGGAAGCAAAGGGGGAAGGAAACGGAGGTAGGTTCCAGGGGAGAGGAATCCTCCAGCTGTCTCAGGGGCACAGCCTAGCCAGAAAAGGGAAACAGAGAACCTGTACCCTAAGGGAAGTTAGGGCAGGTGTGTTTGCGGGTGAACTGGAGAGCCGGGGGGCTCAAACAGTACCTTTGCTCCAGCACATGTGTTAAGGGGTTAGATTGCTGGAGAGCGGGGGCAGGGTCATTTGTTCAGCTCCTGAGGGGACGGAGCCAATGTAACAGATTCAGCTACTCTCCTTTAGAAAAATGCTTTGAGGAACCTCTCTCTCTCTCTGTGTTATCTTTGGGGGTTGGGGGACTGCTTCAACCCCACGCCACACAAAGAGAACCCAGAAGCCCAGCAAAACCAGGGCCGCCGGAGACCTGAACCCAGGGAGTCCTGTGAGACTGAGGGACTCCAGGGATATCCAGGACTCGCGAGGGGCCTGAACCGGAGGCAGTGGAGCGGCACCCAGGGCAGCACGGGCGGTGAGCCTTCACAATATATATATATATATATATATATATATATATGAATATAAGGTAACTGTGTGTGTTTGAACGCTGTTTGTTAAGATATTTGTGCTGCATACCAGTACTGTAAGAAAATTTTGAAATGCATACAGTACTTGGGATGCGCACACATTTTTTTTCATTGGTGTTTCGTTTTCGGGGCCGGGGTGGGCCATTTCGGTCTACTCCCCGAACCCGAAAACCTTTTTTCGTTTCTATTTCGGGAAAAACCCGAAAAAACAAAAAACCCCACCCCAACACTTCAAATTATTTAACTATAATCCCCGCCCCCCCCAAGACTTACCGAAAGTCCCTGGTGGTCCAGAAGGGGTCCCGGGAGCAATCTCCCTCTCTCGGGCCGTCGGCTGCCTGTAATCAAAATGGCGCCAGTGGCCCTTTTATCCTTACCATGTGACAGGGACTACTGATGCCATTGGTCGGCCCCTGTCACATGGTAGGAGCAATGGCATTGCCAGGCCTTTTTGAAAATAGGCTCAGCGTGCTCAAGGCCTGGCAATGCGCGTAAAGGCCGGATTTTACGCATGCGGTCTTTTTAAAATCTGCCCGATATTGTTCTATGCAATTATACTTCCTGCCTGAGGTATGTGATATGTGATAAAGCATTGGTATCCATGTACATAATGTGTAGAATGCAAGTATGTATATGTGATGGATGACTGAATATGTGTGTAAAAACAAGGGGAGTAAGCATGAATAGAATGAAAAAAATACCTAGAATAATTCAGGAGAAATATGAAAGTCATGTAGGCTAATGTATGCATTAGCAATGGACAAAACATCTTTTAAAAAGTAAGCATTACAATCTCTGTCAGAAGTGGTACAGGCCTTTCGAAAGTGACTTTTGCATGGGAAATCCTTGGCAGTCTTACAAATAAACAAGGTTCTTAAAAAAATTATCTTTATTTTCTAATAATGGCACATATGTGTTTGGGCATTTGTATGCATGTCTGCAGAGGAATGGGGGATACTAATAGAGTGTCTATGGTGGTTTCTCCTGTAAACTATCTCTAGATAGATAGTTATATGTGTTTGTGCATACATGTATATGCATTAAGGGCCAGATTTTAGCACCTACGCGCGACTCGGCGTGCACAAATCTACGCCCGATTTTATAACATGCGTGTGTTATAAAATCCGGGGTCGGCGCGCGCGCGGGGGTGCACACGTGCACCTTGTGTGCGCCGAGCAATAGGGGAGCCCAGATGGCTTTTCCCGTTCCCTCCGAGGCCGCTCCAAAATCAGAGCGGCCTCGGAGGGAACTTTCCTTCCACCCCCCCCCATCTTCCCCTCCCTTCCCCTACATAACCCGCCCCCCAGCCCTACCTAAAAAAAACCCTAACCTTTGTTTGGCAAGTTGCGCCTGCCTCTGGGCAGGTGTAGGTTGCGCGCGTCGGCCAAGTGCCAGCGCGTGATCCCCCAGCCTAGTGGCCCTACGGAGGCCTCTAGCTGCGCCCCCCCCCGCCCCGCCCCTTTTTTCAAGCCCCGGGACATACGCGTGTCCCAGGACTTGCGCGCGTCGCTGGGCCTATGCAAAATACTCTCGGTGCATATAACCCCCCAGTACACGCGTAGGGCTTTTAAAATCTGCCCCTAAGAATGTGTATTCATTTGAAATGAAACAGGAAATTTGTAATGAAACTTCCTGTTTCATTTCAATTTGTTTTTAAAACGAAACGAAAAAAAAAACTACATTAAATTTTGTTTTCATTCATTTTCTTAAAGCAAAGTTTTTGCCTCTAACAAAAAAAAAATTAACCCTTCCCAGAGCCCTCTCCGATCCCCTCCAAACTCCTGAACAGTTACCATATTTTTCCTTTTTCACATGATCCCCAGAAATTATGCTGGTTGAGCAAGGCTGGCACCATTGTTAATTTTATCTATACGAAGGTTGGTGGCATTTTGTATGGATAAATTAACAATGGCACTTGCCTTAGTCTCCTGGTGCCATTTCTAAGCAGAAGCAACCAGGGATTTTTCCTGCCCCATGAAGAAAGAAACATTTGGTTAAAGGGTCTGAGATGATGGGAGGCCTGGGAGGTTTTTTCCTTCTCCAACAAGTCCCAATATATTTTTTGTTTTCCTTTTCCTTTCATGTTTTTTCCATGTTTTAAAGTTTGTTGTTTGTTTCATTTCTTTTTTTTTTTTTTTTTTTTTTTTTTAAATAAGAGAAAAAAATGAAAAAAAAAATGCCTCTGCACACCTCTTTTGTATCTATATACAGGACTTAATTTATAGATAAAAAGGAAAGTGGAATTTTGAAGCTGGGCGTAAGAAGGGATGAGGGCCCAAAGTGCCATGTGCGATGGGGTAGGGATAGGGCCCAGAACCCAAACAGACACTCAAACTATCCAAAACACATTCCTGAACACACTCTTCCTTTGCCTTGCTCCAGTGATCCTCCATCCCCAGCCCCCACCAGTGCTCAGCCTCTGGCTATTCTTCCCCCACAGAACTGATTTACACTATCAGCTCTGCTCCACTTCCTCAGGTCCTGGAGAAAAGGGGGCAGAATACTAAAATCTGATTTGAAATACAAGGACAAAACTATACAGCACTCTCCAAGTCTTTATACCTGTTTATTCATTATAAATAGTAAATATTTACCGCACTTTTTACATGAAAGACATTTTACAACACATCTGTTGTTGGTAGAGCCTGCACCACAAAGACAGTAATTCATTTGTTCCATCACCCTTTAAGAATAATGCATGAGCTAACCTCTGTACTATGCCTAGTCTCACTAATTTCACTAATTCGTAGTCCGAAACGCTAAAAGGAATGTATCAGCGCTCCACCTCAGTCACCTTTTCAAGAACACAAAAAAATAAAATAAATAACAGCCTTCCATGTCCACCTTCCTCTTTACGCCTCAAAACATAAACAATGACATTCTAAAATGTCACAGCACAAACATGTAAACTTCAGTTTCCTATTGGATTTTTCCTACTAAATAGTATGTCATTGTATCATTTTTAAAAAAAAGCATACATGTTCCCCAGACACAATGTCTGCTTCTGTCCTGGGTGTCACCAAGAAGAGATGGGAGAGAGAATATAAACCCAGTCATTTCATATTCCCACCTTCCTGACTAGGCCTTGGAAACATGAGATAGATTCCTGTTCTCCAGAAGATTTTTAAAACTACTGTCACACACCATAATGAATCATGAAATATGCAAAAATAAAAGTACCTGTAAAAATATAGTTCTGAATCTATATATATCACTTTGAATGTTTCCAGAGAGGTACAGAGTATTGCACATTGATAGGCAGTTATGAAAATCAGTCATTTTTCTTCCTTGTTGGATCTACATACCTCACGGGCTTCAGACGGCTTCCTACATGGAAAAATCTAGAGCACTTTCCTTCATGTATGTGCTATGCCCTGGGATCAAAGCTTGCCCAGGAGGCTTAGGAACACTGTGATAATTAATAAAGAGTGGGAAAAGGACCGTTAACCTGGCTTCCCATAAATTGCCATATACTGTGTCCTCTACTTCCAGTGTGTAGAATTCTATTTTACTTCTGCCCGTTTCATAATCTGAGAAAGTTTAATGTTCTAGTGACAACTGAGCAAGAACTAGTTCTCAGAGTTCAACCAGGTTTTACAGTGTTCTCTTTTTTTTTATC
Organism: Rhinatrema bivittatum; assembly: GCF_901001135.1. NCBI lineage: Eukaryota > Metazoa > Chordata > Amphibia > Gymnophiona > Rhinatrematidae > Rhinatrema > Rhinatrema bivittatum. The sequence goes on from NC_042623.1 coordinate 149,034,011, forward strand.
CAAATTAGGTTTTTGTTTTGATCAAGACAAGAATGGAATGCTTTCTTTGTCCTTGCAGGCATAGGAATTTTTCACAATGCCTCGGAACGGCTTTGCTTTAGTCACTTATTGCTCTTGGTCATTATTTTTCTGGATGAGGTGTCCTGCATATTACAACAATGTCTAGAAGAAGCAGCTGCTGGGGAGCGATGAGAGGGCTTATCCAGTTCTTCCTTGCCCCAGTCCATGCTGCATTTCATTGAGAAGACCCATCCTAACCCTGGATCCATGGGAGATGAGAAAGCCCAGCCAGTTTTAACTTGAACAGTTCATTTATGCGATATCTGGCTTCAGGTAATGAAAGGCACCTGTAGGATGGCAAAAGACATATTTAAGGCCCACTGTGTGATAACTTCACTGCAAAGGGCAATGTCAACCACAGGTTGACACTGTCATATCTAATACAAATATATCAAAGCAATGGGACTAATATTTTTATTCCTAGGACAAGTTTGACAAAACTCTATGTATCTGGGATCATATACAATAATGATTCTTGAGCTGACCTTATTATGGGCATATGTTTTTAATACTGGAATGCCAATGGTTATTTCATTTTGGGTAACCCTTGTGCTTTACCTAATGGCAGTCAGGTTTCATGTCTCAACAATTAATAACATCAAGATGTTGTTGACATCACTTAAGAAAATAATTATGCAACAGAACTCTTGCTCCTACAATCAGCTATGTTAGCAAATAAAATATCTCTAGTATAAAAGAAAGGCTAAGATACAGAAAGAAAACTAGTCAGTTCTTCGTTAAAAATAAAGTTTTATCCTGTTTCCTTAATCAAGTTGCCAAAGACATCGCTGACATTTTACAATTGAAAAGTGCTATTTTGATTCAAAAGAGAATTAATATTTAAATACTGTATCTACAGTATGTAGCAGGGTCACAAGGGAAGGAAGATGCCATAATTAGGGTTACTTGCTTTAATCAGGTTAAAGCAAATTAAAGCAAGACAAATGGGGCCAGCTTGATCACTCAGTGGCAGAGCTGTGTGCTGCCATGCAGGGGCCCTGGGTTCAATTCCAGGCCAGGATCGCGGCTGCCTGCACCAGCCAGGGAGAGGGATGATGCAGAGGTAACTTTAACAACCCCAGTCATCACTCAACAGTGACACCTTGTGACCAGGCTCAGGATCCACATTCCTGCATTCTGGAGGGAGCCACAGTCTGTGGCCTGGGCAAGGACTACCACTGCAACAGCTAGCAGGAATGTGCATTCATTTGAAACAACATAGACAATATCAACGGCATTGTCTATGTCGTTTCACTGTTTTTGAAACAAAAAAAACAAAACACAACATTTTGTGGGTTTTCCCTAACATTTTTGTGTGCACTGTTTGCAAATATTGGGGTAGATTTTCAAACCTGCACGCGGGCGTACATGTGCACATGCTACCCGGCATGCACATATGCACGCCCAATTTTATAAAATCGGGGGTTGGCGCATGCAAGGGGGTGCACAATTGTGCACCTTGCGCGCGCCGAGCCTGCACCGAGCCGCACTGCCTTCCCCCATTCCCTCCCACCCCACCTTCCCTTCCCTTCCCCTACCTCCCCCACCCTTTCCCCCCATATCTTTTTCATTTCCTTTTTCTTGTTTTAAAACTTACTTCAGCCCTGGGGCTGAAGTAAGTTGAGTGTGCCGGCCAACTGCCGGCACGTGATCCCCACCACAGTGGCCATGCGGAGGCCTCTGGCCACAGCCCCGTCCTGCCCCCGGACCGTCCCGCCCCCTCCCCGCCCCTGGACTGCCCCTTTTTGCAAGCCCTGGGACTTACACGCGTCCCAGGTCTTTACGCGCGTTGCCGGGCCTTTTGAAAATAGGCCCGGCGTGCATAACCTTTTGAAAATCCGGCCCAGTGTGTATAGGTACACAAAACAAACAGTGTAACCCAGAGGTCTCTGGAGACCCACTGCCCCACCTGCCCCATGGAATAAGCTGTTTCCCAAAAAAGTAACATTTTCTCAAATAAACTCCTGGTCACAGGCACCTCCCCCACCCTGTAGCTCTTCCCCTTAGTTAAAAAATAACCCTTCTCCAGGATCCCGAACCCCACAGCCCACCCTGGCCCACCCTTGCGACTTACCTAATTCTCCCTGATGGTCTAGTGTGATCCCGAGAGCAGCCCCTCTGCTCCCGGACCTGGCGGACACCATTTTTGAAAATGGCACTGGCCACCCTTTGCTTCTGTTGTGTGACAGGGGCTCCAGAGGCCCCTGGTTTCAGATAATAGTGCATGCTATTTGCAAATATTGCAGACTATTTTCCAAAACCAAAAGCAAAAATGAAAAACTGAAACTTAAAAAAAGCGAAAAACACCAGATCAAAATGACACAACATGCTAAACAAAATATTTTGCTGTGCACGTGCACATCTTTAATGGCTAGGGTAAGTTAGGTAGAAGGGGATATAAGCAAACAATAGGGAAAAAATCCCTGATAGCTGTGACTGAAGGCACTTGGCATCGTATCTCAAGAGAGGACATTTCTGATTAAGCTGGAAAACCAAAACTTCTGAAACCTCCACCCCAACCCTCCACCTCAAGAAAGGCGAGACTAGAGAGACTTACTTTGTCCATATTGTCCATACTGGTATCCTGCAACAGGGTCCATGCTGTAACCTGTGGTGCTGTAAGTTGCTGGACAGTAGGACTGAGATGTAGGAAGACTGTCTAAATTTTTCATGTGCTCAAGTCTTTGACTACAGCTGGCTGATACAGTGGTGGTTGGTTCAAGGCCTCCAGTCAAAGGCGAAAGAGCGTAATCGTTTTGAGGCTGATGTGGCACACCGCCATGATTAGTTAGGAGTCCCATTACCTAAGAGTATTAGACAGATGTTAAAACTATATTTTAAAGTTGCATGTTCTACAGTTTAATAGCAGCTAATGGGATGGCCTGAGTAATGAGTTCAAAAAGTAAACATTATGGTGTATAAGGCTAAGTAAGTTTAAACTATACTTGCTTTTTCTGCAGTATGTTTTATATCAAAGCATCCGTAGTGAAACTTATTTACTGTAGAAGATGCATGCAGTAGAGAGTCTTGTAAGCTAAATGCGCCAGTTCTGCATTCATTAGCTTAATCTGCCAAAAGACATTTTCAAATCCTTCTCCAGTTTCAATATTTCAAATCAGCTGCTCCTATCTGATTGTACCAAAATTACATGGTTCAAAAAAAGCAACTCATTATTTTAACTTGATGCCATTCTCCTCTTGAAGTAATGTTTCTATCACATGATTAAGCTCAAAAGATAAAACAAGTATATTCAGCATTCAGCATGGAAACTGATGTGTCTGAAAAATATTTATGTTGGCTTGGACACCACGATTTTGTCTAGAGCTGAAAATGTAAGCAACAAGGCCCTGCCGGAAATGGGTTTCTTCCATTCTGTGCCTACAGCAAAACTTAAGCAGGGCCCCTAATAATGTTTATCAGAAGTCTAAAAATCTTCAGCAATTACCATAGAAGGCAAGGGCCTTTACATCATGAAATAGAGTACTTATTTTGTTCAAATTTTTGTTCCCGTAGTAAAACATTCTGAAAGTGACCTTTCTTATATGAATCCCCTAGACAGCACTTCCTCTAGCTAACTTGGATTTCAGTGGAGGAAAACATCCTGCAACTACAGTCACTGCACAGAAACATTTGTTCTAATGTTAACTGCAGCGAAAATTCATTTCCAGTCTCTCAATGATATACACATGTGCATGGGTAAGTACAGGCATCCTTCAGCGCAGAATTACTCTGATGTAGCAATCTCATCTAGATATAAAGTAATTTCAAAAAGAAAAACTTGACAAAGCACTAAACCCCTGAAAACAAATGACCTCAAATAAGTGGCACCAGATATTAGAGGCCAGAAAGATACAATGAATTTTGGAAAGTGAATTCCCATTAAAATGATTTTCCTGTATTTTGCCCTTGTCATTTTCTTCATATACCTTTCACAACCCCCTCAGTAACTAACTTTACACCCTATGTTATCAAGTGATTTCTTTTTCATTTTTCAGTCAAAAAATTATTGATCACAAACTTCTACTACTAAAAATAATTATTATTATGGTCCAAAACTGGAAAGCATCACATCTCCACAAGCTGACAAGAGGACATTTTCAGCATTGAGTAATGCAAGTATACTGTAGTTTAGGTTACTATTATTATTATTATTTATCATGTATTATTGCATTTATATACATAGATTTTATTGTAACCCACTTTGGGCATATTATTTTTAAAGGCAGAACATCAAGGTACAGGAAACAAATGGCATAAATAAATAAATAAATAAATAAATAAATAAATATGTTCCTTCTTCATTAACCATTACCAAGAACAAGACTCATTTCTAGTCACTGAATGCAGTATTTTGCTTTAGAAACTAGAGCTATTAGTAATCAGTTATAATTCTGCTTGACAAATATAGAATGTGAAATTTTAAAAATCAATCTATGAAGAAATAGTTTATTGCCATCTAAAAATTATGGGGTGACTTTTAAAAGCCTGGCACGCACCAAAGCTGAGAGATATCCAAGTATTGTCCATCCGGCGCACACCATGCAGATTTTAAAAGCCGCCCGAGTAGGTGTGCATTTCCCAGCACACGCACAAATAAGAAGTTGCAAAAAAAGGGGTGGGGGTGGGCGTGGTCTGAGCAGGCCATGGGCGGGACATGGGCATTCCGGGACTTTAACATAAAATGTATGTGTAAGTATTTATGTACACAAACGCCTGCCAGTGTCCCCTGATGCATAACCTTACTACTGCAATGGATGGCATGCAAATAATAAAATAAAAAATTGTAGGCTAGTCAGCAGGGTTTTAAGGATTGGTGCTAACAGGGTAAAAGGGTAAGGAAGTCCTGTCCCTTATCTGGACAAACTGGGAACAAACTGGGGAAACTGGTAAATTGGGTTGGCGCGCATGTCTACTAAAATCTCCCCACTTACACGGTAGAGGCGGCATTTGCATGCACATGTGCTTGTCCATATAAAATTGCGTGCACATGTATGAGCGTATAGCCTATTTTATACCATGTGCACATATATGCACGTATGTTATATTATATCCACATCCTTTAGCGCAAGCCGGCATACTCGCATACATGTGCGCCCGCACGCCGGTATCAAAGTTACAGTCCCTCAGTTTTAGACTAAGCCTAATTAGCTATTTTGCTTTAAAAAAAATTTTCTTCTTGTTAAAACCTTCATTAAATCTAGGATCTTAAATTGGATGTTAAATCTAGGATTTAAATTGGATATTAAATCTAGGATGTTAAATTGTCAACCAGTTATACTGTTCCATATGTTCTACGGTTCCATGTAAAGCTCCGCTCTCTGTTGAGCAGTTCTTCGTTTTATGTAAACCGGAGTGATTTGTAGTCCCTACAAGAACTTCGGTATATAAAAATTAAAAATAAATAAATAAATAAATAGGATCTATATTATCGTGGACTTGTTACAGCAATCATGAAATTAATATTGTACTCTTTATGTCTTAAGTTATGTTATAAGATCACTGTAAAGCTCTAAATTTGCAATAAATAGCTAATTATATTTTTTAATTTGAAGTTTCACTTTCCTATGAATTCCTTTTTCCGTAGATACGATTGAGACAATTTCTGCTCTTGAAAAACTGGCATAGTGACTTGAAACGGAAAATTCAGAATGTGAATGGTAAAGTTCTGCTTTAAAATGGTTTCTTCCGATTTAAGTGCCTTAGGAATCAACCTGCAGTTGATTAGCATCTAAATAATTAGATTTTTGCTTGTGTCTGTTTGAAAGCTAGAAGGGGGAAGTTGCCTGAGGGGAAACAGTTTCACTTTAAGGTATGTGCCATGACCTTATCACCCATACATGGAGTTAAAGGAAGGGCATGAATGACTTTCACCTAATCAGTGGTAGAAAACAATTGAGGAGCTAAGACCCAGTTCAATCTATATTCGTTTCTGTTTCAGCCAAGTGCTATGTTCCTCATTATTGGAAATGACCCCCTAATGCCTCTCATTTGGCGTTGTGCAGGCCATGGAAAAGTGAAAAAGAGGAAGGCTCCCGGCTTAGAAAATTACATCTACACAGATCTTCTTTTTTGTTGTTTAAACATACTTCATCCTAGATAATATGTCTGTTTAGTAGAAGGGAGACAGTAGAGCAGTAGGACCACAACTTTTATTCAGTATTAAAAGGCCATGGGCTTGTGATTAAAATTTGGTAAAACATTTCGAAATCTACAGATTACAGTTTGTTAAACGCAAAAAAGGAAATAAAATATTGTTCCTGGCAACTTTAAACTCATATCAACTTTGTTTTTATTCTCAGGTTCATTTTCTATAGGCTGTCAGTCAAGGGTCTCTTCCATCCACCCCCCCCCCCCCCCCCCCCCTCTCTACCCCAACACTCTCTGCACAGGACTTATTTCTCTAATTTATACTGCCACTAGTTTTATAGACTTTTGAATTTTTGCTATTTTAATGGAAACAGGAGTACGGTTGTTTTTCATTTGACCTTGAAAACATGAATAAAAAGCAGTTTAAAAAAATTCTAAAGTTGAAAGTAACACTGTAATGCAATCTGTTTATATTTTAATCTGGTGATATTTGAATTCTGATGGTCGGAGAAAGGTAGTATCATTACACCATACTTCCACCTAGTCTTGGGACTTTTAAAACTGGGCCCTCTCTCAACAATAGCAAGCAACATTCTTTCCATTCAGCACAAATTTTCAACATATATTTGTTTCAGTCCTTGTCCTTTTTTAACTTATGCACAATAGTTTTTATAATTACATGTGCAACTCTAAAAGTTAGGGTTACAGGTGGAAAGTTATGTGCGTAAGTTTCTGCACATAAACAGATGAAAAAGAGCACAGACAGGCAAATGATGAGGCATATAAGGCATAATCACAGCAGAAATACTGTTAAGAATGCCTAAAAAATGAATAAAGAAATTATTACCATTCATGAGATTAAAAAAATATATATCTGGGCAATCTGTGCTGGCCCAACGTCTCAGTGGCAATGCTATGAACAGCCCCACAGAAGGTCCCAGTTCTTTCCCTGTGTTGGATCTTCTACATCCCAAGTCAGCTGGAGCTGAGGATGCTGTGAAGGCAGTATCTGCAAGCCCTGGGGAGGAGGAGGTTGAGGTTGACATGATTGCATGTCGCCCATTGCAGGGCCCATGATTGCAGCATTTCAGAAGGAACCCTAGTGCATGGCCCCCAGCCAAGGACTGTCACTGCAACAACTAGACTATATGTGTGGATGAGGCATAAAATCAAGGGAAAAATCCACAGGTAACTGAAAGGTTCAAGGCACTGTAATACAGTCTGGTTCCAGTTGAGCTGAAGGTCCAAAAGACCAGCAGGAAACTGCTGGGTCAAATATAGGGCTAGATTCATCATTCTTCGCAGAATGATGTATTTTGCTGTATTCATCATTCTTTGCAGAATGATGTATTTTGCTGTATTCATCATTCTTCGCAGAATGATGAATACAGCAAAAAAGGGGGCGGGGCAAAGGGGGGCGGGCCTGCGAAAGGCGGCAGCCATTCACATCACGATGGTGTGATTTCGCCGGCCGCGGTGCAACCGGCTGCAGCCTTTCTCCCAAATAGCGCCACCATAAAAGGTAGTGCTATTCGCAGCGCTACAGCCAGCGATAATGTCCCTCACATTATCTCCGGCAGTGGTACGGGTGGCCGACTCCGCTCCCTCCCCACCCCGACTCCTCCCCTTCAGCTTATTTGCATCCTATCGCACGCAATAGGATAGATAGATAGATAGATAGATAAGAACATAAGCATTGCCATACTGGGTCAGACTAAGGGTCCATCAAGCCCAGTATCCTGTTTCCAAAAGTGGCCAATCCAATTCACAAGTACCTGGCAAGTACCCAAACATTAAATAAATCTCAAGCTACTATTGCTTAATAATTAATAGCAGTTTATGGATTCTTCCTCTATGAACTTATCCAAACCTTTTTTAAACCCAGTTACACTAACTGCTGAAACACATCCCCTGGCAATGAATTCCAGAGCTTAACTATATACTGAGTGAAAAAATATTTTCTTTGATTTGTTTTAAATTAGCTACTTGCTAATTTCATGAAGTGCCCCTTAGACCTTCTATTATTTATCTGAGAGAGTATATAACCGATTTACATTAACTTGTTCAAGTCTTTTCATGATTTTGTAGACCCCTTTCATATCTCTCCTCAGTTGTCTTTTCTCCATACTGAACTGCCCTAACTTCCTTAGCCTTACCTCAAAGGGCAGCCGTTCCATGCCATTTACCATTTTGGTCACCCTTTTCTGCACTGTCTCCAGTGCAACTCCGGTATATCTTTTTTGAGATGTGGCAACCAGAATTGCACACTGTATTCAAGATGCGGTCTCACCATGGAGTGATTCAGCAGCAGATTGAAATCCATCGTTTTATTTGCCATTCCCTTCTTAATAATTCCTAACATTCTGTTTCTTTTTTGATCATCACAGCACACTGAGCTTACAATTTCAATGTATTATCCACTATGACACCTAGATCTCTTTCCTGGGTGTAACTCCTAAGATAGAACCTAACTGTGTAACCATAGCAAGGGTTATTTTTCCCTATATGCACCACTTTGCACTTATCCACGTTAAATTTCATCTGCAATTTGGAAACCTAATCTTCCAGTCTCACAAGGTCCTCCTGCAATTTATCACAATCCACTTGAGATTTAACTACTCTGCATAATTTTGTGTCATCTGCAAATTTGATCACCTCACTTGTCATACCCCTTTCCAGATCATTTATAAATATATTAAAAAGCACCAGTCCAAGTACAGATCCCTGAGGCACTCCACTGTTTACCTTCTTCCACTGAGAAAACTGACCATTTAACCCTACTCTGTTTCCTGTCTTTTAATCAGCTTGCAATCCAAAGAACATTGCCTCCTATCCCATGACTTTGTAGTTTTCTTATAAGCTCTCATGCAGGCCTTTGTCAAACGCCTTCTGAAAATCCAAATATACCACATCTACTGGTTCACCTTTGCCCACATTTATTTATTTATTTATTTATTTAAAAATGTTTCTATATCGCTTTTACAAAGTTTAGTCAAAACAGTGTACAGAAGATATAAATGTATAAAATATATAAATATAAATATTAAATATATATATAAATGTACAAAAAATGTAGGAGATTTGTGAGGCAAGACTTCCCTTGGGTAAATCCATGCTGGCTATGTCCCATTAAACCATGTCTATCTAAATGTTTTGTGATTTTATTCTTTATAACAGTTTCCATGATTTTTCCCAGCACTGAAGTCAGGCTCACCGGTCTATAGTTTCCTGAATTAGCCCTGGAGCCCCTTTTAAATATCAGGATTACATTGGCCATTTTCTAATCTTCAGGTACAATGGATGATTTTAATAATAGGTTACAAATTAACTGAAATAGGTCAGAAATTTCATTTATTTTTTTTTTTAGTTCTTTCAGAACCCTGGGGTGTATGCCATTCAGTCCAGGTGATTTACTACTCTTTAGTCAATCTAGCCTACCATATCTTCCAGGTTCACAGTGATTTGGTGCAGTTGATCTGAATCATCGCCCTTGAAAACCATCTCTGGAACAAGTATCTCTCCAATATCCAAAACACTGAAGCAAAGAAATCATTTAATCTTTCCGCGATGGCCTTATCTTCCCTAAGTACCCCTTTAACCCCTCGGTCATCTAATGATCCAACTGACTCCCCTTGCAGGCTTTCTGCTTTGGATATATTTTTTAAAGTTTTTATTGTTAGTTTTTGCTTCTACGGCCAACTTCTTTTCAAATTCTTTCTTAGCCTGTCTTATCAATGTCTTACATTCAACTTGTCAATGCTTATGCTTAATCCTATTTTCTTCTGATGGATCCTTCTTCCAATTTTTGAATAAAGATCTTTTGGCTAAAATAGCCTCTTTCACCTCACTATTTAGCCATGCTGGCAATCGTTTGATCTTCCTTCCACCTTTCTTAATGCTTCTTAAACCTAAATGCTGCATTTATTTTTAATGAAAGCATTCTTATACATTGAATTATTTAAAAATGTAAATATAAGGATATTCAAACTGAGCAAGTTAACAAAAAGAATAAAAAGCAGTAAATTTCAATAGAAATAGTTGACAAAAGAGTTGAAATTCAAAGATACATCTGGTCCCTCATCAGAGGTCATATAGAGTCTATATTTCATCAGCTAAATAATGGCCATAAAATTAAAGAAAAGTTTATCCCACAGAAATAAAAACAGGTAAGTTAATACTGTTGGTATTTTCATATGCAAAAGCTACCATGGGTATAATAAAACTCTCATATGTTTTAATTCATTTCCACATGCTTGCATTTTATATGCTCTGTGAGCTTTTCTGCAATTAATATGATTTATGGAGGAAGGCTCAGAGCATGTAAAATATTTGGGAGTCCTGTGCTATTTCTTTTGCCTTCTTGGAGGGAAAGATTTAAGGGAGAAGGCACAGGGAAAATTGTCAATAGTTAACATTAAGTTCAACTGACAGAATCATAAAGTTACTAATATCCTCTTATCTGACCCTGACACATTTGTAGCATGTAATTTACAGAAGCTCTGTCCAGGGAATCTTGACAAATGCTTCTAAAAACGTCAGAGCAATGTTCCGTTCTGATATAAAACAGATGTGGGTCAGATCCCTCCCCCTTCCACCCAGGTTCATCACTCACATTGAGAATTTCAATTGTGTTACCTGCTGTTCTCTCTCCTCACTGCCAAATAAAGTAGCTCAATTCTATTTTTCTTAAAGGAAAATATAATGCACTTTGTTAGGACTTGGCTTATGCAATTAATGGCCAATCTCAACTAATGTTCTTGCATTTGACAATATTTACCTAATTCGTTTTGCTGCAATCATGTATTCATAGCATAATACACATGTAAAGCATTATCCCTTTAAAATGTGTAGTATCCTATCCTATTTGTAGTATCCTATAACCAATCTCTCTCCACATCTGAGTATAAAATCACTGGGAGAACACAGAGGTTATCTGTTAAAAACTTTGCTAGCAATGTACAAATCATTTTGTTTTAGCAAATATATTAGCAAAGCAACTCTGGACATATTTTCATAGTCATACTGTCAAATTTTCCTGAAAAATTAAAATGTTATAGAAAATAATACTGATTTTTTTTTTTTCCTGTCATTGGGTTTACTCTTAAGAGTCAATTTTTAAAGGGCCATGCTGATTTCATAACATGTGCACATCGCCGCATGGCTGTTATAAAATCGGCTACCCGCACGCACCATGTGCGCCTGACTTTATATCGGTGCGTGCATGTGCGCGCGGGTTCCAACTTGTGAGTGCAAGAGGTGGTATTTTATTAAAAAAAATGCGCAGTGATGCAATCGGGCCTTTGCCCAGTTCCCTATCGCCCTAATTGACCTTCTTCCCTTCTCCCCTCTCCTCCCTGACCCCTAATCCCCACCTAACTAGTCAATTCGTTTTTTGTTTTCCTACTTACGTCAGCTCAGCAGCACTGGCCGGCTGCCAGTGCACACTTCACCAGAACAGCACAAAATGATGGTATCCCAGCCAGCCCCTCCCCAGGTCCCGCCCCACCCAGACCCCGGACCACCCATTTTTAGATGCCTGGCACTCCCGCGCGTATCGTCAGATATGTGCGTGGCCAGGCCGCTATGAAAATGCACTCGGCGCATGTGTGACCCAGCCACGCGCGTATCTGTTGGTACTGGGGTGCGCCGGCATTTAAAAATTCCCCCGTTAGGTGGTAACTTTCTAACTGACACACATGCGCACATTTGCAAGCATACGTCAGCCCACACCAGGTACAAAGCCATTTTATAACATATGTGCACATATGCACGCATGTTATAAAATAGCCTGGCTGTGCACACGTGAGCTAAATTTTGAGAGTTCTCCAATAGTTGAAAAAAGAGTTGAAATTCAAAGATACATCTGGTCCCTCATCAGAGGTCATTCAGAGTCTATATTTCATCAGCTAAATAATGGCCATAAAATTAAAGAAAAGTTTATCCCACAGAAATAAAAACATTTTCATTCACCTCTGGGGTTTGATAGCTTTCACTCCCCCAGTTAGTCCCGACCCTTAAAACCCCTCAGATCTGCCTAGTTTTCTTTAAATTTTAAGTTACACGACATCCATAGCAGAAGTAAAGTTACACAGCAGGGGGCCTTGGCATGTGCCGGGTCCCGTCAGTATTTACACACACATCTTAGGTTCACGCCCTGAAATGCCCAGGCCCCACCCAGAACACACCTACACCCCTCCCCTTTTTGAAAACTTTCAAGATGTGCAATCTGCAGGAGGTACACGCATATCTCAGAGGCTTTTAAAATCCGCTCAGCGTGCGAGCCAAACTTCTTTGCACATCCCCTAATTAATGCGCACCTCGGGCTTTTAAAATTCACCTCTTAGTTATATTCTGAAACAAAAACATAGGCATGTTATAAGCAGAATTTATTTTAGATGCAATAACTGCAAGAATGTTTGATCCTCATATCCTCAAATCAGGAGAAAGCTCTTCCATAGCTAACCTGAGTGTATAGCAAATTATGATTTTTTTTTCATTAAATTCCTAAAGATAGGACTGTATTCAAAATGGGGTAGATTTTCAAAAAACGCGAATAGGCGTATATTTGCTGGCGCATCAGGCGCCAGCAAAAGTATGCTGGATCGGCGCGCGCAAGGCTATGAATTCTGTATAGCCGGCGCGCGCCGAGCCGCGCAGCCTACCCCCGTTCCCTCCAAGGCCGCTCCGAAATCCCCTTACCTTTCTCCGGGGATTTACGCCTCCCGGAGGGAGAAGTAAATCCCCGCGCGCCAGCGGGCCTGTTGCGCGCCGGGACGCGACCTGGGGGCGGGTACGGAGGGCGCGGCCACGCCCCTGGACCGCCCCGGGCCGTAGCCACGCCCCGTACCCGCCCCCAAAACGCTGCCAACACGCCCCCTAAACGCCACGACAACCGGGCCCGCCCCCGACACGCCCCCGACACACCCCCCTCGGAGAACCCCGGGACTTACGCGAGTCCCGGGGCTCTGCGCGTGCCGGTAGGCCTATGTAAAATAGGCTCACCGGCGAGCAGGGCTCTGAAAATCCGCCCCAATGGGAACTGTCCTCTGGCAATCGTCACCTTTTCTGGGGAAACAAAGAAAGGTTCCAGCTCTAAAACATAGCGACTTCTCTTCTGTATCTGAAGATATCTATTCTCTTTTCAATCTATCCCTTGCCCTGTTAGGCTTACTCCTGGCATTTTAACAGGTGGATGGTAAGCCCTACTGCAAAGAAAATTCTCAGCCCAGCGCATGCAAATATCGGGGGTTACGCGCGTGGCCTGACCCTGGGTGCGCCGCACGCATTTTCAAAAGGGCCCGGCCACGCGTGTAACCCCCGGATATGCGCACATGTTCCGGGACCAGAAAAAGGAACAGGTCAGGGTGCGGGGTCTGGGTGAGGAACCGTGTGGAAATTACTTCTGCTCCGGAGGAGCTATGATAGATTTAGGAGTTGGGAAGGACAGGGGAAAAGATAGGAAGGGTAGGGTTAGGGTTAGGGAAGTTCCCTCCCAGTCCGCTCCTTAATTCAGCAGACTGAGAAGGACTTAGTCTAGGCCCAATCGCATCGCCGTGCGTATTTTTTAAAAATTCCACCCCTTGCGCATGGAGGCCACCTACCCACACATGCACGCCTGGACATGAAAATCCAACGCTCGCATGTTCTAAAATCGTCGCATCCATGTGCGTGTGCCGGGAACCATGCGACATGGATGTGCACGCATGCCTTTTAAAATCAACCCTTTGGTGAAGAATATACCTTGTAGTCAATTGCACACTTGCTCACAGAATAAACTATGGAGGAAATTAATAGTGCATGGCTAATGATTTAATTGCCCCCCCCCCTCTCTTTATTACAGTATGTATATTCATAGATCAACCTTCATGCAAACATGCAGAATTAAGGAGTTATTTCATTAATTCAAAAGCATGAATAGCTTTCTAATCATCTAGAACTTATTGTCCAGTGATAGCAGCCTTCCCTTCTTACTGGCTAGGACCATTTCAGATATAGGCACTTTGTTCTTGCAAATGTTTATTTATTGTGTTAATAAACATAATAGTTTCATTTGTAATATTTATACAAATACAAGCCTAAACATCTCTGAATGGATTGCTATTTCCAGTAAGATAAGATAGTGTGAAAACTCCAGGCATTATCACTAGCATTGTCAGCACTGAGAATTGGACAGTTATGGTCATTGCATTAATTTACCAGCCTCAGAAATAAACTTTCCAAACCTTTGCTGAATTAAGGAATATAGGGACACTCAACTAGGCAGACATTTCGGGGCCTTTCTGTTTGGACTGCCAAGTTTCATAACAAATTGTAGTATCTGCCACTATGAACTGTAGAATTGTCATCCCTGCATTGGTCCTGAAGAAAATTTGAGTTTGGCAAGCTCTGATGCCTATTATCGGACTAGCATAAATGATGTCGTAGTCCCTAAGCTTTTGGGATTCCATCAATCCCTTTTGGATATTTATTTTGGCAAATTAAAAGATATCACAACTTTCATAGATTCAAGAAACAATATGGTTAGTTACCAGGTCATTGTATCCAAAGAAACATTTCCCAAAGAGGTCATTTGCAGATAAATAGCTTTAGCATATGACACAATGCCCTTTGGAATATGTAAAATTGCTATATTAAAAAAAAAAAAATACAGAACAAAAGAGAAAAGAAGAAGACAGATATAATTTGCAAACCATGACTACCAGAGGTTTCTTCTTTAAGTATGTGAACGAATATGACTGTTTGCTTCATTTTATAAAATTAGTTGGCAAGGATAAACCTTGCTCTGAATTTAGTTGATAAAAGAAAATAAATTCAGCTCAACTTTGAGACAGCCAAGAAATCTGATTTGGTGTAGGCAGGCACTACTTTTCTTCTCATGGACACCGCTTTCAAATTCAACATCATGACAGCAATAAAACTGGCGTGACAAGAGAGCAATTCAGCTCAGAAAACTCTCCCGTGAGGCTTACTTTATGGCTCTCTAAAGACTCACACTCTTGAGGCTAAGTAATCACAGTAAAACTCATTTATTTTATGGCCTCAGACTCATTTGCACAATGAAGCAAAATCTTACTCCTGGAAACTCTACTCCGCTTAAAAAAAATTGTTAACTCCAAATGTAGAAATATAAACATATTTTTAAATCATTGTATAACCCTTTTCCATGTACTGCAAGTAATCTGTCTCCTCTGTGTCCATCCCTGCTTGTAGCAGACTTTCATTACACTATAAAGGAGGGACTTGAATACCTAAAAAAAATAAGTCAATTGTAGATGCATTAAAATGCTCTATACTAGCAGAGGATTTAAAAGAAACCATTAAATCAAAGTACAGCAAAAATAGTATTGCTTGTTTCCTTAACCTAAGAAAAATTAGAGGGCCCTCAGACTGTCTTCAAAAGAGGTGTTGAAATGGAGACTCTCTCCCAACGCAACAGTATCATCCTGGTCATCAAACAACAGCATGAATTTTTTTCCCCATATAAATGCACTCCTTTGCATATGTAATGGGAAAACCAACAAGTCATTATTATAATGGGGAACAATGCCTACAGAGAATATCTGAAATGACAATGTGTTCAATTTATAGTAGAAAATATGCAAGCAAGCTGTTAATTGCCAAGGAGGTTGTGATATCAAGATTGTGCTACCAAATATCATTCAAAAACACATCTTTAGACAAAAAAGCCTGCCTTTTTCTCTTGATACCTTCCAAGCAAAGTTTAAGGAGAGCGAAGCGGGCTTATCCCCGCAGTAAGCATTATTCCCCTATATATGTTTGTGTCCAACATTCTTTTTTAAAATCCTTTACAGATGCAAGCGGGCAACTTCAACTGGGCGAGCCAGTGGATGAACTGCTTTCACTAGTCCTCGGCTGGTCGCACGTATGTTTTAAAATACAAGCATTGCGTGCTCATAAGCCAACTTACGGGCACGCCCAAGCTTAAAATTAGGCACACAAATACATGCAGCTAGGCACACATATGTGCGCATGTTATAAAATGTCCGCACCTCTGGCCACACATGTGTATGTGTGTGTGCTCATGTACTCATTTGAAAGTTACTGTTCTTGCACGTAAATGACTTTTGAAAATTGCTTCGACAGCATGTTACATTGACATGCATAACATCTTTGAAAATTGACTGATAGAGCTGAATTTTCAAAAGGATTTATGTGCATAAAATTCACTTTTTGTGCTCATAAATGGGCTTTTGAAAATGACTGGGGGGTTGTGCAAAAAGGTATGTGCAGAATTGATAATATGCATACTTTCACATACACTAGAAAGAGGTGATCTGGGAGAGAAAAAACCATTTATTTGCATACTTTTGATTTTTTGATTAATTACAGGTTTTAATCCAGAAAAATACCATTTCACAATGTTAATATAAACTTGTGTGTGTGTGTGTGTGTGTGTGTATATAAAATATATTCTTGACCACTGTAAAAGTACATGGGAATCAAGTTATATATGTTAGAACCTCAATAATCTTGTTTTTAACATTATTCGAAAACCACTAACCAAGCTAGGCATTCTATATAAAACACAAATGACATAACTTGAGGCTAGTAACTTGACTTAAGGTCATTAATCACTGTCCTTTTCCTATGATGAGCAACCCTTTTAAAGTCTATAACATAGAACTCTTCAAGAGTTGAAGACTCAACCAGATGTAACAGATGAAGACAATCACTCTGATGAGATCCACAGACTAGATCGTTTCTCTTAAGATGCTAAGTGCTAGGAAAACAGAGATTTCACCCCGCTCATTCATTCCCTCTAATCAATGCTTTGAACAACTCACCAAGTGAAATATTGCCAAAAAGAACAAAATATATTAGATATTTTTCTTAATTCTAAGGAATAAAATTAATGTAATCCAAATAGAAAACATAATTTTCTTTCAATTGAATTCTCAAAGGGTAACTATCCTAACAATTATAACATGGGCATCCGAGATCTTCTGACCCGCTCCTGCTCTCCTGCACCCTCAGCACAACAATATGGAATCAGCAGGGCCACAGTTTATTGACAGACAACCCAAGCCACAAACACTTACATAAATGCCAATCATCATCTTCATAGTACAATGCTTCACACCCTGCCTCCATGCCCACTGCCTAGGGGTGGTAACTGCCACAGCCCAAATGAAAACTTCCAACAGTTGACCCCCAGCTTCCTGGGCTTCACCAGCATTCAGCGGCCATATCCCGGGTCACCTCCTCCAAAGGCCCAACAGGGGGTCCCTTGGGATGGCAAACATTGCTTACAGAGCATCCAGAACAAACCAACCAAACTGCCTAATGGTTAAGAAGGGCTCGGGTTAACCCTCTGCAACAAAACATAAAAATAACCTACAATCCAAAAGAGGGAGGGAAGGCAGAAGGGAGAAGGAAATTCCTGGAGCACGAAAAGGAAAAAAGCCAAGTGTGCTGGCGATAGGCCTCTTTAGTAAAGAGGCAAAATATGGCCCTTTCCCATTGGTTTATTTATTTACTGTTTTGCATTTGATTGATTTATTTTCAACTTTTCAGGCATTTCAAAGCAGATTACATTCAGGTACTGTGGATTTTTCCCTATCCCCAGTGGGCTCGGGGGCCTTCCTAGCTCCAGGCATGAGTCGAATCCCACAAGAAAAAAGAAGGCAGGGAAGAACCCGCAACCAACTGCTCTCACCATAAAGATGTGACTCACCCCCCCCACACACACACACACACACACATACACACACATACACACATACACATACACACACATACACACATACACATACACACACACACACACACACACACATACATACACATACACACACACATACACACCCCTGAGATAAACAAAAATGAGATGAGAGGGGACCCGTGGCCTTGTTACCAACAGCTAGCTGGGACCTCACCTGGCCAGCATTTCATTTAAAAACACAAGATGATAAAGATATAAAATACCAAACCAAGGCCTAATTTTTTCAGAATTGCTAAAATGCAAACTCAGGCACTGCCTTTTCCTTCCTGAATTAGCCCATAGCCACCAGTATCTATTCTCTACTGCCTCTCTTCAGATATAAAAACATTTGCTTTAAATCATCTGAATGTTTTAGAACTATTGACTGATATGTTATTCTAGAAAAAAAGATGCTAATTTAGATGCAATACATGTTGCACCTGGTATGACACTGAGTGAATTTTGCCAGTCCTGCAAAGTAAATATCACAATCCAATGTCATGAGATAATAATCTAACTATAATAAAGTGAAAAGTTACCCCATATCTGCATCACCAGTGTGCAAATTAAGCTCTGCCCCCTCCTGCTCTGTAGTCCCAACTCTGCCTCTCTTTCATATGAAAATTTAGCTTCGCCCCATCTCTCCCTGTACTCTCCAGTTCCACCCCACTCTCCAGCTTAACCCCACTCTCCAGCTCCACCCCCTCTCTTTCTGTATTGTCCAATCCATTATCTACTACCACATATGGCAAATGAGCTCCACCCCTCTCCTTCCCTATATTCTCCAGCTCCACCCTACACGCCCCAGATCCATTCTTCTCTCTGTATTATCCAATTCACACTCTACCACCACATATGGAACCTGAGCTCACCCCCCTCTCTAGTTGTATTCTTCAGCTCTGTCCCTCTCTCCTTTTGAATTGTCCAGTTCCCTCTCTACTACCACACCATACACCAGAGCTCAGCCTGCACCCTCTACTACCACTATTTCTCAATTATGTACTTCCTACATGTCACAGTATTTCCATGTCCTTGGATGGGCTTTTACTACAGTAAAGATAGATAGATAGATAGATAGATAGATAGATTGACTGATTGATAGTACTAGTCCAACATAAACTAAACTTTATAAGCTATCTCATGTGATAAAACTGGTTTTACATGAACAAAAGAGTAACATGATAGAGTATGGCAGATAAAGACCATGAAGCTCAGCTCATTCAGTCTGCCCAATTATGTTGGTCTACACTACAAAGGATATATCCCAGCTGCCATCTATAGAAGCTTGACTGTTTGTAGGATACCACTCTTTGTCCAAGTCAATTTTTGTTCTCTTCCCATCCTGGGTAGACATATTTAAATTCCTAAGCCCTCCTATCACCCATATCCTACCACCAAGTTTTATAATATGTAAACATTTACCAAAACTAAGAAGGCTATGGCCCTGTCAGTCACCCTCCCTGGGGCCATATTGGACAGTATCAGTCACTACAAACCTGCCAGCATCAACCCAATTAGTTTCTTGCGAGTTGTAGGTCTATTAGTTTCTACCTGGCTACAATGGTCTACAATGTCACTAGCTTATGTTTTCTTTATTCACACTTTAAGGGGAATTTTCAAAATGTTATGCATGTAAAAATTAGCAGATCCACATATAAGTAGCCTCTCCTTGTGTATTCCGTATTTTATAAAAGTCCAAAATACGCACGTATTTTCACTTTCACACGTACGTATACACATGTAAAAAAGGGGCAGTCGAGGGGCAATCCCATTTTCATCACCTTCGCTGGTAGGTTGTTCCAGGCATCTACTACCCTCTCAGGAGGGTATTTTCTTATTTTTTCTCTGAATCTTCCTCCCTGCAATTACAGATCATGACACTTGAATGTTCTTTTCTCTGGAAAATGTCACCTTATTTTTATTGAAACCTGTCACATTTTTGTACGTTTCCATCATATTCTTCCATTTCCCTTCTTTCTTCCAGCAAGTACATTTTGAGGGTCTTAAGCCCTCTCTGTAGGGTTGGTGTTGCAGACCTTGGCTTATTTTAGTGGCCCTTTTCTGAACTGCTTCTACCCTCTCAATGTTCTTACAAAGGAAAAGTCTCCACAACTGAGCACAGTGCTCAAGGCGAGGTCTCACTATTGACAAATACAAAGGCAATGTTACCTCTTTTTTGTTTCCTGCTGATCATAACTCTACTTATACAACCAAGCATATTGTTAGTTTTCCCCGTTCCTTCATTATATTGACTGGCTCGCTCGAGGTCAACTGAGATGATTACTCCTAGAGCTCTTTCCTGTTTCTCACTCTAGTCTGACCTGAGGAAGAATGAAATAACTGGGAAAAGCTATTACTCTTTTTGTATTTTTTTGGGGGGGTTATGTTTTTATTTGTTAACCTTTATTTCTGTAGTTTAACAGTTTTGAGTTCTTGTCCTTCAAATTAACATGTGACTAATGAATTTTTAGATCCCAAGTACAGGATTTCATCTTTTTAGCACTGAAGCTCATTTTCCAAACACTTGACCATTCTTTCTGGTTTTTTCAAGTCCCCTTTAGTTTTTTTTCACCCCTTCCAGAATGTCTGTTTTGTTACAGATTTTTGCATCATCCGCAAACAAGCATATTTTCCTTCAAGTTTCCCAATAATGCTACTAATAACAACGTTGACATTAATTGATCCCAGCACTGAGCTCTCGGGTACCCCATATATAGAACAGATTTAAAAGCTTTAACTGAAAATGGAGTCTGTCATCCTTTTACTATATGACTTAGGCTCACATGTAAGATCAGAATGCCCAAAAGGATGTTAAACTTATTAAGGACCAAAATCCTTTAGGAGATACAGAATGTAAGAAAAGCATTAAGAAATCAGGCCTTCTCTATGTTACTCATTTTTTAGTTTATGTAAGTTTTTATAAAAATATAATAAGCAGCTCCTGAATGAGTAGCAAAACAAGATTTACTGAACTTACAGAGAGGTAGTCATCTAATACTATAGGAGACGTGTGTTTTCTTAAGTATGCTGTTGTGCTTTACCCCATATCTTGTTCTTATACTTTTTAGTGTAGAATTCTAGCTCATTTTTAAATCAACTTCTGCAGAACATTAGGTGTGTGTTGATTTCATAACTCCAGGCAAGGAAAGCTAAAAAACTAGTCACGTTTTCAGGGTAACCAAAATATGCAACTTGATTTTCAGACCAAATTATGCAAATATATATATCTTGAAAACCAGATCTTTTTGAGGCCCATAAGGACCAATATTACCACCCTTGCTTTCAAGCAGAATATCAACATTTAAAAACCCTTACAAGAGGCTTGGGAGAGGGATGTATGCTCAGCAGAATATAAGAAAAAAGATGCAGCAATGCCATTAACATGGAGCCTTTCATTGAACACTTTCAAAATTCTGGAACAAATTTAGGTCCTTGGTATGTTTCAAGAATTAGTAGATATGTATATAAATGGTCTCTAAAGTGAACTATATAAAGATTTCACAGTTTACGTTTTACTTTTATTACTGGAAGATTGTTATATGCTTACGTTGGAGGCAAATGAAAGCAAGAGCAATTGAATAACATGAGGGAAAAGTGAATTTAAGATCATAGAATTATAAATAATGTTGATGGTATATATATTCTTTTTATTCTTTGTCTTATAAAATGATTTTATTATATCTAATGTTTAGTGTTATACTGTTTTTTTTACATTTGCTATAGCATTTTAATAAATGTAAATAATAAAAAGGAGAAAGAGGGGAGAAGTCTCAATATGTCAGTGAAATATATACTAAGACAGTGAAAACTGGCAAATGATTATCAACCTGTTCAGCACATCTTGATGATAAAAGAGTTTACATGGCATACAGTATGTCCATGCTGGTCTTCCCTCTTATCTACTGTACCTATACATTTTTATAATACTGTCCTTAAGCATCGCTTCGGTCATTCTACCTAGTTATGTGTTCAGAAATATATGTTACTTCTCTCACTCCAGTTTCTAACTTGTTCCATACAATTGTCCCTATTACAGGGAACGCCTTATTCCTCATTTCCTGAAGCTCATATTCCTTAATGTCCTATGTACACAGTATTATCAAAATTTGTTAAAGACTTTTCAGTCACTACTAACACAAATCTCTCTTGACATTCGCCTAGTAACTGAAGTAAGAAACAAAAGTGATCAAATATCTCCTGTTTAAATTACCCTCTACATACAGAAAATGATTCTGTCTCCAAACTACTGTGAAAAGGAAAGTGTGTTTCACAGTATACGAACAAAAATAAAATGTATGGAAATACAGATACATTGATATAGCTATGATGAGTAAGTCATCTAATATACTATTTTTGTACATTAATTTAATGTTACTATTTATATAATCTAGTTATTTTATTTTTCTAAAGAATACTGGCAACCAACCATAACCTATTGCACAATAACATCTCTACAGAGATTAAATATAGGAATATTTTTATTATTAAATTAAAATAAATTGTTAGTGTAATGATATCTAAAATAAAGTCAAATAGAGACAGTAAATTAGGCTGAAAAGGATTTTTGCAGGATTAATGTTATCACGAGGTAATGTGTTGAAAATGAGACTTTCTCTAATGTTAGGCATTTTTGTTAGATATTGCAGTTAGGATTCTATATCCTTCAAGTCAAAAGGATTCACTAAAGTCTGGGGAAAAGATTCAGTTGTTTTTATGTTCTTTTTTTCCCCTACTGAGATTTAAAGACATAAAGTTCAATATCTCACTTTGTGCTATAGAAAACTTAATTACATTTACTGTTACAAAAAAGGGTTTATGAACTTTTGCCTTAGGGCAAAAATGTTTATTTCATTGCCTCTGCTATTCATTCTTTTCAACTCTCGTCCGCTTTGAACTTTCCAGCTTCACAGAGTTATCACCCTGGTGCAGAAACCAGTAACTGGGCTCCTGAGCTGCAGACCACAAGTCGAAGAAAACCAAGGAAGCAAAGATATGTGAGCTGTTATTTTGACCACCCTTTGTGCCATTAAAATCTCATTTTCTGCCTATTAAAGTGCCCTCTCACTGCTTAGGCAGTGGCGATAGTCAGTGATTAGTGTGTAATTGAGTATAATTGTCTTTTCACTTTTCATTTGTGTCATTCTCAGCTTCCCTCTGGTCTATGTAGCCACCAAGAAGAAGGAAAGAGGAGGAAGGGAAGATAAAGCTTTAAAACTTTCCTTCACAACTCTGAAGAGATGCCCGATTGTAATTATAGATTGTGCCCACTTTTATGACATTTCCTCAAATGTCGTGGACACCATCCTAGACACCTGAGCTAAGCTCACACAGACTATATCCGGGCAACTGCTAATAATGCCAGCTTCATGGGGTTGCTACATGTAGGAAATTCATTCAACCTTTTGACACTCAATTATCAAGCCAATTTATTAACAGGATCTCCCAAGAAAATCTCATACTTTAATGCAAATTAGAAAAACAATTACAGCATTCAAAGTATTTGCATATTTGCAAACTGTAATAAATTCTCCTAATTTCCACACTCATTTATAGAAGCGAGAAGTCATCCTCTCTTATTTGATCTACACTTTGCTGGGTTTTTTTACACATTGGATTATGGAGGTAACCATGATTGTTTCAAAAAGTAACCCATACTGTATAACCTACCCAGCATTATAATTCAGGAAAGGGTTCTGGGAAAACCAGTGGTGCATATGCAAAGCTTGACAACTGACTGGAAACTAGACCTTGTTTTCAAACCGTGTTTTCTTCCATTCTGTGCCTACGGAAAATCTCTTCTGAAAATAGGAACCAAAGTCTATGTGACCACTTACAAAAGCAGTTAGAACTAAGTGCTTAAACTATGGCTTTTGATGCTGCCAGATAGAAAAAAAAAGGCAACTGGCAAGGTGAACTCATGTGGCTTGCATAAAGAATATATTATGGTTTTTAAATCTGGCAGCATTTTCCTTTTGCCTTAGGTGACAGACTGTTGGGTTCTGGTACACAGCAAAGCCTCTGTCTGCCAGGAAGGGACTGACCTGAGGTGGGAGACCATTGCCAATGGCGGGGTTCACGGGATTTGAGGGCCCGGACGGAGGCACAAAGCTGTCTGTGTAGCTCGAGAATCCATGCCTGCTGCTGGGGAGGCAGTACGCGGCGCTGCTCTCCGGGTTAGAAGGAAGACTGCCCTGGTGCACTGAGCTTGGAGGAAGAGGCTGAGGTCTGTGAACAGTACTGCTGGGATCAGACACAGCTAAAAGGAAAGACAGGCACAGTTTAAAAATCCCCTTTCCTCTAGTCCTTGATTAGGACAAATTCTCTGAGTAAAGTGCAGCATTTAAAAATTACAATATGTGATCCTGTGCTCTTAAATCTGACATACTGCAAGGTCATTCTTTTCATGAGAGTATTAACTAGCTGATAAAGAAAACAACATATCAGACTGACCAGAACAGAGAGTTAATTTCAGTCTGCCTTATTTATTTTATTTATTGATATCCAAAAACTCCCTGGAAATCAAAGTGCTGTTTTGTTTTGGTTTTTTTTTACCAATGGAATGAAGCGTGCAAGAACCAGAGTGTACTGGGATGGTCGTTATCAAAGCAGAACCGTCCCGGTGCAGAAAATGTCACGTGATCAGGCTCTCTCTGCATCCTCAGCATTCTTTGCTACTTGCAAGGTACACTAGGTTTGAGCAAGCGATGATATCTTAAATCAAACACTAATGATAATGAAACCAGCATGTTTAGATTTTCAAATGTTCAGTGCGCTGTTTTAAAGAGAACAGTTAACAAATGAAAACCCCAGGGTCTAATGTAGTCATTGTCTTGTCACAATATATGAGACAGCAAGATACCAGGGAGGATTATTTTCGAAAGGTGTTTTCCCTTTTTTTTTTTTATATATCTATGACAAAACTCTTTCAGGAAGCAAGCCCATTGGGTAGTTGGACTGGAAGCCTTTCTCTGTCTGAGCCATCGCTGTACCTTGTGGAATTGAGGTGGGTTGATAGGAGGTTTCAGATAGCTGGTAGGTTGGCAAAGCTGGCATAGCTGCAGGGGGAAACCCCCCTGGGATCAGGTGATTAAAAGCCATCAGCTGATTGGCACCTGCTTGTTTCCTCCACCTTGCACGGCGGTTGCTAAACCAAACCTGGGAATGGTACAAAAAAAAAGGAATATCTAAATCTTAACATGTAGTAGTAATACAATGGTTATACCTTAGAGCAAGTTAGGTTTGAGCACATCATTTCTTACAGAAAAAAGCTTTTTCTGTAACAAATGATTTTCTGAATAATTTGCAAAAGGATCTACACGCATAAACCCCCGGTTTATATGTGTACATCAGCTTTTGAAATCTATCCGGGGAGCTGTACGTGGAAAAGTGGGATTGGGGGTGTGGAAGCCTTTACGAGAATGCTTTTCATTTTCAAAAGTCTGCGTGCAAATGTGCACACAGAAGGGTGCACCTGCCCAGAAGCAGGTGTAATTTCCTGCGCATATTTTCATGCATATACTAGTAGCGCATCCCTGGAGGTTTTCAAAGCAGACTTACGTCCATAAGTCCGCTTTGATAAGTCGAGCTAAACTCTGCAGGGATTTTGTACCTGCAGAGCAGACTTCAGCCTTCATAAGTTGTTAAAAATGACCCTCTTGTTAGTCCCCTCTCCAGTTTTTCGTCAGTCCTATATTATTTGTGCCTTTAATACAGCTCATATTTAATGAGACTAACAACTCTATATACATAAGATTTTCCTCCAGCAAAACACAAATTGGAAAATTATTCCTTTTCAGAATGTTTGTGAATGCCAGACAGAATCTCTGCATCGAAACAAAAGGTATTTTGGCACAGGATGGAAACCATTTCATAAGAGTGTGGTAATTTTATTTATTTCATTGGAAAGAGGGAATGAGAAGTGGCTTTATAGAGAAGCGTTCATGCAGTGCACAGCGCAGCTCCCTCAGGTCGGACTCAAGGTTTCAATTATTTATCTACTTACACCAAAATGATGAGAGAGAACGAAAGGTTGAGGAAAGGAGATTACCCAGATTCCTCCCAGCGCAGTATGGCCTTCATTTGCATTTTACAGAATGCATACGCAAGCAACCAGAAATGGGATACAGTTGGCGTTCATAATCTTTCAGGATAAAGCACATAGGCAAGGAATATGATGCAGTCATAATTTTATATTCTAACTATTGAATTGGTTTCATTGACACAATGAAAACTGATGGCACAGAAATAGGGTAATGGAAAAAACATCAACATCCAGCAACTTTTGCCTATAATTTGCAAAAACTTCCTGCCAGCTGATTAGTTTCACACATATGGCTTTTTTTCCTTCCTCCATGTGGATTTATGTGTTACATCCAAAATAGATTATAAACACAGAATCTATTTTTAATCTGTTTGGCATGCTTGTCACTTCCTAATTCTTTTATTTGATCTTTGCAACTTTTGTTGCCTCATCCAAAAAAAAAAACCAAAATATAGGCTGCCTTTCCAATTTTCAGCTTTTCTCTACCTAAAGTGACTATCTGCTTCAGCTTGCATGGGCAAGCTTGTCCCTGGTTTTTCTTAGTACACTTTTACCAGCAAAATCATCATGATCTCAAGTCTCGATTTCCTTATAAATATAATTATGTAGACTGCAGGAGCCTGATCATGAATTTTAATGTATTACTTCGTTTTGCACTACTCCATCTTGATTTGCAACAAGCTATAAAAAAAGTTTAGGCTGCATGTTCCCACCTTATGTAACTAAAACCTTATTTCTGGTGCTGCTGACTTCTAAATAGCGTCTCCATTTCAGCAATAGTTCTTTCTGTTTAATGCGGACACTGGATTACTGTTAATGATTCCCTTACTATTTTTGCTACTAAACTTTGCAATTGGTAAATTAATTCATTCCAGAAGCTGGCGGTTTCTTATACACAGGTAGGGGTAATTTTTAGTAGCCTGTGTAGAGCTAGTCTGTGAGTAAAAAGCACCCCCAGACTTTAGACTAAATGTGCACGAAAGTCCACTTTGAAAATTTGTGAGTTGTACTAGGTACGTGTGGAGACATATGCTCAGATGTTCTCCCACTCGTGGGATCTCACTTCAGCTCTACCCCTGTAAATGCCTAATTAGTATGCACATAAAAGTATACACAAAACCATGTTCCATGAGTACTTTTATACGCATATATGCCAGGGCTATTTTCAAAGGGCCACTTACGTACATATGGCCTGATTCCAAAAAACATTTACACACTTAAAATTGGGTTTTAAACATGCAAATGCACTTTACCCATGTAAGTGGGCTTTTGAAAATTGTTACAGTATGTGCCATTGAATTGTCCATAGGATTTATCCACGTCAGTGCACTTTACATGTGTAAAAGGCTTTTGAAAATTGCTACAATAGTATGTTACATTTACACATGTAAATCCGTTGAAAATTCAGCTCCAAAACTGTGTCTTTGAAAATTACCCCCTAAGTATTGCTAATTTTAGTTCCTGGGTCCAAAGGGGCTAAATTCATTTCAGACTAACATGAACAGAGTGATGCAGTTGCCCAGTTGATCAATTTAGGTATATAAAAATTAAAGGTCCAGAAGCAAGCTATAGGTGATATACATATTTATTGAACTAGCATTACATTCAAGATCCTCAAAAGCTAGTCAGAAATATATTATGTTAGCCCAATTGAGAGGTATCATTCGGGCTGGCTCTGTGACTCAGTAGCAATATTGCCCGTGGCCATATGTAGGGTCACCAGTTTGATTCCCAGATTAGGTCCTCCTCCATCTTGGATTGGCTAGGGATGGGGATGCTGCTGAGGCAGCATTTACCACTACAGTGGGGAGGGAGTCATGGCCATTGTTTAGACTGATACCTCGTGGGTGGATTTGGAGCCCATGATAGAGGATCACCAAAGAGCCCTGGTGTATGGCTCCTCACCTCAAGATCATTGCTGCAATGTCCTCACTAGGAGGGTCAATTAAAATACGAGGAAAAATCCCCCAGCACCGGTTCTGACTGAGCTCAAAGAAGGAAGGAATTGCTGAGGCCAAAACAAATTCAAGTTATTATCTACAATTTCTTTATTGACCTTTCTTTATCACAAGGTCAAGAAAAGGTCAATAAATCAGGCAGAAAAAAACTGGAGGTGTCGCTTTGTTCTTATTTCTTCCTGGACATTTCACCTTTTCCCTCCCCTTCTGCCTCTCTCCTTCCCCCAAAAGAAAACAAATGCAGAAATCCAGATCTATTGCACAGACACGAAAGTATTTTTTTCTCCACTCCTGCTTAGGTCCACGAGCTCTCGTCTTTCCCACACCTCCCCATTAGAGTGTTCAGCAGTGATTTGAATGGTCTAACCAGACCGAGCCTAGCTTCAGCCATATATCTGGAGTAAAATGATGGTCAATTCCATTGTTTGTGTTAGGGAGCGATGCGAATGTGCCACAGAAGAGCCGCTACCTCTCTGAAGACGATGCCAGCATTAAACACGGATTTCTTCTGGTATTTTAATCATTGATTGACTGCTATCTGTTGTCCCATGCTGGGTAAAGTAAAAGGTCCATATGTTAGATGTTCTAGGGAATTTGTTAGACTATAGATCATAGCAGTAGAGTGTAAGACATGATGGGTCCCCAGGGAACTGAGGAAGCCATAAGGAATGTGAGGGAGTCACAGGGTTAAAGCCACATTAAGACAGCTGTTATGTTAGAGAGACTTCTGTTTTTTGGCTAACTCTGGGTCACTGGCTTAGAAAAATAAATGAACAACTTTTAAGTGGTTAGAATGCATTTGCCTTCAAAGCTAAAGCAGTCTGGATTTATATTTTTAAATCAGCGGCAATTTTGAAATTGTGGCAATTTGTCATGGACAGTTAGATACAATGCAGTAGCTTGACTTATGCCATTTTCAGTATCCACATTAGGACTTGTCAGTATTCTTCCATTTAAGATATTGCTACAGTAATTATCTTTCCCCATTGAAAGCTATTTCTCAGCAAATTGTCCTTACTAGAAAAGAGGAGAGCAAAGAAGAGCATAATTTATACAAAGAAGATAATTTCCAAATACTGGAATTCTTGTTATATTTGATCCAAGATAGGAAATACAAAAAATTCTGCATTTTTAAATGTACACTGATAACTATTTGGGGAGGGCAATTTTCAAATAGCCTGTAGAGGGCTGAAACCTACAGCTACAAAAAATCCCCTATACTTTAGCCACAAATTTTCAAAGCAGAATTATGCACTCTGAAAATGTGCAGGTTGTTCCAATATGTGCCTACACATATGTGCTGGAAGTTACAGCTGCTTCAGAGCAGGTGTAACTTTCTCTGTGAACATTTCCATGTATACGTTTGAAAATCTAAACTATGGAGGTAATTTTCAAAAGAGTTACATATGTAAATGTAACATACTATCGTAGTAATTTTCAAAAGCCCACTTACTCGAGTAAAGTGCATTTGCACCTGTAAAATCCTATTTTAAGCATGAAAATGCTTTTTTAAACCAGGCCAAATGTGGGTAAATGCTTTCTCTGCCCCAGCTCCGCCCCCTGGAATGCCTACCGGGATTGCGGGAAAAGGTATGCACACAATTGAGTCGTACACATAATTTTGTCCACACAATCCGACTACCCCAAGGTCATTTTCATGTGTGTAAATCCTTTTAAAAATTACCTCCAAAATGCTTACAAATGGATAAATGAAGCATTGTGATTGGCTGGTGAATTTAGTTTGTGATGTCATAACTTGATAAAATCACTGGCACCAAATCTATAAAATTTAATTAAATAATAATAAAATTGCCCTCCAATAATTAAAGATGTGAATCGGAACCGGAATCGGTTCGGATTCCGGTTCCGATTCACATGTGGGTTTTTTTACATCGGGCCCGATCGCGGTTTTGTTTATTGGCTGCGCCCGAGCCGATAAACAAAAAACCCACCCTGACCCTTTAAAACTAATCCCTTTGCTTCCCCCACCCTCCCGACCCCCCAAAAAATATTTTACAGGTACCTGATGGTCCAGTGGGGGTCCCGGGAGCGATCTCCCGCTTTCGGGCCGTCGGCTGCCACTAATAAAAATGGCGCCAATGGCCTTTGCCCTTACCATGTGACAGGGTATCCGTGCCATTGGCTGGCCCCTGTCACATGGAGGGAGCACTGGATGGCCGGCGCCATCTTTAAAAATGGCGCGGGCCATCCAGTGCTCCTACCATGTGACAGGGGCCAGCCTATGGCACGGATACCCTGTCACATGGTAAGGGCAAAGGACCATTGGAGCCATTTTGATTAGTGGCAGCCGACGGCCTGGGAGCGGGAGATCGCTCCCGGGACCCCCACTGGACCATCAGGTACCTGAAAATGTTTTTGGGGGGGTTGGGAGTGTGGGGGAAGCAAAGGGTCGGGGTAGGGTTAGGGGTTATTTTTGTGTGCCGTTTTTCCCGCCCTCCCCCAAAATGATAAGAGAACCCCCACGATCAATATTGTGGGGTTTTCCTATCGTTTTGGGGGAGCCCCCGATTTCTGACGATTTTGAAAATATCGTCCGATATTTTCAATCGTCTGAAGCCCGATTCACATCCCTAACAATAATATTAACCCATTCTAAACTCTGCTGTATTTATATATTATAAACTTCAAGATGCTTAGGCCACACACAGTTTCAATGAACAGTTGAAACTGCTGTTATTGAGTCTGAATAATATAATATATATTCTATAATAATAATAATAATGCTAGACAGACTAGAACTTGGAATCCAGCAGCGGGTTATGTTACAATCCCCAAATCCTATTCTCAGATTCCCACTGTGTATGTTTTAATGCATGTCGAATAAAGATTAAATTTTAACATATTCTACTGTGGGAACTCCGATTTTAGTTCAATTCAATTAAATTCTAATATTTTGAAGTCAGAACATACCCATATTTAAAACTCTTCTAATGTGTTTTCAACATATTAATTTAATAAGGGTGCTCTAATTATTAAATAAATGAATAATATTTGGAAGTCAATTATTTCTGCAGACCTACTGTTAGAAGTTTCTGAAAGTAAAAAGTCTTCAAATGCTAGTCAATGGGAACCCTGCAGTCAGATAGCCTCAGTGAGCAAACATTCTCCTGTTGTACTTGATACTCAAAGCTGATGTCGTTCTCTCATCATCATCATCATCATTTATTTATTTCCCACCTTTCCAGCCATGGAGTTCAAGGCATGTTACAGGCAATACAATTGGTTAAAATAAGAGGTTCCATAGTTATAGCAGCTGCTGTGGTTTCAGGACTAGTATGTAAATATAATATGCTAGAGACTGAAGGATGCCAATTAGCTAAGGAGATTACAAAGGTTAATTAACTAATATAAGAGCTACTTAGGTTATATAAAGTAGGTTATATCAAGTAAGAGGTGAGGGGATTATCAAAGGCCTATAGGTACATACACAAAATATTAGGCGCTATAAACAGAGGTTTAAGTCCTTAAGTCCTGCCCTCTATCAGCAGCTTAAGGTTCTACATGCAGTGCTCTTAGAAACTATGTACAGGGGTATATCCTTGAATTCTGCAGACAGTCTTGGTGAGGAGGTTTAAGGTTATGCCAAGTTTTTTATAATGTTTGTGTCACTGGTTGATGGAAAAAGCTGCTTCAAGGAGCAAGAATTTCACTGACTTCCTAACGGATTGGAGATCTGGGACCACTCTAATATGGAGCGGCAGGGAGTTCCATAGTGTTTGGACTGAGCTTGCAAAGGTTTTCTTCCTCGTAACTGCTCATGGTTTTAGGTGAGGGCACCACCAGACATTCTGGAGACTGCAAGTGTAAATAACATGTGGGTGTATAGGGGATGAACAATCTCGTGAAGCAGGTTGGTTGCCATCCTTTGAGTGTTTTGTAGGCCAGGGCCAGTAATTTGAATTTTGTGCGATGAAGTGTTGGGAGCCCAGTGCAGGATTTTTAGAACAGGGGTTATGTGTTAAAATATCTTTGTCTTCGTTATCATGCAGGCTGTACCATTCTGTATAAGATGAAAGCTGTGGTTCAAGGTTTTGAGGATTCCAGTATAGAGAGCATTGCAATAGTCCAGGTGAGAGATTATCAATGCTTGGTTAATGGTAATAATGGTGTTTTCCTCCAGGGAGTGTTATAGATGACAGAGTTGGCAGAGAGATGGGAAAAAAAAGTTTTGGATACCAACTGAATCTGGGTTTTGGAGATAAGTTGAGAGTCTAAAATGAACACTAGACTCTGGTTTTGAGAGCTGAGAGTTAAGGTTGTTCCATTAAGAGAGGCAGTTGGGATGAGGTAATTGCATTCTTTCTTCCCAATCCATAACATTCCTGTCTTTCTTGGGTTCAGAGAGAGTTTGTTCTGGTGCAGCCAGCAAGTGAATTTCACTAGACAGTTGATGAGGCTGGCAATAGTTAAGTCTAAGTTTGTACTGGGCAAAACCGTAATTGTATGTCGTCAGCATAGGAGTAGAATCTTTCTGATGATTTTGTCGAGGAGCCATATAGCTGTAGAACCCCACAGGAGAGAGTTTAGAGAAGGCTGCACTGAGGGTTACAGTATGGGAGCATTCAGATAGGAAAGAAGTGAACCAGCCGAGGGCCTGACCTGACACCCCTAGATAGCTTAGTCTGGTGATGAGAAGGATGTGGTCTATTGTATCAAAGGCTGTTGAGAGATCTAGGAGTATTAGTAATGCTGACTGGCTGCAATCTAGAAGCAGTCAGAAGTCATCCAACAGAAGGATTAGTATGGTTTCCATGCTGTGATATTGGTGGAAGCCCAAGTGATAGGGGTCTAGGGTAGGTAATAAGATAGTTGTGCTAGTTTGCCTTCTCAATGATCTTGCTTAGTAAAGAGAATTTTGAGACTGGTTGATAGTTCTTTGGGTTCTTTGGTTCCAGGTTACATTTCTTCAAGGTGGGCCTTAATAACACTCTTTTTAGATAGTTAGGCAAGTGTGCTTCTGCTAAAGATGGATTGATGATGATTTGGATGTGGTGAAGTAATCCAAATTTAGCTTGTTTGATTAGCCAGGGTGGACAGGGGTCATCATAGCAGGTGGCTGCTTGAGAGTAGCGAGGACAGCATGCACATCTACTTCTCGTGGTTGGCTGAATTTTCTTAGTGAGTGCTATAGAGGAGGTTGCTGTGTTTGTAAGAGGCTTCCTGTTGCTCCGTTGTCTGTCAGCCCAGATGCATACTATCTTGTCTATGAATAATTCAGCTAGGTTGTTACAATGGGTCTCTGTTGAGAGGGTGGAGGGTGTGGGGGAGAGTGGGAGATCCCAGGCATTTGTTTATAATCTGGAATAACTCTCTAGGAGCATTCTCTGTTTGTTTGTTTGATTGATTGATTGATTGTTATTGTAAAGTAGGCTGCCTTTACTTCATTGGTAGCCTTACGGTCTGTACTGCAGAGTTTGTTCACCTGTACAATTTTTATAGGTTGCTCCTTTGAGAAGTAGTGTGGTGCAGGTACCAGATCAAGTGTGTATCCTGCTGAGTATGTTGGTCTGTTTACAAGTTGGATTAAGCCTATGGTTTCCATTGTGGTCAGGAATTTCTGTGTTGGAGGGTTTCTTATAGCTTATCTATAAGAACATTGATGTCTCCTAAGATTAGCATCCTTGGTTGTTCTAGGAAATTGCCTTTTTCCATTGGCCTGAGTAGGAAGACTCATTCTTCTATTTTTTTTTTAATTTAATCTTGTATTTATTTAAATTATCCACTCTAGAGGACAGTCAGTTTTTATAACCTCCACCATCCAGCTTAAGACTGTAAGCATTTTGGGGGCAGGAAGCATGCTTAACTATTCTACCTGCAAGACTTGTGGTGATTCTTCATTGTATTCCTCTAATGATGTAACAATATTTATTTAGTGGAGCAATGCATATGCTCTCAGTGCTTTAGAGAACAAAATAATGATTATCTCTCCATGTTAAGTTCTCTTGCTTGACATTTTTTGCCAGAAGAATGACTATTGCAGGTTAACAGCGTAATTTTAAAAGGTCTACACACACCTATCCTGGAAGATACATGCGTGACCAGACTGTGCATGCACTGCGCATTTTCAATCACCCATTGCCACTCACATATCTCCCGGTACGCGCTGAAGAATGGCTTGAAGAAAAAGGGGTGGGCTGGGGGTGGGGCATGGGCGGGCCGGGACAGTGCCATTAGGCACTTCCCGCTGAAGTGCGTGCCGGGAGCCAACCAGCCTGCGCAAGTTACTGCTGCTCCGGAGAGCAGGTAAGTAATAAAACAAAAAAAATTAGGTTAGTTAGCAGGGTTTTAGGGGTCACGGCGGATAGGGGAAAAGGGAGGCGGGTTAGCTAGGGGGTTTAGGAAGTTCCTTGCCAGTCCGCTCCTTTATTGGAGCGGACTGGGAGGGAACTGGGGAAAGGGCCTATCGCGTGGCCCTGCGCATCTACTGAAATCCTCCCCTTACGCGCGCAAGTCGGCATTCACGCGCACATACGCTCACCGCTATAAAATCAGGTACACGTGTGTACGAGGGCAGAGAATTTTATAACATGCGTGCATGTTATAAAATCAGCGCGTTTGTGTGCGCACACTGGTAACCGCATTCACATGGACACCCATGTGTGGGTTTTAAAATTTCCCTTTAAGGCTATAGCAAACAGTGCAACTACACTAGGCTCTGCCATTCCTGGGGGCACCAAACGGGCCAACTGTTGTTTAGTTTAGTGCTTTTCCACCACAAAGCGACGGTGAGATATACCTCCTGATGCTCCTTACATCGCTTTTGCCTACATCACACTTTTATTGTTACTTCCGCCCTCCTGGGGACTAAAAAGAAAAAAAGCTTTCTTTGCTTTTTTTGCCTCACAGCCACCCTGTAGGGCTTAAAAGAAAGTTAAGATGAGAGCAGCCAGGTGAGGGATGAAATCTTAATTTTATTTGCCACAAGGTGGGTTGGGGAAATAACTGAGTGTGGTTGGAATTGTCCTGATATGTAGTCAAATTAGGTGTGTCCAATACATTTCTTGTAGATACAGCTGTCATTATTAGCACAGGTTCTAGTGGTAATTCCTTTTTGATTATGTAGTTTTGATTCACATCATGTTTTGCAAGAATCCATCCGCAATGTTGATCTAGGACTGTGAGCACACGGGAGCCTCCAAATCTGGTGTTGCATTAGGCCCCAAAATTTCTTAAATCAGCCCTGCCAAATACCCAATCTCATCCAAACTGCCTTTATAGTATGAGAATACATGGATGATGGGTACCCTATAAACATTATTATTTAAGTGCCTGATTCACCAAAGTTTTTCTCCCATTGTGTCTGGGTAAAAAAAACCTCAATGAACCAAATCCTATATGGTAAACAAAAACTAGTAGGATGTTGATAATATTTGGATTTTTTTACTTTAAATTAGTTATAAAATGATCCAACACTTTCACGTCTGGCTCTATGTCATTTGAATTTATTTTGAGAAAGGTTAGATACAGAGAGAGCTAGATACATAATGTTATCAATTAACCTTTCCAAGAGTGCCATGATTTTACTTGAAAGTACAATTTTGAGGTGAAAATATAGGGCCGGATTTTAAAAAGGTTACGCGCGCCGGGCCTATTTTCAAAAGCGGCCATATTAGCCGCTGTGCCAGGGATCGCGCGCCGGCAGTTGGCGGTGCGCGCAACTTGCACCTGCCCGGAGGCAAACGCAAAAGGTAAAATAATGGTATGGGGGGGGTTAGAGTAGGGCTGGGGGGGAAAGGTTAGGGGAAGGGGTGGGAAAGTCAGGCTAGGGGGAAGGGAAGTTCCCTCTCAGGCTGCTCCAATTTGAATATACCATTAATTCACTAAAGGAAAATTTGAAGTGAGACAATTTGAAGTTTATGGGTAACATGAATTTTCTTACTTGCAAAAAATACCACCCTCTTTCTCCAGTGTGTGCACAGCACTCCCTTCCACACCCAGGATTTGATAACATGCGCACACCTGCACATGTATGCCCGCGCGTGACCTTTTAAAATCTACTCCACAGTGCTGTGCACACACTAGAGAAAGAGGATGGTATTTTTTGCAAGTAAGAAAATTCATAAGTTACCCCATAAACTTTCAAATTGTCTCACTTCAAATTTTCCTTTAGTGAATTAATGGTATATTCAAAGTTTTCTATGTCTATTGGATCCTTTATCAAATTTTCAAAAACTCATATGATGTAAGTACAAGATACATTTAAAATATTAATGTATGTTGTATGTTGTCTGTTTTATTACTGTATATTATTGTTGTAATCTGTTGTAATCTGTAATCTGCTGTAGACAGAATAGAAATTGTATAATTAAATATGTTGATCTTAAAAAAACATTTTGAGATTATTCATTCCAGGCATTCATGTTGCAGTGTTGTTTTGCCAGCAAAATGGTTTGCACTATCAGTCCAGTTACTCGCTTTCCTCCCCTGTACTTGATCACAAATTTACAATAGCACACACAAAAAAAAAAAACCCAGCAATTTAAATTCAATCTTATTAAATCTGAATGATAAAAACATGAAATGATAATGTCCAGATATAATCAAAACATGTTTTGGGGGCAGAGATACAACACAAAGGTTAAAAAGCATAGGGCAGGGTTGGGGCCACTAGGTCGCAAGCCGAGCTTTGCCACAAACTTTCAGTGCGTCTTTGGAGATAAGTCACTTTAACTATCTATGCCTCGAGCGATCCAACAGTAACAATAATATTCTTGTGTTCAGTGTGTAATTATGGGAAATCACCAATAGCAACGAAACCATGAATGGCAGCATGCGGAATTCCTCAAGAGCTATCACTATCCCACCTTCACATTCCTTCTCCCATTATTAGTGCCCGCGTCCTCTAAAGTTACTACCTGCACGCGGGCTTCCGTCAGTTTGGCTCTTTGTGCCAGCTCCTCCCGTGTATAAATGTCAGGATAATGTGTTCTCTCGAAGGCCCTCTCCAGTTCTTCCAGCTGCTCGGCAGTGAAGGTTGTCCGACTCCGGCGCTGCTTCCTCTTGAGCGGTAGATCGGGTTCAGAATCAATGTCGGAACCTTCCTCGGACAGTGGGGCCGACGGCGCTAAAAGCGAGCAAAAAAGAGCAATTAGAAAATTTTGCAATAATGCACTAAGGTAAGAAAGCAAATCGGGATTTTTTCTAAGTAGGCTCTGTGTTTCACCAGGGCTGATCATTTCATCGAGACCAGGGATCAACGTGTTGAAAAATGCTTTCTTTGCTGTGCAACCTCACATCCACCCTACAGGGCTTAAAAGAAAGTGGAGACAGAAGCGGCCAGGTGAGGGAGGGATGAAATTTACATTTTCTTTGCCAAAAGGTGGGGTGGGGTGGGGGTAATAACTGAGTGTGGCTGGACTCATCCTGATGCATATTCATATTAGGTGTGTCCAGTGCACTTCTTGCAGATACATTTGTCATTATTAGCTCAGGTTCTAGGAGTTGCTCCTTTTTCCGTAATGTAGTTTTGATTCACATCACTAAATACAGGGGGCACATATTCAAAAGCCATTTAGACAGATAATGGAAAATTTAGCGGTCTAAGGGCGGGATTTTCAAAAGGCTACGCACAATTGTACACCCCCTTGCACATGCCAACCCCCGATTTTATAACATGTGTGAGCCTGCGCGCACATGTTATAAAATTGGGCGTACATGTGCGCGCGCCTGGTAGCACGTTCACATGTATGCCCACGCGCAGGTTTGAAAATCTCCCCCTAAATCTCTTAGCCGCATATTTAAAAGGCTTACCAAGCTAAATTCTAGCCAGATAATGAATTGTGCAGCTAGAATTTAGCTGGGTCACTCCTGGGGAGGAGCGGAATTAGCCAGTTAAGTAAACTGGCTAACTCTGGACGCGCCATAGAGCAGGTCTAAAGTTAGCCACACTTGTCCAGGTATATTCAGTGGCACAGCTGTGCCGCTGAATATCCCGTTTAAATTAGCCAGAAATGGGTATCCGGCTAACCACTAGCCACTTAGCAGCTGAATATCTACCCCAGGGAACCTAACTTTCAAACTTATTCACAATACAGCATTTGCGCCCGTAAGGTGACATGCGGAGATTTATCCTAGAATTTTATAAACTGTGGGGCAAGAGCTGCACAGTTTATAAAACATTGCCTGTTTCCGTTCTGAAAGTACGCACAAATGTATGTGCAAATATTTCCATTGTAAGAAAACGCTTGCTCTGATGGTAACTTTTAGACCGGCGTACGGGAGCACATGGGCACCGGGACATAGCTATTTTATGACACGTGCGCGTATATACACGCATGTTACAAAACAGCCTGACCATGTGCACATGTGTGCTGAATTTTAAGTGGGTGCGTGCCTATGCATGCAAATCCCGCTTCTACCACGTAAGTGGAGAAATTTTAAAAGGAACGTGCGCCAACATATTTACCAGTTTTACTAGTTTGTTCCCAGTTCACCCAGTTAACAGATAGGTCCTCCAATCCCCCTGGTTTGAGAGACTGTACAACCCCCAGTTACCCCTCTGAAATGGCTTGTTACATTTTTTTTTTTTTTACTTAAACGGCATCGATAACAGATGTAAAGTTACGCGACAGGAGGCCTCAGCGCACACCGCATCGCATAAGTATTTGCATGCAAATTAAAGTCCTGAAATGCCCATGTACCACTCATGACCCACCCAGCCCATGCCCATGCCCCGCCTCTTTTTGAGAAGTTCCGAGATGTGTGTGCAGTGCATTTGCATGTGTATCCGGGGGGGGGGGGGGCTTTTTAAATCTGCTCAGCACACATGAGCCTGACATATTTGTGCATCCCCCAATTTTGGCACGCGTCAGGCTTTTAAAATTCAGCTTTTTTTAAAACTTATTTTATAAACATGTGCGCGTATATTTTAGGTGCAAAATAATTTAGCATATGCACATAAATCTGATACATACACAGCAGCAGGTATTTAAAGTATGCACCTATAGAGATGAATTTTCAAATCTTTACACATGTAAAAATTAGTATTGATGCATGCAAGCAGCCTCTACTCGCGTATTCCATATTTTATAAAAGTAAAAAAAACTCGCAAATCTTTGCTTTCACATGCATATATATGTGCATAAAAATGGGGCAGTCTAAAGCATTCTGAGGTAGGGCAAACACATACAAAAGTTGAGCTTTTAAAAGTTGCACGCATTCATTTGCCAATTTACTGGTGTATCTTTACTCCTGCTAATTATCTGGCAGAAGTGATATCAAATGAGTTTATTGTGTAGTCCTCACAAGGTGGAAGGTCTGGGGGAAGGTCTGGGGGACCCGAGGGGAATTGAGGCTGAAGAACCAGGAAGGTCTGGATGACCTGTGGACTGGGCAAACTGGTGGACTAATTGGCAAACTGGTTAATTTCATTTACGCACGCGTTTTAATATTGGCTGACTTGTGCTCGTAAATCGGGACCTTTGTCAGTAAGTCCAAACTTTACTTTCACGCATAAAAAGTCACCCGCTGCACGCACAAATGAAACGTTTTTAAAAGGGCAGGGAATGGGCGTGGTCAGGGCAGAGTATGGGTGTTCTGGGGTTTTGAACTAAACTTTGCATGTAAACATTTATGCACACTGATGCATGCCAGAGTCCCCTGCCGCATGTTTACTTCTGAAATGCATGATGGGTAATTTATAAAACAAAAAAATTCTAGGCAGATCAGCGGGGCTTGAAAGGTTGGTGGCTAACAGGGGGAAGGAAGGCGATTAAACTAGTGGGGTTTGGAAGTCATATCCCTTACCTGGACAAACTAGGAACGAACTGGTAAACTGGGCAATGGCGTTGGCGCATATGCCTTTTAAAATCCCCCATTTACGTGGTAGAAGCAGCATTTGTGAGCACGGGAGCACGTCCACCTAAAATTGCACGCACATGTGTGCACGGTCAGGCTATTTTATAACATACGCATATGTTATAAAATAATCACATCCCTGGGCGCAGGCCGATGAGGGCATGCACATGTGCACCCGCCCACCACTTTGAAAGTTACTGTCCCTATGTTTATAAAATAGCATATCCGTCAGTACATGCAATTTATGTGCACATGTGCTATTTTTACATACCCCTTTGAAAATTTGCTCCATAGTTATTAGGAAGATATCCGTATACACAATGACAAGGCCATCTCATATACCTTTTTCCCTTGGGAAAGTAGGCTAAATCAAAGGGTGGAATTTGCGGTGCAAATGTTTGTTATATGTTTAATATTAAGGAAATTCTGCTGCATGTGTTCCTCAATAGCACTAGAAATTTAGTGCTCTTTGAAACGCAGTGCAAACTTGTTTGAAAGTCCTTTAAAAGGTTTCCCCTGCTTTTGAATGTTTCCAATCCTTATTAGTTTTGTGCTGCTCCATGCCTTCATCTTGTGCCAAAACAAAACTAGAGCATTAAATAACACTAGCTCCTAATATGCACTGCGCTCAGGCAATTTATAAGTCTCTTTGTTTTCAAAGATATATATTTTGTTCTCAGCAGCATTGATCAATTAGATTTACTGAGCATGTAAACAGCAATGGCCTGTGGCTCCCTCTTATATGCCTCACTACTGCCAAATTGACTGGAGTTTTTCACTCCCAGCATTTGCTCACATGTTTCCAAAAAAAAAGATGCTCTGGCAAGGTGTTAATCTGCGCTCCTCAGAGACTTCCTCCTCTGCACAATTATTTCTATACCTGTAAATTTTGAATTGTTGAGGCCTGAAAAGTTTTACTGACTAAAAAAAATCAGTCTGAGAGCAATCTTGTTTATAAATGTAAAGGTTTGAATCCAGTTTATCCTAGACTTAATACTATATTCACTAATAAGTTTAGCCGTTAAGAACAAGCAACCTTTTTTTGTGGCAAATGTCCCCTATCGTGAATATTTCCAAGCAGGAAAGCCCATGGGAACATTGAGCGTATTGCTTGTTGAATGTGAGTTCGGTGATAATGCTCATCTCAGTGGGCTCCATTGCCTGAAAGTGGAGCCAGATGTCATAGGCAAGGGCATTTGGCAGAATGTAGGGCTAATTATAGCCTAGGGGTGTGTACGAGAAAAACATTAATTTTGTTTTGTTTTTTTAATTCCTTTACATATTTTTATTATTGGGTTGGGTTTTTTTTTTCAGTTTTGTATTTTAGTGAGTGCTAGATTGTTAGAGCAAGCGCTAAAACACAGAAACGAAATAACATTTTGCTGAGTATTTTTGTGTCATTGTGGAGGGGAAACAAGACAAAGGGAAACAAGAAATGTAGTTGTGACTTTCCTATTGTTTAAAAATGGCAGCACATCCCTATAGAGACATAGAAACATAGAAATGATGGCAGTAAAGAACCAAATGATCCACCCAGGCTGCCCAGCAGGCTTATGCCAGTATCTGCTGCACTGTGCAGGTTATCCTCATGCTTATCAGTTTCCCAGACCATAAAAGTCAGGGCCCTCCATGCTGTTTGAATCCAATTTCTATTAACCCCTGCCGTGGAAGCAGAGAGCAATGATGGAGCTGCATCAAAATCATCATGCTAGTGATTAAGGATACTAAAAGCCGCATCAGCAAGTTACTCCCATGTTTATTTGTTCCCCAAACTGTAAAAGTCAGGGCCCTTGTTAGTTGCTGTCTGAATCCAATTCCCCTTTTCCCACTGTCGTTGAAGCAGAGAGCAATGATGGAGTTGCACTAACAACGTCAAGGTTTATTTGTTAAGGGATTTGTACATGCCGCACCAGCAAGTTACCCCAGTTACCCTCATGCATTGCTTTCTTTATTTCCATCCTCTAGGGAGCCATGGTGTTTATCCTCTGCCCCTATGATTACTTTCTACCAATAAGATTATTGCTCTTAGAGCATGGATAAGGTAGAGTGATTGTCATGTTTGACCATTTCAATGCATGGAAATAAAGGTCAATTAAAAAATATATCTATATAATGTGTGTGCGTATATATATAGATATATAGATATATATATATATGATAATACCATTTTATTAGATTTAATTAATACATTTCATGATTAGTTTTTGGGAACTAACACTCCTTCATCTGGTGAAAACAAAATGAATCATGATGAAGGGAATGTAGCTCTGCTCCCAAAAACTATCCAAGAAATGTATTAGATTAGTCCAAGAAATAGCATCACCTTATATATTTTGGTTTTTTGAACTTTCTGTATTTTAGAACATGGAATTGAAAACATTTTGTTAAATTTTTTTCTTACTCACCCCTTTAGCTGTGAAATCCAAATTACCTCTACAGTGGCAGACTTTTGGCTAGACCTTGCAGATGATTGGCTACTAGGAGCATTACATTTTCTAATTATTTGCACAGTACAATTTATGAATCCCTAGTCAAAAACAAACTTGCTTTCATTTCATGATTCCAATATGGATGGCCCATATTTAACTTTCCAGCAAAAGTCAGGCAAAACGTGCAAAACATCTAAAATTCCATTTGATTGCACAGTTTTGAAATTGCACGTCTTTTGTCTGAGGCTGTAATTTTCTGCAGTTTCTAGAAGGGAAAATAAAATCATTTGATGCACCCGCTTGTGCAAAGAATCACTGATGAGTAGGGGGCCAATCGTCTCAGGGCCAACTGTCCCGGGCAAAAGTCCCACAGTGCTCCTTTAAAATTATTTAAGTAAAAACTGACTTGCAGGGAAGGAAAAAGTTAATGTTTTATTTCCCATTTTTTGCCCCAAATATAAACCATGCCTTTTGTCGTCTCACAATAAGATCTCTGTCAGTCACGTCTCTACATAAAAGATATCTTCGCATTACTTGTAGTTTTTATGTGGAATAAGAAGACAATGGTTGGCAAATCTGGCTTTAAGATAATTTTCTGCACAGGAAGCATTCAAGCATAAGTAGGAACACAACGCTGGGACACAAGGCTCGTTTTAACTTCTGCTAAGAAGACTTGACTCTTTCCATTCCATCTGTTTCACATATTCAGTTTCGTGCAGGCTACTTGAACTAATAAACACACCAAATCTATTAGCCACCCAGTTTTACATGGTAAGAAAGGCAGTTAGCTGTAGCACTCAAATCCTCTTCAAGAATACTGGAAACTGTAACTCAGAGTTGTCTGATGTTCGAATCAGCTCACAGATTGCTAAAATACACCAGAAACATGTTCGCATCATAAACTATAAATCCTAGTCTTTCGTAGTAAATAAATGAACTAGAGGAATACATACAGGGCCGATTCCGCAAAAGAGAACAGAAAAGGGCACACAGTATGACTGGAATAGCAAACATTAAAGTCACCACCATAGCAGTGGAGTAATTTTCTAGTGTTTACAATATGCCAGCAAAAAAAGTAAAATGAGGGAAGAGCAGAGATGTCTGGATGGCACTGAAAAGAATTACTGGTCATCACCGTAGATGTGGCTGCAGATAGGGTTTTTATGACACAAACATGTCTTCCTCCAAACTCAAATAGAAAACGTACTTTATTTGTTACCTTGTCAGAGACACAAAGAGCAAAGCTATGAACTTTCCCCTTTCAAGCGCTTAATAACCATTTATATTATCTCAAGAGATAGAAATGCTCTCTGTTGTGCAACCATCTTCCAGGTTCATAGTTCATGCGACTGGGAACACCTTTCCGAGCAATAATTAGACTTGGAGAAAGAAGGAGAGTTGTCAGTTCACAAAAGGATTAAGTACAGAACAGCAATCATATATGCCACGGGATTACAAATTCCTCCCTCACAGAGCAAATCAGCAAGGATGCAAGAGCGGTAAGTAGTATCAGTGGGGCTAAGCATGAAGTTTAATTAAAACTGGAGCTGGAGAAGTAGAAAGCAATTCTTTGTCTCTTAGCTCCCCCTGCCTCTCCCACTCTCTCACCTACTATGACCTGTTCCGTGGCCCCAGGAAATATTTCATCCTAGTTAACATTATTATAGGACTAGAATTCTCTGCTCCATTTTAGAGGGATTTGATCACATGGTGGAATTATATAATTATCCGTGTCTCACTGAAGAGTACAAATAGACATACTGTATATGCTACACAGACCTTCAGAAGTCCCCACACACACCCACAAACACAAACTGACAACCATTCATTAAAGGTAATACAAGGCACTACACTTAAAGGGTAGTTTTTAAAGGCATTTCTGCACGTAAAACAGTTTTTTACCTCCATAAATGGCATTTTACAAACTTGCCCACTTATGCACTGGCACAAACTGAGTGGAGATGTTCCCCGGAGCGAAGCTGGGTAGGGCTATGGGCTTTGTGATTATGCACGTACATTTTGATGACGTTGTTCCATGTACATAATAGCCAGTGTGATTCTATAAAGGTAAATTTGGTGGGAGAATTTTCAAACTGGGCTTACGCCCATTACTCCTCCCTGAAAATTGGTGCAGCTTGGGCATTCCGTTATAAAATTGGAATCATGGGATCTGCAGACCTTAGTGAGCACGGCAGCCTTGCAAAGGCTGTGCAGTCCTTCCATGTGATATCTAGGCTTGACCTTAAAGTACTGCATCTGAAAGGGAATCTCAGGAAACCCAGAAACCTTTGAGAACGTCCAAGTCCCAGCTGCCTTTTTTCCTCTCCTCCTAAGATTCCAGGCATCTTGTTTCTAGTGGTCGGATATTTTGTCTAAGGCTTTAAGGAGTGCTCAGAGCCAGAGACCTGTGCCCTGCTGCTCTCAGACATTTCATTCTGCAGGAGGGATGACACAATAGAGCAGCCAAGCATGTCCCGATCTGAAGTCATCCAGTCCAGGGGAACTTTATGAACGACCTCGGCCATGTTTACTCGGGTGCTGATACTCCCTCACAGACCCAGAGTAAATGACAAATGACACTTTCTCTTTGTGATCTTTTGGGATTTTTGTTGACTTATTTTGCAGCTTTTGTTGGACCCCAAGAAATGGCCTGTGGCTGAGGCCTATTCTGCCAATTTCCACGCTCCATCTGTGGTATCCATCAACAGGGCCTTTACCAGCATTCAGGGCTCTGACACCTGCCTGGCAGGGTGCATGAGAGACAAAGAAAGCTGGAGCAGGGAAGAAGGAGGGTAGTAAGGGGGGGGGGGAGGAGGGAGGTTGAAATGGATGCACAGTAGGGGTTAA
This sequence comes from Rhinatrema bivittatum, assembly GCF_901001135.1. Taxonomy (NCBI): domain Eukaryota; kingdom Metazoa; phylum Chordata; class Amphibia; order Gymnophiona; family Rhinatrematidae; genus Rhinatrema; species Rhinatrema bivittatum. The sequence goes on from NC_042623.1 coordinate 149,078,972, forward strand.
TCCAAGCCTCTCCAGTCCACAGCTTTCAGCACCTGGAGGGTCCCCCTGCAGTGTTTATTCATGAGTAGAAAGTAAGTGCAGTTCTGTTTCTGCTTCTTAGGGAGGGGGGGGGGGAATGTGTTTAAAAATGTAGATTTGTACATTCAAAAGAAGTCATTTTGCATGCAATTTTTTTAAATATTATTCTTACTTTTTTAGCCTGCTGGAGTCTATTCTGATTACCCAGTTGTTTTTATTCCATGTGAATGGAAATTAACAGGCTTGGCCCAGCTAACCTCGTAGTATATTTGTTAACTTTTTATTTATATTGCCAGCATTTTCTCATTCAAAAAAAAAACCATATTCATGCAAATAAAGGTATGTTGTTTAAGAGACTGTCTGGCAGTCTCCAGACATAATGTGGGACATTTACATCAGTTTTTCAGGGCAGAAGAAAGTGTGTCTTTTCTGCTGCTGAAAGAGCAAGGAGCATCAAAGGGAATGAGCAGGCCGGCCCGGGTGACGTCCCGAAATGCAGTCGGAGCACTGGAGATGGATCTTTATGGAGCACGTCAGGAGAATGTCAGCCTGGATCTCTCCAAAGGGCTCAAGAGCGCGCTCATTGTTAGCAACCTGCGCAGCCCTGGCGGTTACAGCAATAAATGCTTCTTCAGGGCATTGTTTGCGCTAATTTAAGCTCAGCAGCTGGGACTTAAAATGGACAGTGGAAGGTGGAAATCTCCCCTACTTTGTCTAAATAAAGCAGTGCTCGGGGAAAACGGACATTTTAATTAATTTATGAACTCGTGAGGTTTGGGGGGTTTTTTTCCCCCCTAAACCACTATATGAACGGCAAAATGAATACTGACATAGCAAACGTAATTAAGGCCCCGCCCTCATCTGGGCGCACTGTGTCCCCGCACAGCGGTGCCTTCAATTTTTTTGCCTGAAGAAATGCGAGGCTGTTCCTCCTCCCTGTCCCCATCCCTCTTTCGCAAGCCACAGTTTCCCAGCAAGGGGGTAACTGAAAGGAAAATAAGCCCCTGCCAAGGCAGCGCTAATCAAAAGAGGACAAATGAACCCTGACGCTCAACCACCCCCAAGCGTCCACCGCTCGGGGTGGAGAGGACAGATTGCTTATAAATATGGCAGGCAGGCAGGAGGAGGCTTCAGAAAGCCTCGAGTCAGACTCAAAGCCGTTCCCGGCTCACAGCACAGGCCCTAATATCTGCTTGCTGCACCCGGGGACGGTAAAATAGGCGGGCGGCCACATATGTGCGCCCGTTTGCCGGCTCATGTCCAGAGACGCGCCCGTTTTGTAACATGCACACGTATACGCGCGCGCGTATTATTAAATAGCTGGGACGGGTGTACATGTGCGTACGATTTTAAGTGGGTGTGCACACGTGCACACAAATGCCATTTCTATCGTATTAAGTAGGGGGATTTTAGAAGGGACGCATGCCGACATCGTTCGCCATTTTCCCAGTTCATTCCCAGTGCGCACAGTTAAGGGAAAGGACTTCCAAACCCCCCTCCCTGATTTAATGCCCACCCTTTCCCCCCTGTTAGCCCCAACCCTTAAAACCCCGCTGATTAGCCTGCATTTTTTTTGTTTTATTACTTACACGCCTTCCATGGCAGTAGTGAGGTTACACGGCAGGGGACCCCTGCGCACGCTTGTGCTTGTAAGTATCTACGCGCACATCTCTTGGCCTTCTTCCAAAATGCCCACATCCCACCCAGACCACGCCCCGCCCCCCTTTTTAGAATCTTTTTGCTTGTGCGGGCCTCGGGAGATACTCGCAACCATGGGCGGCTTATAAAATCCATTTGGCGCCCACCGGCTCAACCTGTCTGCATATCTCCCAGTTTTGGCGCGCACAGAGCTTTTGAAAGTCACCTGCTAGGGTTTGATTTTTAAAGCAACTCGTGCAGTGAGGAGTGAATTTTCAAACGTATGCAAAACGCCATTTTATAGATCTGCTAGCCCTTTTGAAAACTACCCCAGGGGGTGTGTGTGTAAAAGTATGCAATTTCATTTGTACTTTTACACATACTTGGAAGAGGCATTCCCAGAGCTGGAGTTAAGGCAATGAAACCATTTACGCGCGGGATTTCTAAAATCGGAAGCATGTGTATAAATGTAAGCGCGAGCATTCTCCCTGCCCCATGCAACCATCCATCTGTGCACGTATGCCATGCAAAGATTCGCCCATGCCCACTAATTCTTAAAGTGGACTTACGTGCTTAAGTCCGCTGTGGAAATTAAAGCTGCAGTCCAGCCCGTGGATTTCAGCCCTAAGTGCCATGTTATAAAATTGGGCTCATAAAACTTTGAACTCAGTTGGAGGGCTGTGCATGTAAGAGACCACCTCGTATGTACTTTATTCATATTAGCAAGAGGCAAAGAAAAAGGTTTGTATCATTTTTGTGCCAGTATTTTGGTATTGTATAATGGTAAACGCTGCAGGATTTTTTTGCAAATATTACATTTGGAGCCATGAGAAATGTTAGGCACTCAAAATACCTGCAGTTTTGATAGGGGTTGAATGCTGCATCTGCTTGCAACAATTTTATTCACCCCAATCAAGGTTTTTGCATTTGGCATGAAAAAAAAAGCCAATTATTTTATTTAAAGCAAAACTGAAAACACATCTCAAAGGAAAATAAAATATTGTCTTTGGTGGTTTTTTTCACTAATTATATTGTCTATATTTTCTTGAGTGTAAAAGTATAGGTTTGGTTGTTACAAGATTAACAAATCATCATGTTCAAAATTGCTGATTACACACGATCTTATTTTGATTTGACTGTGATTCGTATCGTTCTCTACCACTATAGGAGAATTTTGGAATAGTTGTATCCCAGAAACTGTAATAAAACAAAGAAATGTTATTAAGCTGGACAACTAAAAAAGTATTTGTGTCATGGCTCAAGTATCCAAGTCAAGGCTTTGCTTCTTTGCAAGGAACATGTTCAGGAAAACGTTGCAGAATGACTTTTCGTAGACTCCTTGCGTGTAACTGAAAGCGGGTTGCTGTGAGCCGGCGAAAGTGAAGCAGCATGCATTGATGAGTACTGTAGGGAACCAGTGAGCTACTGCGCCTGAAAAGGATGCATCCAAAAAGAATTCTAAAAATGTCCCCCGATAAACTGATCCAAATATCGTCTTTACTGCTTCTTAGCTCTGCTGCTTCCTCTTCAGCGCTTTCTCCTAAGTCTTCATTCATTTGCTATCCTGAATACATTTTTGCATCATCTATTTTTACCCTGTTTGCTTTTAGAATTATAGGTATGCTCCTGTTGTTATGGCTGCACCCCTTGTTTTTAAAAATCTCCTTTTGTGAGTCCACTTCAGTTGCGACACATTTATATCATGCGCATGTCAGCCTTCTGAGGAGGATTGGTACAGCAGCACCAACGTACTTAGAGTCATAAAGATGGATGTGACTCAGTAGGAAGAGCCTTCAAAATCATAAAACACTTGATGTCCCCTCTGAAATTTTAATAAAAACATAACCAAGAGGGGAGATATTTGTTTTATCCACAAAATAATTGTTTTAAAGATCTGCAGTACTACCACTGCTTAAGGACCCTGGAGTATTCATTTTAGTAATTCTCGGGTTATTTTATCCTGCATTTTTATGAGAACCAGTAAGGAGGAGAGGCAGTGCATGACTTTTATTTACAATTGTCAAGAGAGGGCCTATTATTGCCCATATGTGTCACCATCACCCTTCTTATCATGGGCTGACCATCCTGTCCACTGGGAGCTGTTAATGAACTGGGTAATTGAGCTGCTGACATGTGTTACCAAAACAAAACAATAGGAAGAAGAGGACAAATGAACATTTTATTTGCCAATCAGAGTAGGTTCAGCTTTTCAGGGAGCTGTGGCTAAGTGAGTGGCTGACTACATAGAGCAGTGCATTGAAAGCAAACAGATGGATGAACAATAATAGCTAACTGACAGCTTATGGCCCATCTGTGCTTAACATTTTGTTAAAGAAATTACTTGACTTGCTAAAGAGACAAATTATGCAGCTGCCCCGAGTGCAGCATTAAAGGAGATAAATCATTAGCTAAACTGTTTCATGCTTTAAAATGACAATGCATATTAACAGTTATGCTGGGACATTTTGTCAGCACAGCTTGATGCAGTTATTATTACCCACCAAAAAAAAAAACCTGACAGCTCGCAGCTATTCACGGCCATCAACTTAGTCGGGGACTGAGAAGACTAGAAAAAGGAAACATTCCTGAAAGCAGAGCAGTTAGTGTGCATTCTCTCTCTGACACACAAAAAGGGCTGCATAGCATAAACTGTCACTGACCATTTATTGGAGGCTTTCATGATGACATCATGTTGAGCAAACTAACGTGATGACAGATACTACCACTTACTCCACTTCTATAGCACATCTCGGCATGCACAGCGCTAATGCCACATTTGCTGGCTAAAGAAGCTGTTACAAGTGTGCTGTTAATGACATCTGTCTCTCTTTTACTGGCCTTTAATTCATTATATCAGTTAAGGCTGCAGAAATGAAAACAGGAGTATTTTGTTTACTTGATAAACTTTTCTCCAGGTGCAGAGAACAGACAGATAGATCTCCCTGTTCTTTGAGGGATAACCACCAGTATACAAAAGGAGGATGTCCTTCCCCCTCCCGCTCGCCTTCTTGTACCTGTCTTGCAAACAGCCCTGCTCTGTAGGAACAGCACTCCGGCGTTGCATGGAATCTGAATTTTGACGATGTTATTCAGCAAGAGTAAAACTATGCAATCCTTCTGTGCAGATTGCTGGAATAGTTTGTTTGGGAAGGCTTTTCTCAAGTTTGCTCCCCTTCAAGCATCGACAGGTTAATTCTCATCCAGCACAATCTTGGTTTCATGCTGGAATGAGATTATTAAAAAAAAACAAGTTTCGTCACTACGAAAGAGGATGGCACAAGCAGAAAGCATGGGAGAATGAGAGGCTCTCTATAACTGCACTTAAACATTATCAGAAGAAAATTAAGTTAGCCTAGAAGCAATATCTTTCTAATCAGATCGAGCATGCTGACACTTGTCCAAAATAACTTTTTAAAGTCATTGCCCAATTTTCTAACAGGACGATTGATCTCCCATTGGTTAATTGTTATTTGACTGCAGATGGATATGCCACATTATTTTAAGGATAAAACTTTTATAATTTCTATGGAATTTTCCATTGAGGTGACATATCTTTGGGGGAGCAGACAGAATTTAGTATAGATGAGTCTATGTGTTCGGAGACTAAAAGCAAATTTTCATCTGTTAAGATGACTTCACCATTCGGTATCGATTTGTTGTTGAGCCCTTTACACTCTTCAACTTCTCCTTCTGACCCAATGCCCTCATTTCTACATTATCTAAGGGCAATGCAGCAGTATCCACATTTGAGATAACATTTCTTGGACTTGAGTATGATAAGTTATTGATGGCTTGTATCAAACCTTCCATCTTTGTCTAAGATCATGGAAAAAGTGGTTGCAGACCAGCTGAATGACTTTGCCACTAAGACCAATATTCTTCATCCCGGACAGTCAGTATTTAGATGAGACCATAGTACTGAGACTGCCTTGGTCATCCCACTCAGTAAAATTAAGAGCTGATTGTGGGAAGGACACACCTTTGATACCGTCAACCATAAATTACTTTTTAATTAATTGCTAGAGATAGGTTTAGATGTGACTGTATAGACCTGGTTTATTTAAATCCTATCTTACAGAGCAGTCTGTCCAGGTTGATTAGGGATGTAAGCTTGCGGAACCAAAACCATTACCCTGCGGTGTTGCACAGGATTCACTGCATGCTCCTTTGCATTTTAATTTCTTTTTAGCACCATTGGTTACTTTAACCATGGGTACAGATGTTTTATGTATGCAGAAGATGTTCAAGTCTTAGTGCATATTGATCTAGCTTGTGTAGCGCAAATTGCAAAGTTCATTGAATGTCTAGATATGATTATTCAATTGTTGTATGTTCATAAATTTAAAGTTAATCCTAAAAAGTCAGAAGCACTTTGTGTTACTAGAAGGGATTTAATTTTTACTGTGGCTCCTTGCATGTCAGGAATATGTATCCCTCTCAAAACAGTTGTTCACACATCCAGCACCCTCTCTGTAAATATTTCTCCTGAGTCTACTCCCTTCAACCTCATCTCATGACTCCTGGTTCTAGAGCCTCCTTTTTATTGAAAAGAGGTAAGCCTCAGGTTCAAAGGGGATAGCCTCCTCACTATTGCCTTAAATGACTGAGGCCTGACCTAAGCCTCCCTGACCCCTCCCCCTCAAATCGGAAAATAAAGCAAAGTTGTAGCCTTCATGGGCCTCTCTGTCCCTAACCCCATAAACATGCCAGGGCCAGGACCTCCCCAACTCCCACTTACCCCTCTAGTTGGAGTCGTCAGTGTAGAAAGGGATGAAGTGAACCCCAGTCATTTATTTATTTATTATTTTATTTATTTCTTTTGTATACCGATATATATACTGTATACTGTATATATACCAATATATATACTGTATACTGTATATATACCGATATATATACTGTATACTGTATATATACCGATATATATACTGTATACTGTATATTTATACCGATATATATACTGTATACTGTATATATACCGATATATATACTGTATACTGTATATTTATACCGATATATATACTGTATACTGTATATATACTGATATATATATACTGTATACTGTATATTTATACCGATATATATACTGTATACTGTATATATACTGATATATATACTGTATACTGTATATATACCGATATATATACTGTGTACTGTATATATACCGATATATGTACTGTATACTGTATATTTATACCGATATATATACTGTATACTGTATATATACTGATATATATACTGTATACTGTATATATACTGATATATATACTGTATACTGTATATTTATACCGATATATATACTGTATACTGTATATATACTGATATATATACTGTATACTGTATATATACCGATATGTATACTGTATACTGTATATTTATACCGATATATATACTGTATACTGTATATATACTGATATATATACTGTATACTGTATATTTATACTGATATATATACTGTATACTGTATACTGTATGTATACCGATATATATACTGTATACTGTATATTTATACCGATATATATACTGTATACTGTATACTGTATGTATACCGATATATATACTGTATACTGTATATATACTGATATATATACTGTATACTGTATATTTATACCGATATATATACTGTATACTGTATATATACTGATATATATACTGTATACTGTATATATACCGATATATATATACTGTATACTGTATATATACCGATATATATACTGTATACTGTATATTTATACCGATATATATACTGTATACTGTATATATACTGATATATATACTGTATACTGTATATATACCGATATATATACTGTATACTGTATATTTATTTCTTTTGTATTTCTGCCCAGCCGGCTTCTGATCCATAATGTCACTGACTGTTCCTGGGAGAGGAGCAGAGGAGCCCAGCCCAGGGAGGCCATGGTCCCAACCCTGGTTTATCTGTGGGTGTGGAGGGGCCTGAAGAGGTCTCAATCACCGAGGCAATAGTAGGGAAGCACATGGAGACTCCATGCTAAATACAAAATTTTACAGCATAATAAAGGAAATTGTTTCCTTTCTTCTTTAATTCCCCCAATCCTTGACCATACTGGTCAAGAAATCTTTTCATTCATGTGTAGGGTTGTCACCTCACTCAGGTCAACAAGAAGAGGTTGATCTAGTCCTGCTATCTGCCCCATTGCAAGCATGAGCTATAGTTGGGATCTCTTGAGAAAATTAAAACTATATCTTCATATATACACAGGAGTGGATCAACCTATTTGGCTTCACCTGGGTGAGGTGATAATCCTATTCAAGCAATTCCCCTACCAGTGAATATGCTTTCAGAATGCCTCCAGGCAGCAGCTCTTGTGCAAACTCAAAATGTGGACACACACAGCCTTGATAAAAACCAGCAAGCTTACTGTGTGTTAGTCTAATACTGAGTACACTTGCTTAATGTGGGAATAACCTATCCATAAGAAAATATTGGCCCAATGTTGAATTAACCCTGTTGCTAAATTGCAAAAGGCTCCTTTAAACCATCTAATATATAACATTTGTATATCCTCTCTGAAATAGTACCATCTGATATTTGAAGAGTCAAGACCAGTCAAGTTGAATGCTTATTCATCCACCATGAAGATTATTTTATTTTGGATTCATACGAATTTTTTTGTGATATTATTTGTTAGGTGTCAGTGATGGTGGAATGCAGTATTTTGTGATTTTTAAGTTTATATTTTATGTTATAGTTTTTATTTGTTATTTAGTTCTTAAATGTATATTTATGAATGTTTTTATATAAACCGCCTAGTAATGTTTACAGTTTATAAAATTTAAATAAATAAAATGATGAAGAAGTAAACAGAGGATATCAGATACCTTCTGTAAGGACACACCATGCACAAACTAGAAATTTCACACAGAACTAATACTAATGGATCCTACTTGCATTTGAATACCTACATAGATCCAGAAAAAATGTCAATGTTCAACTTCTGTTGGCTCTCTGACATCTCTTGAAAAGTTGATGTGGATTGGAAGCTAGGGATGTGCATTTGTTTAAAATGAATAAGGAATCTGAACTGAATCAAGCAGATTAGTTTGATTTGTTGAAAACAAATACAGATGGGTAATGCCATAAATAATCAGCAATTTTTATTTATATTCATTTTCATTTCCCTTTAAAGTTTTTGAGACAAGCAAAACATCATGAGTGGGGGTTCTGCTCAAGGCAAGTTAGCAATGAGTGACCCTGGACTGATGGAGCTGGGGTGGAAGGGACAGGGAACAAGCCAGGAAGCAGAATCAATCAAGGTCAATCATTTTTAATCAGCCTATTCTAGCTAGCTTCTTCATGAATTGACAGTAACTTTATCTTTTTTTGAAGCTGAAAGTGAAAGAGACTGTTTATTTTATTTTACTTGTCTCTAGGCTGCAGGACAGAGTGGTTGTGTAGCTTTCTAGCTCAAAAAGCTGAAGAAAAATAGAGAAAAAAGACTGAGAAGAGACTAGGAGAATTGTGAGATGAAATGAGCTCTATTTCCTACGTCCTTTTCTGAGACACTGTAGCTGTGTGTCAAAAATCTTTTTTCTATTTTACAGGGATACAGCATAATGTGATCAAATATGTAGTGTAACTGTGTAATGCTGAAAAAGCAGAAGTAAAAGTCAAAGATCTGTGTATGGGGTGAAATAGTCAGCCAGAGATTTAAACTGCAGAAGTGCAGTGTACAGATGAAAACACAGCAAAGGAGCCAGGCTTGAAATTTTGCTTCTGTGAGTTTCATTTTGACAAGAAATATGGATTCACACTGTGAATACAGTAGAGTAAATTTTCAAAGGAGTTTAGTGCATAAAAATAGCATATATATGTGTCAGTAGCATATCCGCACACATATGCTATTTTATAAACGATGAGAGTATGTGTGTATTTTTCATTCACTACGCAAATTTTACCAGCAGAAAAAAGGGGTGGGTTGGGGCATTCCAAGGAGGGGTTCAGAAGTATGTGTAGTAGTTGCGATTTTGTAAGAGATATACACATATACATTACAAAATTTATTAATACGCTTTTACACATGCTAATTGGCTTGTGCAAGTGAATTGGACTTTATTTATTTATTTTATTTAAATTCTTTTAATATACCGATACTCAAGACCAGGTCTTATCGTACCGGTTTACAATAAACTAGGGGGAACCAGTTAACAGAGAAAGCAGAAAAAGTTACATTATAACAGGGAAAGTGGAACTAGGCTGTTAGAGAAAAAGATAGGTTAAACAAATTCTAACTGGGGAGAAGGGCAAAAGGCAGGAGAGGGTACTTACAGTGTAAGAATTATGTACAAATTTACATAGTGTATATGAATTAAGCAAGTTATAAGATAGTGCAATTAGTCAAGAAACAGTTCCTTTGAGTTGCTGATAAGGACGCAACCATGGGGTATGAGACTGTGTGGGTGACCCTGAGGCTTTTTCAGGGGTATGCTTGGGCGAACAGCCAAGTTTTTAATTTTTTTCTGAACGTGAAATGGCAATGTTCCTGTCGGAGATCTGGCGGGAGGGAGTTCCAGTGATGCGGACCAGCAATTGATAGTGCTCATTTTTCAATGGCGTTGTGAAGAACGGATTTTTGGGGGGGAACCTGGAGGGAATCTCTGTATGCAGATCTGGGGGGTCTTGCAGAGGAGTGTGGTTTGAGGGGTACGGTGAGTTGGAGCGAGGATTCTTGAAATAAGGTTTTGTGGATAATAGTGAGTGTCTTGAAGAGAATTCTGTAGCGAATGGGTAGCCAGTGAAGTATTTTTAGAATCGGGGTGATGTGGTCCATGCGGCGGGAGTTTGTGAGGATCCTGGCTGCAGCGTTTTGCAGCATTTGAAGAGGTTTGGTAGAAGAGGCCGGGAGACCAAGTAACAGCGCATTACAGTAGTCAATCTTTGAGAATAGTATGGCTTGAAGGACCGAACGGTAGTCGTGAAAGTGAAGGAGAGGTCTTAGCTGTTTTAATACCTGTAGTTTGTAAAAGCCTTCTTTTTTCTATTTTAGAAAAAGGAAGGCTTTTTTCTATTTTAGGCAGGGGTGTGGCCAGAGGCCTCCAAAGGACTTGTCTGTTGTCTTCAGATTTTGGGTAGGAGGTCTGGATGACTGGTGGACGTTTAGGGTGGTTAGAGGGTCTAGGTGAACTGGAGAAGTACTGACTAAACTGACAGAGGTATTGGTGACCTAGTGATTTCAGGTGCACACACAAGTAAATATTTTCAAAAAGGCATATGTGCCTAGTTTTTAAAATATCTGCCCCCGTATATAATTTGGGGTTAATACACTTATATGTTATATTTTTTACACACTCAAAATATACACATGTATGTTTATAAAATATTATGCATTTTCTTAAACTGGAAATATTCACATATGTGCATACTTTTGGACAAGACTCTATGGTATTTTACAAACAGTGTAGCTCCCTCCACAGAGTTTATAAAATACTAGCATTAATCTCCACATGGCCACTTCTGCACGAGCACTGTACTGCAGATAGGTCTGAAAATTAGGCTCACTAGGGTGGATTTTCAAAGGGTTACGCGTGTATATTACTCTCGTAACCCCGAAAACCCACTCCTGCGTACGCTGAGCCTATTTTGCATAGGCTCGGCGATGCGTGCAAGCCCCGGGACGTGCATACGTCCCGGGGCTTGAAAAAAGGGGCGGGGAGTGGGTGGTCTGGGGTGGGGCAGGGGTGTGGCCAGAGGCCTCCAAAGGCCTGCTAGGCCGGGGGATCGCGCACCGACACTTGGCCAGCGCGCGCAACCTACGCCTGCCCTGAGGCAGGCGCAACTTAAATAATAAAGGTAGGGGGGGATTTAGGTAGGGCTGAGGGGCGGGTTAGATAGGGGAAGGGAGGGGAAGGTGCGGGGCGGCGAAAGGAAAGTTCCCTCCGAGGCCGCTCGGAGGGAACGAGGAAAGCCATCGGGGCTCCCTTAGGGCTCGGCGTGCGCAAGGTGCATAAGTGTGCACCCCCTTGCATGCGCCAACCCCAGATTTTATAACATGCATGCTGCTGCGCGCGCATGTTATAAAATCGGGCGTAGATTTGTGCGCGCCGGCCATGTGTTTTTTTCATAAATCATCTCTGGAAAAAAACTGAGCCACTACCAGGTACATGTAGGCCCTCACTAGGTAGGCAATGGAATTAGAGTAGCATGCTTTTGAACAACAGTGTGTTTATGTGCACTGCAGTAGTATCTGCCTCTATGTATGTGTGTGAGTGACCTTTTTAGTTTCCACATTGTTGTGTGTGTGAGTGTGTGTGTGTGAGCAAGAAAGAGAGAGTAAAGGAATACACACACTATTACTACTTATAGAAGGACAAACATCTTTCCATAGACAGTCTTGTGTCAAATTTCCGTCATGCCACAGGGCATTGGGGGAAGAGAAAGGCATTGTGGTAACATGTCCTATCATTTTTCTTCATTAAGCGGGCCTTTAAAGGGGTACTGTATGCAAATGGAACTAATCTGATGGAACCATCTACAAAAATGCCCATAGACCATGTGGTATATGTGCTACCATTAATCAACAGTGGGGAGTTATAAGTAAACATCAGACTTTAAAGAAGTTTCCTATTTTTGTATTTCGTGTGGACAGAATCTCTAGAATGCATTCCTATCAATTGCAACATTTGGCCACAACAATACCTTAGGATTTGGCCAATTTGTTTGCGGACATTGTTCAATCTATGCCAATGTCAGGCGTATTTGGTCTTTTACACATCCACAGATGTTTTTACCTATACACTACCTGGCTGTTTTGACTGCAATACAGCCCAAGCAATTTATAGAGTAGTTTATTTATGCCAGCTCTGTACATAGCACTAAACAATTCACCTACGAGGACTAGAATTAATCAATTAAAAACTATAGGAAATCAGTATCAGAAAAATTATGTTCTTTGTAGAATAATCCACAGGCTCTTGCCTGCAATGGGCTTCAACCAGTATCATATATCAGAGCACCCTATTCATGTCATATACTTATTCCTATTTTCATCTCTCCTATGCAAAAGAATGTTTTTACTTTTATAATTTTTATTTCATTTACCTTTAGAACCAGTACCTCAAACCTTTCAACAATTAACCCAAAATATCTTTCCTTATTGATTTTTCTCACAACACTTATCTGAAATCACAAACAGCTTCTTGCTTCTACTACTCTTCAGCGGCAGTGCTCAAAACTCATCCCACAAAAATCCCGACATTGACAATGTTTCGGCATTGTATGCCTTCTTCAGGGAAACAAAAAATTCTCCTCCATTCTGACCACCAGGTTCTTTCTCAAGTTCACTAGCGGGCAAGAGCCTGTGGATTATTCTACAGAGAGCACAATTTTTCTGATACTGATTTCCCATATTTTTTAATTGATTAATTCTAGTCCTCATAGGTGAATTGTTTTGTGCTTAGATACATGGGGTATTTTTGCCTTATTTTTTTATTCAATATTAGCTCTGTACATAGGTCAGGCAAAACATGCTATTAAATATCATATTACAGAAACTATATTTTTTTCAATCATTTATGTCGAAGCCCCTCTGGTTACCCCTTGGCATTAACTTGGTCATGATGTAAATTAACTTTGGATTTTTGTTATCCAACAGACTTTACTCCCTTGTGGCAGAGATGTGAGCAGAGATTTATTTTTGTATTGGAAGTGACTATATCCACAAGATGTTAACCAAGAAATAGAGTGGCAGATATTTCTATAATGAACAGTTTTTGTTTTCAAAGAAACCAGATACTTTTTGTGATTGAGGAGATGACATCAACAAATAGGAGGGCTTTCCTCTTTATATCTTCCAGTGGTTCCGGTAGCCTCATGGACACTGTTAATGATAGATGCCATTGAAGCAGTAAGATAAGGTTTGGTGATGAGTACATTGTGGTAGGACATTCTCAAGATTTCTCTGTTTCTGTTTCTTATTAAATAGTTTTTAATTCTTCATAAACTGTTGTAAAAACTGAGAAATGATTACCAAACGTGAAGTCACAAATTCAGTTAATGCATGGTGAAAGGATTCATGATGTTTAGGTTTCGATTTTTTTCAGATAAGTGGCATTTTTATATGTATTGTGATGTCCATCCACGCACCTGTTGTGGAAAATAAGTTCTGCATAAGTTAGATTTACCCCTCTGAAGAAGTCCACTATGGGTGAAACAAGGGTCCTTTGATGGGGATTGATGAATGGAGCTGCACATACTGTAAAATTCTCAAGATTAGGAGCATAATTACAGGTGCTGTGGAGGTGGTCTTTTTGCTAGCCATGATTAGAGAATCAATCTGCCTCTTGCAGTAGCTTATGAGCTAGCTTTTTTTAACTTCCAGTTTTTATGAAGTTTATGAATAATATTTTTTGATATATTGAAGTATTCAGAAAAATTGAGTATAGGGGTTTTAGTTTTGACTTTTTTCAATTTTTGTGTGAACCACCATTTTTGTTTGTGCCGTTATATATTTTTTCCACTATGGAAACAATGGCAGAGGGAGAGGAAAAACTTTGCTTCCTTCTGGAAAAGCACCAATTAGTGAAGATCCAAGAACATCTGGTTGTACTAGTAGCACCAGCATTCCCCCACCCAGCCAAAGAGAGATTTTTTGTAGGAGAAAAGTGAAGAAGAGGCCAAGGCTGGAAGAGCATATATTGCCTACTGCCACTGTTATTTTATTTATTTTAATTGTTTAAAACACTTATATTCTGCCTGTATTGCCTCTATCATGCTAAGCGGATTACAATATAAAACACATAATACAAAGCATTAAAACAAAAGACAAACAAACAATTAAAGTAACCATTATGAACTTACTAGCTACTCCATAAAATTAGTAAAACTACTGAAATGCTTCCTTAAACTACATAGTTTGCAGTATCTTGTGGAAAACTTTATAATTATCTAGAGACCAAATTTCCTCCATTAATTCATTCAGCAATGTCTTCTAGTTTCCTGGGCATTTTTTACTGAACGTTCTTCAAGGTAGTACCCCAGCAGACTGCAATGCTCTTCCAGGAATATACCTCGTAAAAAGACCAGACAAAAAGCCAGGAGAAAATCCATGCAATGATTTAAAAACAAAGGTTAAAATCTTGAATTTTATTCTTTGCTCAACTAGAAGCCAAGGAAGATTAAAAAAAAAAAAAAAAAAAAGTATAGGAGTCACATATTCATGATAGGAGGCCTTCAAAATCAAGTGGGCAGTAGAAAACTGCAGGTAATGAAGAGCTTGCAACCTTGACCTTGGAACCCCCATACAGGCAGAGTTTCTATACCCATTATAGTCAGAATAAAGGTTTGCACTATTGTCTGAAAATCTGATGGCTCTAGTAGAAATCTTGGTCGACGGAGTTGTCTCAATTTAAAACTGCTACTAGATAAAACAGATTGAAGCTGTAATTTATCAGTCAGAGAGGGGTCAAACATAAATCCCAAATTTCAAGCTGACTCCTTAAATTCAAAGCAGCACTATTTATAGGTATAGCAGAGAGATCATTGGGCCTAGCTTTTCTAGAAAACCATAAGGCTTCAATCTTTCCTAGATTTAGAATCAGGGCATTGTTAATCAGCCAAATACTAACAGCTGAAATACTATTAGTTCTATTCCTATGGTGTGGGTGCAAGAGAAAGCAGAATCAATGGAGGGTGGCATTTGGCACTGATAGTGGAGGGGCAAAGGCAAGGGCAGTACTAGGAGTGGAGCAGCCAAAAGTAGTATAGCACTCCTCCCCAATGCCTACATCAGGTAATGCAAGAAAGTACTGATTCACTGAATCATGAGAGCTTCTCGGATTCAGAGGGAATAGAACAGTGAATAGCTGAGCAGAACATAGGGAGCTTCATTACTAGCACGCTATCCTCTGTTGAGCCAGTAGAAAGCAATACTGCCAGGGCAAAGAGAGCCCTTCAAGAAGAGGAGGTAGTAAAGGTCTTGAATAATGCCCTTTGCCTTTTGTTTCGCAGTCTGCCTTCAACCCCAGCCCCAGCAGAGAGGGAGAGGAAGTCCCACAAGAAACCTAAGGTGTAGAGGCACTTCAGAGAGAAGGAGGACCTGTCTTTTGCAGAGTGTATTCACTGTTGTAAGTGCATCAGTAGAGGAAAGATACTAGGGCATCTTACAGACTGCGGTATGCAGTATCATGTAAAAAAGATAACACCCATTGTCATGGCATTCAGGGGAGAGCATCAACACTACCCTGGTGATCTCTTCTGCCAGTCAAAGATGTCACAGCAGCAGACCAGCAGAAAAGTGTTAGAACAGGGAAAGTCAGACTCCCAAGCTGATCTCCTGGCCTCTTCCTCCAGTAAGGAGACAGGCAAGCAGCCCCTAACCCCACATCGGTGGCAAGCCACCATGGAGCCGATGAGGTGAGTCATCATATCGCCGTCTCCTAGTAGGAGGCAGGCAGCAACAAAGGCTGCATTGGGGAAATGATTGCCCTGGATGACTAACCCTTATATATGGTAGAGAAGATGGGATTTAAGAAGCTGCTGAAGCTGTTAGCCCCCCAATTACAAAGTGCCCTTCCGGACAACATCCAGCAGGCAGGTTACTGTGCTATGCTCGCATACAGGCATAGTTGGTCAAGGTGGAGAGGGGAAGCATCCATTTCACCAATGACATTAAGACCAGCCAGCACACTGGCAGCAGCTGTCCAGGGCAGGGGCAGCTAACAGTTCTCACAGTACAGCTCACCAGAAAAACATGGTGAGCAGTACTGTACACCCAGATGATGGACAAGAGCCAATGTTAATGAATATCTCAGCACTAATAAAGAAGATGATGAGGGGCTGGCAGCTAGAGTGGCATGATAGGACTGCTGTTCCTGGGTTTTTTGTGACAGACAGTGATGCAAATGAAAAAGTCTATGAAAAAATCTGTTACTTTGCAAACTTGCTGCACCTGACAGTAAAGGATACCCTTGGGGCCAAGGAGCAACATGGCAGGACTAATCCTGAAAGAAGTGATTGATAGATGCAGGGGCACTCCATGAAGTTAGCAAGTAGCTCATTTAAAACAAATTGAAGAAAATTCTTTTTCACTCAGCGCACAGTTAAGCTCTGGAATTCATTACCAGAGGATGTGGTTACAGTAGTTAGTGTAACTGGGTTTAAAATGAATTGGATACGTTCCTAGAGGAAAAATACATAAACTGCTATTAATTAATAAGCAATAGCAGCTTGAGATTTATTTAATGTTTGGATACTTTCCAGGTACCTGTCACTTGGATTGGCCACTGTTGGAAACAGGATACTGGGCTTGATGGATCCTTGGTCTGACCCAGTATGGCAATTCTTATGTAAAAATAGAAGAGCATTTTTCCTGTAGCGTGAAGGATGAGCAGCAGCTGCATGAGAAGCAAGAAGCAGTAGGAGTGCCTGTGCACCAGTTAATTCAGGGTGTAGGACCAGGTAGAATTCCACTAATCTAGTGCTGCAACAGACAGTTCTTCATCATTTGGTTCTGGAAGGCAAGATAGGTATGGCTCATCCCCTGGAGCATCATGATTAGCAACACATAATGCAACTAGTAAGATTCCTGAAGCCCTTCAAGGATGCTGTGGAGCATCTTCATTCCTTAAGACCCACCCTGTGTTAGCTGATCCCCTATAGTCAATATCCTATAGAATAAGTTAGAGAGTTTCCAGCAAAAAACAAGGACAGACAGGAGAGCTGTTGGTACTCATGGACAGGAGAGGTGTTGGTGCACATAGGCTGAAAACTCTCACACAGAAGGATACTTATATGTTAAAATTTGTAACCTATCAATAAAATCATCCATTGTACCTGAAGACGGGAGGGTGGCCATTGTAACCCCAATATTTAAAAAGGGCTCCAGGGAAACTATAGACCAGTGAGCCTGACTTCAGTACCGGGAAAAATAGTGGAAACTATTCTAAACATCAAAATCACAGAACATATAGAAAGACATGGTTTAATGGAACACAGTCAGCATGGATTTACCCAAGGGAAGTCTTGCCTAACAAATCTGCTTCATTTTTTTGAAGGGGTTAATAAACATGTGGATAAAGGTGAACCGGGGCTTGATGGACCCTTGGTCTGACCCAGTATGGTCAGTTTTTCAGGCTATTCACAATGAATATGTATGAGATATATTTGCATATAATGGAGGCAGTTCCTGTAAATATCTCTCATGCATATTCATTGTGGATATTCTGAAAACCTGACTGGCTAAGTATATCCTGAGGACTGGGTTGAGAACTATAAGGTTAACGGGTAGGAACAGGAGCTCCAGAAGCTGAGGGGGAGTGGGGATGTAGTAGAGGAAAGTGTAAGCACCCCACACAGTAGTGTCAACCAGAGCAATGCTCTGTCAGCTACCACTTCCTCCCCTACATAAGAACATAAGAACATGCCATACTGGGCCAGACCAAGCGTCCATCAAGCCCAGCATCCTGTTTCCAACAGTGGCCAATCCAGGCCATAAGAACCTGGCAAGCCCCTCTCCCACCCTGTGGCCACATCAGAACATTGTCTCTTAAAACAGACCATAGTTATAGCAGTTGGCAGCAGAGGAGATTATCGTTTCCACCAAAGGAGATGTCAGCATAAATATCAGTCCTCCTATTTTAGCATGTATTTTTCATTGCAAACCTAACCTAGTTCATAATAGGGGTTTCAGCAGCATAAAAACCCTTGCTATAAAATCTGTGGCAAAGTTAGTGTGTCTCATGCTAATTGCAGGGTAAAAAGCCTTATTAGCTATTATCCTGCAAAGCAAGAAGATTCACAAGCGAGGAGGCAGTCTAGCAGGTCTTCTTTTACCATGGAAAACCTAACAGCTGGTCATTCGCTCAGAAAGGCCCCCTCTCTTACACACACACTTAGGTTCCTTGTCTCATTCACACACGCACCCTTACACAGGCTCCCTCCCTCCCGCTCACTAACAAATTTATGACTTTGAGAAATTTCCAGTAAAAATGTATTTGTCAATATCCATCCTAAGCTCAAATACAGAGAGGTGAACATTCAAAGACATTTAGAAGGATAACTCACAAGTTATCCATCTAAATGGCATGTTTTTGAATACTGATCCATGTATCCAGCTAGATTTTAGCCGGATAAGTCATTATTCTGCTAAAATTTAGACGTATAAAAAAGAGGCATTCTGGGGCATTTCTGGGGCATTTAGTTATCTGGCCATCAGCTGAATTTCAGTTCTGTCCGGCTAAGTTAGCCGGATAACTTTAGACCCACTATAGGTGGGTGGGTAGAGGGGCTTGGGGCGAAGCCGGAGTTAAATATAAAAAAAAGAAATGGAAGAGTTGGGGGGCTGACTTGTTCACCACTACACTTTTGACAAATTTAGGAGGGGCTTGGGGGGTAGGGGAAGGGCTGAAGGGGATGAGAGAGAGTTGATGGCCTGGGGAGATGAAAGGAGAGGAGATTGAGGGAAGACGTATGCTGGAGGGGAGGAGGATAAAAGAAGAGGTCCTCTGGA
This sequence comes from Rhinatrema bivittatum, assembly GCF_901001135.1. NCBI lineage: Eukaryota > Metazoa > Chordata > Amphibia > Gymnophiona > Rhinatrematidae > Rhinatrema > Rhinatrema bivittatum. Next base: position 149,098,111 of record NC_042623.1, read on the forward strand.
GGAGGTTGAGATTGAGAGAAAGGATCAGCTGGAGTGTAGGGAGGGTGAGGAGGGATTGTAGGAGGAGGACCACACCCCTGCTGATTTGCTTTGGTTATCCACTGGGATCATGTGAATTTTCAAGTGTTAAAATGCAGTCACACTGACTAAAGGTTTGGGAGCCCTGAACTAGACAAATAAAACATGCATCATGTCACAATCAAACCAGCTAGCCATGGACCCCATATCCAATCAACACTTCACACTTTCTTCTAAGATTGACTCATGATCCAGTGCCTTTGAGCTACTCCTACCATGCTTAAAGGTTCCATATCCTCTTCTGCCTCCTGCAGAACCCACACCTTAACCTCTACAAGCTCTTTCTCCAGCTAAAACAAGACACTAATATTCAAAAACATGCTGCACACGATAAACAATGGACAAGCTTTGACAGGAATCAGGATCAGAAATCTCCATTGTGGTTCAAACAGCAAAAGCATGTTTATAGAAGGCTGACCATGTGTGCTCAATAATTGCCCTCAATGATCTTTGGGCACTATTGTAGCTCTCATCTGATCCTGCAGATGGCTGCTGAAATGGAGTTAAAAGCCAAGGAAACAGGGGATATCTAGCAATGGGGGTCATTTATCAAAGTGCTATATGGCGTTTTTGCATGCGTTACGCCGTTTTCGCATGCAAAAAATGCCTTTAACGCATGCGAAAGCACCATAACATTTGGTGTGATACAAATGAGAAAAGGGGTAGGATATTTTGGCCAAGTGGGCTGGGCTCACAGTTTTGTGAAGCCATAACTACACCTTATGTTTTTCACGCATGCTGTTTGAGTGTTTTTATGCTCCTGGAGAGCCAGCCAGCCAAGCTATAGGGGGGGGGGGGGGGGGGGGGAAGGAAGGAAGGAAGAAAGAGAGAAAGAGAGAGAGAGAGAGAGAGAGAGAGAGAGAGAGAGAGAGAGAGAGAGAGAGAACCTAGCTATAATGCCCTCACACTAGATTGGTATTTATATCTCCATGGAGGCCCACCTAGTCACTCGAGGTGAGGTTTAGGTATTAGTGTAGGGGTTAGGGGCCACTTTGACATTCAAAATGAGACGTACAAACAGAACAGTGCTCTCTTGTGAAGATTTTGATGACCTTCGGAGTGAGGAAACTCACCCAAAGATGAGATTTGTGCAATGTTCTCTCAACCTAGCTTGATGGGCTCTCTACTTGGGTAACTCTCTCTCTCTCTCTCTCTCTCTCTCTCTCCTCCAGCTAGGCTGGCTCTCCAGGAGCTTAAACATGGTCCCCCCCAGTGGTTGTATGTAAAAAATACATCAATTCTGGCAGTTATCGCAATTTGCGCTAAGATAGTGCTTCACATAGGGGCGGATTTTAAGAGCCCTGCTCGCGTAAATCCACCCGGATTTATGTGAGCAGGGCCTTGCGCGCCAGCGCGCCTATTTTCCATAGGCCTGCCGGCGCGCGCAGAGCCCCAGGACTCGCGTAAGTCCCAGGGTTTTTCGAGGGGGGCGTGTCGGGGGCGTGTCGGGGGCAGGGCCGATCGGCGCGGCATTTTGGGGGCGGGACGTGGCGTTTCGGGGGCATTTCGGGGGCGTGGTTTCGGCCCGGGGCAGTCCGGGGGCGTGTGCTGCCGGCTCGGCGCGTGCCGGCCGCACAAAATCGGCAGCCTTGCGCGCGCCGATCCAGGATTTTAGCGGATACGCGCGTATCTACTAAAATCCAGCATTTTGTTTGCGACTGGTGTGCCAACAAAAGTACGCGGACGCGCATTTTTTGTAAATCTACCCCATAGGTATTAGCGCAAATTGCGATAAACTGCCTATTACCATAAAACACACCCCTTTTCCTATCACATGTAATATTTAGTGCATTTTAATAAATCCAGGCCAATATTACTTAACAATGTTCTCTTCACATTTCCTTCACAACACCACACAGTAGAACTCATTCACTCCCAAACTTGCCAGAAGAACTCATTTTTGAGGCTGTTGACTAAAAAAAATTTCAGCTGCTTCAAAATAAGGCTGCATGATTGATATTTGGAGCCCGTAAATACAATCACATTACACTATTATTTGAGGAGCCCCACTGGTTGCCAATAGTCCCTAGAAGCAGATTGAAGACCCTTTGTTTGACTTTAAAGCTTTATGCTCTGGTCTATCATTTTACTTGGCAGATTGATTGGTTCCATACGAAACTCAGAAGACTCTTCGTTCCTCTCAACAAGAACTGCTGAGATTGTCTCCCCAGCAGATATGAGACCGTATCATACAAGGCAAACTTATCTTGGTTATCAGGCTACCTCTCTCTGGAATTCTTTACCACGTGATATGAGGAATGAGACCTGAAGTTCAGGAAATTGGTAAAATCCTGGATGTTCATTCAGATATTTGATAATTAGAAGTTATTGAATTTTCAAGAAGAATGGAAAGAGGGACAATTTAAAAATTATCCAGGTCAGAGATATGGAAAAGCTGATCCCCATTTTGGATCAGCCGCATTTATCTTTTATGTGTCATGGAATGTATATTTCATATGTCTTTTATATGTTTATTAAATTATGTATGTATTCTTTTGTAAACCATTTATATCTTTTATATAGGAAATATATGAAAATTAAATAAACATAAGCCATATGTCCTTATAGGGGTCTCTGCCTTAATATATGGATATCAAGGCAGAACTCAGGAAACATATTCACCATGTCCTTCATCATCAAGCAATTATTGATCATTGCTAACCAGTGGTTTGCAGTGATTTACCAAGTACCATATCACAAAAGCAAAAAGAAATAAATACAATTTTACAAAATGTGAATAAAACAAATTATCATAAAAACAAAAATCATGAATACTTCCTAAAACCTCCTTTCTCCCTACATTATATATCCCTAATAGATCCATATGGAAAATAACTAAAATCAACTCAAATTCATATGGAATGAAACTAAAGATCCCACTATAAATTTTAGTATCCAACAGAGGAAAGGTTTCCCAAAAAAGCCAGGACTTCACTGCCTTCCAGTACTGTTCATAATTCTCCAGGAATCATACAGTCCTATGGAGCTTATTGCAGAGTTCCTGTCTCTTGATTGAAAAATCTTGCTTCCTGATTTGTTTGTACATGTACTATACTCTTCCTGTCTATTGGATGGAATGACGGAGATTTTCCTGAGATGATCTCAGGTTCCAAGGTGGTAAATAATTAACAAAGCTCTCTGTAAGATACTTTGGCCCACTGTTAGACCTACATTTAAAAATGTATATCAAAACTTTAAATTCACACTGGTGCTTTACCGGGAACCAGTGTAATTGTATGACGAGGGAAGAAACATGGTCCCAGATATGCATGCTACCCAGTTCCTTGCTGTGTGTTCTGCAACAATTGCAATTATTTGTTGTGGCATTTCCAAATAGACTGAATTACAATAATCCAGTCTAGAGACTAATAACATCTGAACCACTAACATCAAGGTCTTGTTCAACAAATATGGCCTCAGCTGATGAATCATTCTTAAGTAAGCAAAAAACAACTTTACCATGTAGGAAATATGAGCCTCAAAAGTCCACCCAGAATGAAACCATATACCCAGCTGCAGGAATGCATAAGGATTTCAGCAAAGGTGCTAGTGCTATCCTATCTCTCAGTCAGGCAATCAACAAGAGCATGTGATGTCTGCATATTTATGCTGAGTTCCAAATTTCAAACTGAGGATGAAAGGGAATAGTCAAGTCATCTAAAATGATTTTAAAATGAGAATGAGGTTCCCCCGTTCCCTATCCATAAAAAATCAGGGGTTTTTTTACATTCAAGTTGAGTTTCTTATCCCATAACCATTGAGCTACAGCTTTTATTGCTCTATTAATAGTCTCCAACTCTGTCAAGTCATCATTAACACCTGGAAGGAACATCTGAATATCATTGGGGAACCATACATAAAGTATCTATTGGTGCTTCATGCAAGCCAAGTATTCTTTGGTATTAGGTATGGCACATAAGATATTAATTAGTGTTGAACTGTCAGTGGTGCGCTTGTGTACATGTGTAGTTTGAAGGAAGGGTGAGAGCAATAACTGTCCAGTAACTTTTGTTATAGAAGACCTTGAAATTTTCTGCCTAGTGCTAAGGGTATTCATTGTGATTAAGTCATGCTTGCTAATATAGCTAGGAAGTATGCAAACAATATGTATCTTTTCAGATCTTCCTACAGACCTGGTGATTCATAATACCATGTATTTGTAATCTATATTTAAATACTGAGAGGTTTATTTATATGTGACAAAGGGTTTGTATATATGTAGAAGGCATGCAGAATGCAAAAGTGAATGAGGTGACTGAAAGAGAGTGAGAGATAAAGTGTGCATTTCAAGTTGTAAATGAAAGAAAAAAGAAGTTTACATTAGCATAGGGCAGATAGGGAATATTGTAAAGTCTAATGTAGGCGTTAAAGTAAGCTTTACAGTTTTTAAAAGACAAGTGTATCCAACCCCTGCGGGAAAAGCAACACTAGCCCTTTAATGTTTTCTGAATGGAAAACATTAACCAGAGTTTAAAAATAGGGGAAGGACTTTACTATATTTGGGGGGAGAAGGGGACCTGGTAACTGAAAAAGTAAACAACAAGGAGGGTTTGTTCTTAATTTTGCATACACTTTAAAAAGTTTTAAATGTGTCAAATAAATTTCCAAAGGAAGTATTGGGAGCTCACAGTGTAAATGGGTTGTTATGCACAGACCTTGACAGGAATGAACCTCACTCGTAAGCCAAGGTATGTTGGATAAGATCTTAATATCTCAAATTTACTGCTAGTGATCTTCTTAAAACTTGCATTCTGTGAATGAGTGCTTCCTTCTGGAGCTCACAGGATGTCATTTACAGGCAACATATCAAGGTATGCCTGGAAGCTCTTTTTAATTGGGCCAATGGCCAATTCTAGATCTTTCTATCATAGTAAGAACATAAGAACATAAGAAAATGCCATACTGGGTCAGACCAAGGGTCCATCAAGCCCAGCATCCTGTTTCCAACAGTGGCCAATCCAGGCCATAAGAACCTTTCTTGGCCTCTGCATTTCTAAGTACTTAGAAATATTGACTTTGTTCTTGGATGTTGTAACCCAACTGAAGAAAAGATATTAACTGGTCCAGTCTGCTCCACCTTCCTCTGCCCATGACAACAGAGCATTCTACCACTCCTATACCTTATCCAGAGAACTCATTCTCCCTTTCTTTCTTTTTTCCTTCCTTTTTCTTCCACTTTCTTTTCTCTCTTCCTTTTCTCTTTTCATCTCTGTTTCCTTCCTTCTTCCTTTCTTTTACTCTTTTACTATTTTTTCTCCTTTTGCTTCTTTCTTTTCTTTTTCTTCTCTTTCTGACCCATTTCCTTTGTTTTTTCTTCTGTCTCTCCTTCCTTTCTTTCATCCTTTTTAGCTGTTGTTTCTTTTCTCTTTTCTTCTTTCCTGACTTCCTTTTTTCCTTCTTTTTTGCTTTCTTTCTGCTTCAATGGGCTGCATACTTATCTGAAGCTAACATAAGTCAGCATCATATAATGCTGAGGCTGTAAAGGTTTTCTTCAGGAAAAAAATAGATCGGAGTGAGTGGGCAGCCTTTGTGTGCTCTCTCACAGCAGGAGCATTCCACCAGTAATGTCAGTTAGAGACTAGCATTGATTTGAGTTATCCTCTTTTCAGGGGCTTCCCAGACCTTCAAATTAGGGATTTAAAAAGAGCAAAACTGAGAAATTGCTATCACAGAATCAGGCCAACAAACTGACCTAGAAATGCATCACCCACAGTAAGAATTCTGAGAGTAAATTTCAGAGGCAGTTACCTGAGAAAAATGGCCTCTTCCAGTACTGGTAAGAACACATGTAATGCATATGCATTTAGCCACATTCAAAGGTGGCTTTTCTGTGGGATGTTTAGTAGGGATGTGCATTCTTTTAATTGAATGCACAAAATACAACGAATGAGGCCATTTTCAATTTGCTCCAACTGCAAAGTGCTGAAAATGGTTCCCCCTAGGAAAATACCCCAAAATGTTCAGGTATTATTGTATTTGTTGAACATTAAAAAATGGGTCTCAGATGGCACTCTCTACCACCCTCCTGCCCTTCCACAATTTAACCTGGGGCCTGGGCCTTCCAGGCTGGGCCTCCACAAGCCCCTCCCATCCACCCCCATTGAAATTTGCTAGGACTGCAGAATTCCTACTCCAGCCCCCTCTTAACCCCCTTCCCGGGTCATTCTCAAAGCCTAAAGGGCAGGAGCAAAGCCCACATGCTCCTGCCCCAGGTCCAGAACTTTCTAAATGGTGCCATCCACCTAGAAAATGGTACTGTAGTGATGTAACTTGGTGCCTTCCAGCAGTACAGGTGGTACCATTTTGGTGTGGGCCATACAACAAAGTGTGTGCATGGGATTTCCAAACGTATCCCCACTGCTTTGCCCCCATGCTGAGCCACCTGAAGAAATAGAAGGTGCAAAGTGCACAGATGCTTTTAATTTGCAGAATTTGCACCTGCTCATTTTCAAAGGAAAACCAAATGGGGTGTTTTCCTTTGAGAACCAATGCCATGTATGCTAAAATCGCTTGCATCCTTACGTTCACTCAAGTGGGAAACACTAGGACATATTCTTTTCACAAAATAGCAGAATTCATATCCACAGCTGTTCATCACAGTTTATGTTCTCATCTGCTAACTAAAGGAATAATGTAAATCTGGGTTACTAGATTTTGAGTGTACTATGCAGAACATTGTCCATCAAAACATAATAAATATGTTTGAACACAAAGAGATTTTCTAATTAGCACAAGTTTGATACAAACTGTGCGTTTTACTGTGTTGCCACTCTGTGATGAGTACTTTTCTAGGTTGCACAGTGCAACCATGTTTATTTTCCATTTATTTCAAATTAAGATCACTCATTCCTATCCCTCTACTGAAATATTGCATGTATCCCTCTTTCTTTTATTCACAGATCTTGAAAACATTGTGTAATCCTAAGAGTTCAGAGCAAATATTTTTCTTTTATCTAGACATCTTGCAATACAACATCTTAAAGCATAATGGATGCACTGCAAACCATGAATGGGTAACTCTTCAGTTAACACTGACCCAAAGATAAACTTTGACCTGATGTTTGGCAATAACACATCTTCTTAAGATTCCTTGTTTCTTTTATGAACTACTGCTTGACCCCAAAACCTAGAAGCTGACATGCATCAATATACATCTCCAAGTGCCCTTTGACTTGGCCATCAAGAACCTTTGACCCCTGCACTAGATTCCTTAGCCTTATCAACGTTTTGAAATGGAAAAACAATTTAGTTGGGGGATGTGCAATGATTTTGATCCCAGATTTTCTTGACTCGCATCTTTTTGCACACTGGATTGGATGAATTATTTTATTTATATATCCTGCAGTCATTTCAGGTATCAGTTTGTTTTGCTTTGGGTTTTTTTTTAACTTGTTCAATAATTCTGATTCTTTTGCATATCCATGTAGTTTCCCTTTGGAAAATGGCTACCAGGTCCTCAAGTACAAAGTACCCACAGACTTTGCCACAATGCAAGCTATCTAAAAACTGGCCCCTAATTGGTCATCATTGTTGAGTGATCCTATCATGAGATATTTAATACAAAGCTAAATGAAAGCATGTTGCTGCTACACCTTCAATATTGTATCTCAGACCAATGGATACTAAAACTGCCATAAGGTTTTCTGGGGAGCAGGGAGGGGAAAGGATACAACAGCAGATTCCATAATCACATCGCTATTACTCATTTTTTGGCCCCTTTGGTTTTTTTAGGCTCCCATTTATTTATTTATTTTTCTGACTCAGGGACCTCAATGTTCTCCATTTCCAAGACCTATATCTTTATTCATATGTTTCTAAAACACATAGGACCAGATGCATTAATGGATTTCTTTCCCTTTTATGTCTATGGAACAAATGCTGAGAACATCTGGCTCATAAATAGCTACATATTTGGACATACTTGACCCACATACATTTTTTTTTCATGCTGCAAAACTAAAAAAAACATATTTGGGTTAGCTCGGGAATATGCAACTCTGCATCACAAAGTTTAATGTCTATGAACAATTTTCCACCCTGAATATAGGGTCTGTGATTTATTATACAAGAGTACTTTTATCCATACCAACCTGCAGCTGAAGCAAGAAGTAAATATAGCACATGGTTAGCGAAGCATCACTCTCCTGGTAGTAATGTCCTCCTCTATACAGATTTGAAATGGGTCACAGCTTCACTTCTAATGCAAGTAGGGTTACCAACTGGTTCCAGATTTTCAGGCAAGTCACTCCAGTCCTGGTTTACCCCACTGCCTGCATGGACTTGTAGAACTGGTGTCCCTATTCATTTTCCAAGGATAAAACTAGGACTAGATCAGTCTCTCCTGAGAATCTGGAGCCAGCTGGCAACCCTAAATCCCAGATGTTTTTAAAATTTTGACATCTTTAATCCAATGTATTGTAAATGGATCAGAATTTTTGTGATTAAGAATCACAAGTGGGAGAAAAAATTCTAAATTAGAGGAAGGGTTTAGATCAGGATTCATGATGGCAATCTTTTGCCCCATCTCCAATTTAGGCTGACATGGAAACTTCATATTCATTGTGTTAGGAAGGGAATCACATTGAATCTCTCTCATCTTACATTTGGACTGAAAGGTAGAACTGGAAGCCAGTTCCCAGAAAATGACAACTTTCCAGTTCTTAGATGACATGCTAGTGATGCATCAGATACATTTAATATATTTTATTAGACGTGCTATGAAAGGAAAATTTAAGACGCAAAAGACCTGTAGAGTAGCTCGTAAATTCTACTCAGCTGTAGTCTGTATAAAAGGCAACATATAAAGCTAAGTTCACAATCTCCTTTACTGAAAACAATTAGTTCTTTCTTCTCTGCCCTCATTTTTTTCTTTCATTTGTCATCTCTGTCCTCCTTCCCCAGACAACATACTTCGGTAGCTCAGAACACCCTCACCAGTATAACGTTTGGAAGATTGCCTTCTTTGAGCCACACTCATTGGCCCGAAGGGACTGCAAAAATACCTGGTGGTACACCCTGGTGGTGGTACACCCTGGAGGTGGTACACTCTGGTGGTGGTACACCCTGGAGGTGGTACACCCTGGGCCTGAGTGTACCACCTCCAAGGCGCCCCTAGGCCCAACTTGCTGGAGTAGATAGGGAATTGAACCAAATCCTTTGCACCACGGTGCACAGCGGTGCAGCCTGAGCCACTGGCTACAGCCCCACTTAATTCTTTGCTCATGCTACATCCCTTTTGCAGCAACTTCATTGGCTGCCTGTTTCACTGCAAATTCAGTTTAAAATTGGATGCATCACATATAAAGCTTTACGCTGGGGCACTCCAATTTCTCTTTCCAATCTTGTGGTTGCGTACATTCCAGGCCACTGTCTTCAGTCCTCCCTACAGAAATTGTTAAGGGTTCCCTCTCTCAGCCAGATTCGTGATGAAAGAACAAGGGAAATGTCCTTTTCATACCTCGCCTCAGTTTTTGGAACTCGCTTCCTTTGAGTTTGTGCTTAGAGAAGGATTTTAACAAATTCAGAAACCTATTTATGTCACTTGGCATTTGATTCTTGTTGATTCAGTTTTTATCAGACATCAGACCCTGTTAATGACTATCTTGTTGCATTTAGTTCTGTGGGCTTAGGTTTTATGAGGTTTCCAGTCATTTATTAGACATTGAATTGTATTGATAATTACTTTTTTTTTAATTGAATGTATATTTTACATCTATTTTTATATATGCCTTTTATTGCAAATTATTTTTATTTTTTTACTCTGTTTTTAAAGGTACATTTTTATTGTGAATTGCATTGACTTTTCTAAAGAACTGTGATCAATCAAGTATAATTAGTTAACTAACTTTCTTTATTGAGAATATAGGTCAATACTGTTTAAACTAGACTTTCCAATGTTACATTTTCAGACACTAACTTAATAGGCAGGATGTGAGACCTACTGGATTAACAGCTGAACTAAGAGTCATTAGAAATACCAGCATCTAAACCTGAAGTCTTTCTTCTCCTGTTCACAGACTCTGTACAACCTTAGGATAGTTTATTTATTTATTTAAAGGTTTTTGTATACCGACATTCGTTAAGAAAACATCACATCGGTTTCCATGTGATGTTTTCACGTAAAGTTACTTCATCTCCCTGCTCATCTGCTTAGTTGGCTGTAACTGGGTATGGGATTGGAGGAAGATAGATTCAGTAGTAACATAAGAGTAATATCTCATTACAGAAAGGGTGATAGGTGTATGAAACAGCCCCCATAGGGGACGAAGTAGGGGAGAAGATGATTTCAGAATTCAAGAGCAAAGGATCCTAGTCAGTGGGGGAAGTGAGGATAAATCTGAAGACCAAGTAGAGTCTGGGGAATTGTAATGTGTAAAAAAAAAAATGGACAGACTAGATGAATCTAGAGTTCTTATTTGTGACCAATTTATATTTTCCTATGCATAATAATAATCATCATTTACAGTAAAAAAAAAAAAGTACCATTTAAATCAAACCCTTGATAATAATCCATTATATTCATGATTTTTGTGTACATCTCAAAATCTATTTCCTGCATAACTATGTTCTTAACAAAAAACTTATTAAAGAAATTAAACTAATGATAGCAGTTCTGTTTTCAACAGATTTCCTCTGCACAATGATGTGCACATATCCTGATAGCATTTAATTGTCTGCTTTACTGTAACAGGTGTGGAAACAGGGAAAAGAGAGCCAATTCAGATTAAATCCAACATTTTCCACCTCTTTCCTTTCTCCCAAGGCCAGTAGAACCAAGTTCTTTCTGGTTTTGATCCAGATGGACTTGGGTTGGATTATAGAAACATAGAAATGACGGCAGAAGAAGACCAAACGGCCCATCCAGTCTGCCCAGCAAGCTTTCGAACTTTTTTTTTTCTCTCATACTTATCTGTTACTCTTGGCTCTTAGTAACCTTTTTTATTCTATTTCCCTTCCATCCCCGCCATTAATGTAGAGAGCAGTGTTGGAACTGCATCTAAATGAAATAGCTTAATTAGTTAGGGGTATTAACCACCACAATAAGCAAGCTACACCCATGCTTATCTGTTTATCCAGACTATGTAATTCAGTCCTTGTTGGTTGTTGCCTGAATATAGGTCCACGTTTCTTCATTCCCCCCTGCCTTGAAGCAGAGAGTTATGCTGAATATGAGTGAAGTGTCAGACTTTCTCTCCTGCCATTGAAGCAGAGAGCTATGCTGGATATGCATGAAGTGTCAGACTTCTCCCCTGCCGTTGAAGCAGAGAGCTATGCTGGATATGCGTGAAGTATCGGTCTTTCTCCCCTGCCGTTGAAGCAGAGAGCTATGCTGGATATGCGTGAAGTATCGGTCTTTCTCCCCTGCCATTGAAGCAGAGAGCTATGCTGGATATGCGTGAAGTGTCAGACTTTCTCCCCTACCGTTGAAGCAGAGAGCTATGCTTTATATGCATTGAAAGTGAAGTGTCAGGCTTATTTGGTTTGGGGTAGTAACCACCGTAACAAGCAAGCTACTCCCTGCTTTTTTGTGAATGCAAATCCTTTTTTCCACATTTCCTCATTGCTGCTGAAGCTTACAGCAATGTTTGAGTTGTATTGACTGTGTGTATGTTTATGAATAAGGGTATTATCACCAGGTAGTAGTGTCATTCCCGGGAGCCACCCACTCTTCATTTCACATCCACTAGACTTTATGGATCCACAGTGTTTATCCCACGCCCCTTTGAAGTCCTTTACAGTTTTGGTCTTCACCACTTCCTCCGGAAGGTCATTCCAGCATCCACCACCCTCTCCATGAAGAAATACTTCCTGACATTGGTTCTGAGTCTTCCTCCCTGGAGTTTTAAATCGTGACCCCTGGTTCTGCTGATTTTTTCCAACGGAAAAGGTTTGTTGTTATCTTTGGATCATATTATTACCTGCCCTAGAATAAAAAAGATTTTCTGTTCTAAAACTATATGCAACATACTGTTATTCAATATGTCACAGAAAATGCACATTAGCAGAAGTAATTTAAAAATGTGATATATTGTGCTAAAGGGAAATATATTCTAATTAAATCAATATGAAAAACCTGGAACTTTACTATGCACACAACTTCTAAGAGTTGTAATATCATTTATGTTTTCCATAACATTATTGATTTCCACAGCACTAATCAAGTAATCAACTATCTGGATGAGAAGAAAGACAACAGAACCAGTTGTGATAACCAATGTGGAATTTTTCTGCTATCTATCCCCAGGAAAGTGTGTCAGAAGTAATCATCAATAAAATAATGGAGCATTTCCTGGCAGCATATCCCCAGAACCACAGTGCAAATTCAGACTTGGCCGAGGGACTATAAACAAATATGGTATCTTGATGAGGAAACTTCAGGAGATGTTCCATGAGTAAAGATCTGTACATGGCCTTTATAGACCTAACACAGGCCTTCTATACAAACAACAGCAATTGACTGTGGAAATCTTCCGGAAACGAGTCTGCCTAGAGAAGTTTGTTTCCATCATCAGATCTTTCCTCAACAGGATGCTGACCAAGGTACAGGAATGTGGTGAATCCTCTGATCCCTTCATAGTCTTATAATGGCACAAAACAAGCCTGTGTACTGGCATCAACACTCTTCTCCGTTGTTTTATATGCTCCTGGATGCTTTCCTGGACATGGATCGAAGGTTTTACATCCAATTGTGATTAGGTGAAGTTTTATTCAACCTGAGACATCTCCTAGTTCACTTTGAGATGGTGGAATAATAATCAGGAATATTGTTTGCAGATCACTGTGCACTAGTAGCCCAATCACTGGAACACATCCGCATTATCATAGACTGGTTCACCCATGCAGCTAAATGTTTTGAGCTCACTATCATCCTGAGTAAAACAGAGGTCACATACCAGCCAGTTCCTTCTAAGGCCTATGTTGATCCTACAGTTTTCATCAAGCACACCGAATCTGAGAAATTCCATTATCTTGAAAGCATTACTTTTAACGCCGCCAACATTGACAATGAGATTATATAACACAAAACTCACTCATTGTCTGTGGAATGAGGGCAGGGTGAGACTGCCCACTAAGAAAGAAGTGAACCAGGCAGTAGTATTGTCCACACTGCTGTACGGATATGAATTCCAGACACTATACTGCAGGTACCTCAGCCAAACTGAGCAATTCCATCAGTGCTCCTTGACATCCATCTGCAATGTAAGCTATCAAGCCAGGATCTCCAACACAGAAGTTCTTGAAAGGTGCCACATTTCCAGTGTGGAGAAAGAGATGGTAAAAGCTCAGTTTCAGTGGGCACGCCATGTCATAAGGATGGCCTACGCACCAAAACTGAGAATTCCCATATTTGTGTTCTTTGGCCAACTGTTAACAGGGCACAGAACACAAGGAAGACCACACATTAGATCCAAGAACACCTTCAAATATAGACTTAAAATCTGCAAGGTAGTCGTAAACAATTGCATGGGCACTGCTTTGCACAAAGTAAGACGGAGGCAGCTCTGTCACTCAGCTGCCCAAAGCAAACACAAGCAAAAAAAAAAAAAAAAAAAGATGAATGAGAGAAGGCCAGCGCCACAATTTTATCAACTACACGTTTCATCTATGTCATTGTTTCTCAACCACCTGCCAGTCCACAGAGTGATGGCAACTGCAGGAGTAAGCAAGGCTTCTCCTGTAGCTTCATACCCTGTACTGCAGCCTGCACTGCACTCTGCTGTGCCCTGCCCTGGGGACCTATTTTCCCAGTTGGGGTCCAGTTATGAGGCCCCATCTCTGGGAGGGGAGTAGCTGGAACTGAATATTAATAACTCAGGGTCTCCTCTGCTCTCATGCGTTACCTCCCGTACAGAAGGCAGGAGGGGCGCATGGAAAAGACAAAGACTCAGTCCCATTCAGGCTTGTTAATGCTCAGCTGCAGTTGGTCTCCTCCTAGAGATCGGGCCTCAGGACCAGACCCAGCTGGAAAAAAAAAAGTACACAGGGTGGGATATTAATTGCAGAAGTGTTGCTGGCTTGCTGAGGGGAGGGAAGGAGGGAGGAAGGGGGAGAGAAAGGGAGGACCTTCACATCTTTTTTTTTTTTTTTTAAATGCCCAACTGGTGGCTGATTGGAAGGGGAAGAGATGTTCACTTTTCAGTGATCACCTGCTGCCTGGCTGGGAGAGAGAGAGAGGGAAGTATTCTTTTCTGAGAACATCACTGTTGCCTGCCTGGGACAGGGTAGGGGGGGGGAGAGAGAGATACAGAGGGCATCTTTTTATAATAAGCGCAAGGGGATTTTTAGAAAACAATTTTCTTAAACTGGCTAGTCACCTTCTTCAAATGACACTAAGCAGTTGCAAGGTTGACCCATGAGATTAAAGATTGGTTGAGGGAAGGAATATATCGCTCCTCCTCCCTCTCCTCACACCCACATACACCCTGGATCTTTAATTTTCACTGCCCTCCCCCCACTCATAAGTGCTGCAATCGGTCCACATAAGGACGGTAATTAGCCTGTCCCTTGCAAACAAAAGCTTGAGAAACATCGAACCATGTCATCTGTGGTCTCATCTGCAGGTGAAGGATTAGTCTTCTAGTTCAGTGATTCTCAGCCTTGCATGAGGACGGAACCCCTTTCAAGTACTGGAGATGTCTTGTGTACCCCCAGGATCACAAAAATTCAAAATTCACTATAAAAACTAGATTTATATTTGTGGCAATGTTTTTCAATTGTCTTTTAACTGCCAAATAATAAGCACAGACCCATCAAATACTGATTCTGCTGAATTTAAAGTGAGTCTAGCAGGAGGTAACATCAGCACAGAGGAGCCAGCGGTGCTGAGGTGGCTGGAGGGAACCTTTCTTGCACTGCTTTACTGTCTTTCTCACAAATTGGCACCAGTTTGAAGCTTGGGGGAGGAATGGAGAGAACAGTGAGAGGGAGGTAGGGAGCGCCAGAAAGCCAAAGTTTACATTCTTATTTCAGGAAGACAGGGGGGAGAAATACTTCAAGAGGGCAAAGCTCTGTCCCTCTCACTTTTCCCCAGATAAAATTGTCCAAAATAGTACACGGTATATTTTAGAAATGCATAGTACATGCAGAAAATAGAGCTACTTAAAGTACAGCAGTGCTATTTGTCAATACTTGCACACATGATTTTTAAAATTGCAAATAAACAGGCCAATTCAGTATGGTGCGCTCAGGCCAAGCGCACCGTTGGCTCCTGTTTGGACGCTCGTTTTCCACGTGCTATTATTACCCCTTATACAGTAAGGGATAATAGCGCGTGGAAAACGCGCGTCCAACCCACGGCACCTAATAGCGCCTTCAACATGCAAATGCATGTTGATGAGCCTATTAGTTAGTCCCGCGCGATACAGAAAGTAAAGGGGTAGATTTTTAAAAAGTGCGCCTTCGCGTACTTTTGTTGGCACACCAGGTGCCAACAAAAGTACGCTTGATTTTAGTAGATACGCGCGTAGCCGCGCGTATCAGCTAAAATCCAGGATCGGCGCGCGCAAGGCTGCCGATGTCGTGTAGCCGGCGCCGTTCCCTCCAAGGCCGCTCCATTTCGGAGCGGCCTTGGAGGGAACGGCGCCGGCCCTATCTAGACCCCCCCCCCTACCTTTGTCGGGGGATTTACGCCTCCCGGAGGGAGAAGTAAATCCCCGCGCGCCAGCGGGCCGCTAGTGCGCCGAGACGCGACCTGGGGGCGGTTCCGGAGGGCACGGCCACGCCCCCGGACTGCCCCGGGCCGAAACCACGCCCCCAGGCCCGCCCCGAAACGCTGCGTCCCGCCCCCAAAACGCCGCGCCGATCTGACACGCCCCCGACACGCCCCCCTCGAAAAACCCCGGGACTTACGCGAGTCCCGGGGCTCTGCGCGCGCCGGTAGGCCTATGGAACATAGGCGCACCGGCGCGCAAGGCCCTGCTCGCGTAAATCCGGGCGGATTTACGCGAGCAGGGCTCTTAAAATCCTCCCCAAAATGTGCAGCCAAGCCGCACATTTTACTCTCAGAAATTAACGCCTACCCAAAGGCAGGAGTTAATTTCGGCCAGCACTGGGCAAGTGTACAGAAAAGCAGAAAAAAACTGCTTTTCTGTACACCCTCCAACTTAATATCATAGCGATATTAAGTCGGAGGCCCAAAAAATAAAAAAAAAATAAAAAATCTGCCCATGGCCCACGGGTTGGAAGACGGATGCTCAATTTTGCCGGAGTCCGTTTTCTGAACTCATGACTGTCAGCGGGTTTGACAACCGACACCGGTAAAATTAAGCGTTGGCTGTCAAACCCACTGACAGCCGCCGCTTCGGCCCTCATTTGCATACAGAATCACATGCCCAGGAGAGTGGCCTGGGCTTGCGTCAGGAGAGCGGGTGCTCTCCTCGGAGTGCTGGCTCTCCCGCGCATTTTACTGAATCGGCCCAATTGTGCACCTAGAATATAAAATAATTTAGCATTTCGTGAAGTTATATTCCAATACCTAAACTGGATATAAAATGTATTTTTGTCTTTAAACATGCCTTAAAGGTATGTTCCACCTAAAACCATGCATAATGTTTATGAAACCTGTTGTTTAAGGATACTTTCAATTGGTCTCTTCGCTCTTGTCTGTCTGACTTTGTTTCCTGTTTTCTTTTCCATTTTCTCCTTTCTTCTCTACTTGTCTCATTTCTTCATCCATCTCTCCCTCACCAGTCTCGCAAATTATATTTTTTAGTCTTATTTCTCTCATCTCTCTTCTCTCTTTACCTTCACTACCAACACTTTCATTGGCTCCATCTTCTTTCTCTCTCATCTCACCCTTCATCTATTTCTCATGCTTCCACATTCTCTTCTTCATTTTTCTTCATTCTCCTTTGACCCCCCCTGAGTCCTCCATCTTTCTTTGCCGGCTGTGGGTACTCCCTCTTCCTGTCTCTTCTCCATCTCACTCTCTTCTGCCCCACACCTCCCAGCACTTTATCACCCTCTCTCTAAGTCCCACTCTCCCCCAACCAACCCACACTGCCCCCAGCTTTTAATTTGGCTGAATGATCTTCCTAACCTTCCATTCCCTGCCTCTGTCTATCCCCATCCCCATCCCCCCTCCCTGTTCTTGTTCTCTTCCCACTTCTTAGCTTCTTATTGCTCATCTGTGTCCCCAAATCCCAGTTCCCTTCTTAGCTCTTCACACCCTTCACCACTCCATCTCTCCTATCTTGTTCCCTCCCATGACAACTGAGGAGTAGAAGCAAAGCAACCAACAAACACAAGAACAAGATTAGAGGGGCAGCAAACAGCATTGGGAACAGTGAAAGTGCTGCACTTCCAGTCCCAGCAGCTACCTCCTCTTCCTCTGTACAGGCTTCATTTCTGATCAGGAAACCTATGCGACAGGAAGACAGAAAGAGGAGCAGCAGGAAGCAGTTGTGGGGACAGGAAGTGCAGTGCTTTCCTTGTCCCCTCCAGTGTCTGCTGCCTCTCCTGCTCCTCTCATGTTTGTGGTCACAGTTTTGCCTGCTCCCTAGCTGCTGCAGGACTGGAAGATGCTGCAGGTGGATCTGCAAGTTGGGAAGGAGTTCAGATCACCAGGAGCTGAAAGACTGGCTCTTCCTGCAGCAATGGCAGGAGATTGTCTCCTTCCGTTTGGGTTCCCCTCTCCCATGTGGCAGCACTGGTCTGGCTGACAGGTTCTCAATTACCCCCCAGGCGCACATGGACCCCTGGGTGAGAACCACTGTTCTTGTGTTCTTATCACATCAGTGGACATACAAATAACGTAGTCAAATGGAGTTGCTGAAAACTCATACATCATTAACAATGTTTGAGTTCTACACCACTATACAAGTAAAGGTGATAAAAATACAGAAGTTTATACAAATACTCAAACGTTTATAACCAATGCAAAGAGCAAACAGGCACAGAGGGAGGTGTCAGTGAACACCTAACTAAAGGAATTACAATCTAGGCATGCTGAGTCTGCTGGATTGGTGTTAATGTCAAATATAGAAACATAGAAACATAGAAATGACTGCAGAAGAAGACCAAACGGTCCATCCAGTCTGCCCAGCAAGCTTCGCACTTTATTTTTTCCTCTCATATTTATCTGTTACGCTTGGCTCTTAGTAACCTTTTGGTTCTATTTCCCTTCCACCCCCACCAATAATGCAGAGAGCAGTGTTAGAGCTGCATCTAAGTGAAATATCTAGCTTAATTATTTAGGGGTAGTAACCACCACAATAAGCAAGCTAAACCCATGCTTATTTGTTTACCCAGACTATGTAATTCAGTCCTTGTTGGTTGTTGTCTGTATATAGATCCACTTTTCTTCATTCCCCCTGCCGTTGAAGCAGAGAGCTATGCTGAATATGCATTGAAAGTGAAGTATCAGACTTTCTCCCCTGCCGTTGAAGCAGAGAGCTATGCTGGATATGAAACAACCTGTACAAAATATTATGAGGCAGATTTATCAGTTTTGCTTCACTTCAAAAATGGTTCTACTTTTAGCCTGGTGTGTTTTTTAATTGGAAATTAAAATTGGATAATTTTACTGATGCACCTGGAGACATTCCAGCATATTAACAAAGCTTTGCTACATCTGTCCCACAGTCTTAATGCATTTATTTCCACTATTTGGGTATTGCTTCAGCTTCTTTTGAAATAGTTCTCTTCTTACACTAAAGGTAACCAAATGAATACCATCGATGACTTTACCCACACAATTCTCAGTTAGTAACCACACAGACTCCCCATGCAACATGGATACATGTTGCATGGGGAGTCTGTGTGGTTTATATAATTTTATATAACCCATCATTCATGGAATATTGGTTTATTGCTCAGGAATCATTAGAAGCCAGCTATGATTTAAGCCACTTTGGATTAAGAATAGAACCGGAGCTCTAAATTATTTTTCCTCAAGGGTATTTGCTTTTGATTCCTGAGGTTTTACCTTCAAGGTCTTGCTTAAAATAATCCTTTCCATATCAGTTTAATCTTATATGCTTTGAACTCCATACATGGACATTGCTTTTTTGGTGAGCAGTGGAACTAACATTTTGCAATCCCATAGCTACTGTAAAAGAAATGTCAACTATTTAAAAAAAAAATCTGTATCAGTTAAGCCTTTTATGAGTATTTGGTTAAAAAAAAAACCAAAACAAAAAAACCCCATCTTTCCTGGATTTGAAAACATGCCTTAAAGGATTGTTCCACTGAAAACCATGTATAATGTTAAAGGTACCTTTAAGAAACCCGTTGTGTTTTTAAAAGAAGGAGGCTTTCAAACGTAATGACCCAGCTATCAAATTTTCAAACTTTCTTCTTTCTTTCTAGACACATTCCTACAATACATTATCTTTTATGTATCCATGTTGCATAATTATGAAGCCGGGAGTATTTATCACCTTTCCTGAGCAGTAAGCAGAAAGAAATACAATACTATTACTTCCAGCTAATGGCTTTCCCAAGATAATTAGATAACACAGTGGACTGAAGCCTTGGTTAGTCCATTGCTGTTCAAGTTAAGTGACTGACATGCCTCTGTCTGGCTGCTCTATTAACTGTTTCATTTTGTTGCTATTTGCAGTTTGCTTGGCTAATACTTCGAACAAATAGAGACTGTTTCTTTAGCCCTTTTTTTTTTCTCCTTGACCTTCTCCTGCCCATTTTCTTGAAAAGGCCTGTTGAATGAGCACAGTCCATCAGAGTCCCAGGTTCATCCCATTCCTTGCCCTGAATGCCTTACTTCAAAGATGGGCCCGCATTCTTTAATTGCCCTTTGAATTAATATCAAAGGGTCACAATACGAGTGCCAAAAGAGAAAGAGGCTTTAATGAAGCAAAGAGCTGCCATTCATTTGCAAATAAGCATGTTTTTATGCTTGAATGGTCACCAGAGCTAAAGGCTTCATGAAGAGGAGGCAGGGCAGGCAAAAAAAAAAAAAGAGAGAGAGAGGCTTTTACTTAAGTGGTGATTAGTTCAAACAAACAAGAGTAAACAAATAAAAGAGAAACGCGGACATTCAAATAACATAAACTAAGAGGCCAGAATGATTTAAAAAAAAAAAAAAAAGTTGGGACGAGATTCAGAAAGAAAAGAACCCTTTGAAAAATGTCATACTTTATATACTATCATTTGGCATCTCAGATGTATAGTAGCCTACTTAAGGGATCAAGAGTGCTCACTTTGTAATCTATCCTGTGCAATGAAATACAGTAGCTAAGCCTTCTATCCATTCTATCCGTTTTCACAGGCTGCAGTTGCATGATCTCTTTGTCATGGGGAAACTTTTCTTAATTTTGTTACTGTTTCGTTTCTCATAAAGTTGGCTCAGCTAGACCTACATGCTGCACTGAATCTGTTTATGCGTTTATGCCTTGCATGGGGAGTCTGTGTGGTTACTAACTGAGAATTGTGTGGGTAAAGTCATCGATGGTATTCATTTGAAGCTTCATGAAGCGCTGCTTGCTAAAAAAAATAAAAAGTGAAGCTGTTCTATCCCTTTCACTCTCCTCTTCTCATGTGTCTGGCAGTTGGCACCAATGTGCCATGTTATAAAGCAATTTTTAAAGCCATTGTATAAAATATTATTTCTTTTTATTTGTTTGTAGAATGGGAATTGTCAAGATAAAGAGGCTACCCAGAAAACATAGCATTGCCAAGCACCTATCATAACTTTGATATGCCACTACTGGGTTTCAACCCAGCTGTACCAGTTTGTCTACTGGTTTCATAAAACAGACAAGTAACAGCTAGGGGTTGACTTCTCTCTCATCTTAAAGCAGAACCATTGTCAACTATTATTACCACTTAGTTTTGTATTCTTTTTCTATTCTTATGAAATGTATTTTTTTTAATTGTTATATAGCGCTTAGATAAGGGGATGAATAAATGTAATAGAACATAGAACCTACACTCTAATCATATGTACTTGCAAGGTAATAGTTATATAACAGTACAGTCAGATTAAACATATTTCCCATTGTTCAGGCACTTGAACAGAAAATCCATTGAACAAGGGAGAGACTATTTTTGTTTCATAGTGATATCATCAAGGACATTTACTTACATTTTACTATTGTGCATATCTGTAATACATTTACAGTTATAAGAATAAGAATGAAAGGTGTTGAACCTGTGCTAAAGTGAAACTTAGCGCCTGGTTTATTAAGGTTTTTTTATTTTCTCCATAGACAGGATGGGAAGAAAGCCTTACAGATCAGGCCCATAATTCAGTGGTGCTCAAACAGGTCCCATCCAATCCCCACCCCTAGTTGCCGCCAGTCGGATTGGGGGGATTAGGATATGCCTAATGCATATGCATGAGATAGTATGCAAATGTGTCTCCTACATAATCATTAGGGTTATCCTGAAAAATTGACTGGCTAGAGGTATCTAAGGACCAATATGAGCACCATTGCCACAACGTGTTTGGTGACATCACTGGTAAACAAATTGACTAGTACCATTTACATAAAATCCTGAAAATGCAAAACATGTCATACTAAATGCAAATGAAGTTCCACCAATGTTTGGCACAGATCAATATGAGTATTCTAGATTAGGGATTGCCAGCACCCATCCTCATGTACTGCCAACAAGTTAGCCACAATTGATATTTCCATATTTCAGTCTAAGAACCAGGCAAATATGTATTTTTTCCTTACCCTGGAAAAGAAACCCAGTGGAGACCCAGGGGGACAGGAGTTGGTCCCCTTTGTTCTAGATGTTTGTTCCTTTATGGCACCTGAACTCAAAAGGGTTCCCCCCCATTCTGAGATCACAATGCAACTTCATTGCATTAACTCTTTCAATGCCAAAACAAGGAGAAAGGAAGGTCAACAAACTATAGGTAGAGACCTCTGTATTATAACTTTCGAGAGTTATAATCTCTTCCTTAAAGTCAGGACAAGTTTTATGTCATCAAGGGAACAATTCTCAAACAGCTTGCAGAGCTGCAAACAACGAGGTCAGTTTTAAAAGCGTTGCTTGAGCAAAACTGCCCACATACGCACATATGTGGGCTGTGTGCGCGCAACGTGGATTTTAAAAAGCCCCAAATTATGCGCATGTGTACCCCTGCTGTGTGAAGAATAAGGGGGTGGAAACGAGGCAAGGCATGGGCAGGACATGGGTGTTCCAGGGTGGAGTCAACACTTACACGAGTAACTCCGTATTTTAAAACTGGAATCCGTAGCATGCATAGGCTTGTTATCCGTGCAACTTTACTGATGCTTCTGATGAAGAGCAAATCTGCAGATCTTGCATTTTAGGGGTTACATGACCGAGTGAGGGGTCTGGGTCAACTGGGGGAGCATGCAGGGTGAAGAACCAGTCTGGAAGACTTTGATAGTAAGTGGACAAACTGGTGGAGTAATTGGAAAAGGTGGGAATGCCCCTCGCACAAGCATATTTTAAAATCCTCTTACATAAACGCATTAAAGCCGACAAAGTCCAATGGAAGACATGCACGCTAGCTTTGTTCAAGTAAGATCTTAAAATTGGGCTCATCCTTACGCGCATATGGTGTATTTTAAGACTTACACGTGCAATTGCATGCATGATTTAAAACTCTGGCGTATCTTTGCTCGTGCACCAATCCATGCGTGTATGGGCACATGTGTGTTCATTTTAAAATTAGCCTACAAGTGAGCAGTTTTAATTCCTGTGCTTTATGCACATCTCAAAAAACAAACCGTCTGCATTGTTTCTTATTGAAAATTAGCAAGTGCAAAGGATGCATGTTAAATGCACCTTCTCTCTGTGTGGGCTATGGAGGGGATATAAAACAACACATACACATATGGCAATTGAATACATGCTCCCTGTTTTCCTCCCCCTGTGCTGAACACACCCACAGGGATGCCTCTTTTTCCCAGGGCTAAAATTATACGCGCTTTGGAAGCCATGTATGGGAGAGCATGTTCAGTCGGGTCACTTTACTCTAGTAAAGAGCTATCTCCCAGAGTAAATAGCTCTGAAAATTGACCTCCACCATCCCCCAACTACCAAACTAGGTTAAAGAGCAGGGGTGGGCATCTTGGGATTTCGGGATATCTACAATGAGGGCATCCGATGCATTCACATGTCATACAGCCTCTCAGATGTCAGCTGCATTGGTCCTGGCAGCTCCCATGCTGCATTACAGCACAATAAGTTAGGTTTCAGTATCCATGTGTCACCCTTAGTAAACTGAATGGCTTTAGGAAATAGATTGGTTCCTACCAGCAACATTATTATGATGGCAGCCTCAGGTGGAAAAATTTTTTTTTGGGGGGGGGGGGGGGAGCAACAGAAAGCACCGTCCAAATAATCCTGCTGCTGCCGCCTCACCCTGTATGCAGACTCCAGTGTGCAGTTTTCATAACCTGCCCGTGGAGTTCTCTCCCCCCCCACGGGCAGAAGGAAAGGACTGTGATACCATTGCAGCTTTTAGGATGTGCCCGTGGGATTCCCATCCCCCTCCCTTGGGCAGAAGAAAAGGTCCGCGGTGGTGCTTTTTTAATTATGTGCCCGCAGGGGTCCCAGACCCACCCCAACCCCTCATGGGTCAGGAAGAAGAACTCTGCTGAGGAGGGCGAGGTGAGGCATGACAAGGGAGGGGGTGAGTGAACGAATAAGTGACTGAATGCAGAACTCACTCCCCTTCCCTTCCCTCCTCCCCTCTCAATGAGCTTCCCTTCCCTCTCGCTGAGAAGGGACGGGAGGTTAGGGATGGGGAATTCAGCTGAGTGAGAGAGAGGGAAAGTGGGGGAAAAAAGAGGAAAAGGGGGCTCAGAGTGAGAGGGAAGGGGTGAAAGGAGAGGAAAGATACAGGAAGGGGTGACTAAGTGAGAAGGAAGGGATAAATGAGAGGGAAGGAATACGATTGAGAGGGAGGAGGGAGGGAAGGAAAGGAATGGGATAAGAGGGAAGTGGAAGAGGGGATTGACAAAGGATGGGAACTAGAGAGGGAGCAAGAACGTATGGGGATGTGAGCAGGAGTGGGAATGGGAATGGGAGAGAGTGCAGGGCCAGTAGAATAAGTAGGCCAGGCGTCTGCTAGAGCCCCACCGTTTTGGGGGCAGCACAATAATGGCAGGATTGCGATCATTTCTTGTTCTTCCCACCCACATGGGCCCAGGAAAAGAAGTTGTATTGCATGGGCCTGCATGGGTGGGAAGGAAGAGGAGCAATCGCTGTGGCCAGAAAGAGCAGGAGCAGCATTGGCCCGTGTGGCCAGGAGAAAGGAGCAGGAGCAGCACTGGTCCATGTGGCCAGGAGAAAGGAGCAGCACTGGCCCATGCCCTGAGAGGAAAGAGAAGTAGCCCCATCAGCTGCGTGGGCTGAAAGTGAAGGCTGCTGCAGCTCGTACAGAAGAGTGTGTGTGTGTGTGTGTGTGAATGAACAAATCATGTTTACATGAGAGAGAGAGAAAGAGAGAGAGAGAGAGAGGATAAAGTTTGTGTGCAGCCTTCCTTTTCCCCACTAATCCATGACAATATCAGGATGACTGGAAATCAAAGGTTCCCAGATATGGAGAGTGGGGGAATTTTTTTATCCTTATTAATTTTAATTATTGGGTGTTATCTGATGCATCTCCTCTTTTGAAATCTTTTAATGGTTTTGGGAACTTTTTAAAAAATGTATATGTTTAATTATTAAATGGTTTATTTGACAGATGTTTTGAAATATTATTTTCCTTAGTATGTTTTTACTGTTATGACAAATGTTTTATAGTTCTTGATTATATTTGATGTTTTATGAGGAACAGAAATGTTTCTGTTCTTCCATTGTTGCACTGCATACAGAGTCTGGCTTGTTGTGGTTTCCAGTTCCGTTTTTGTCTGCACATTCCCATTCATTCTTTATGGTCTCTTTATTCTGTATTTGGTGAGGGTCTGTCTGTGTTCTCTGTGTTCTGTGCATGTGACCGAGGTGAGGTATTCTGCTAGTGTGTACTTTCTGTGTGGAAATCTATAGCAATTTGGCGTGTTCTGTTTTCCTAATAGGAGGCATGTTGGTGTTTTAGGGCCTGGTGTAATATTTGCTGTATTGCTTTTTCATAGGTAGGGTTCTTACTGTATTAGTGCTGGCAGTTTGTGCCATTTTGGTAAGGGAGGTTTATTATATTGTAATTGTGATTTGGTTTATTCATGGCTTTCAGAGGGTCAAGCTCACACCTAAAGCACTTTATCAATAGGCCAGTTACCCCCGGTTTTTTTCAGGGGGTACTTGCCAGTGCTGAGTATCAGTACCTTTTTCTTCCACCTACTTGATTTGTCCTGTGATTGCCAGTACTCATGCATCCTGCATGAGTACTGGCATCTTTTTTTCCAGAAAGAAAGCACTGTTAATACCATGTGGGTTCCAAGTGTCTTTTTTCTTTGCTTTTTTGCAGGGTTTTCTGGTTGTCACTAAACTACATAATCTAAGTAATAATTTGACCTCCAAAAATTTTTATTTTGAAAGTCCTTTATGATGTAAACTCTATTATAAATGCAGAATTTTTAATTGTGTGTGTGTGTGTGTGGTGAGGGCCAGGGTGGAGGAGGGGGCGCAATGCTGCGAGGTTCACCTAGAGCACCCAAGACCCTTGCACCGGCCTGGAGTGCATCCCACACAGACCCACCCCATTCACCCACTTCCCCAGGGGGACAGATGCCAAGGCAGCGAGGGAGGCAGGTAGAAGGGTTTCTGGGAATGGGACAGGATTCCCAGCTTCCTGGAAATATGATCAGGGACACTCTATCTGCCACTCCTTTGAGAACCCGGACCCTGCCTACCCCTTCCCCGACATTTCAAAGAGCAAAAAGAGCTAGACTCCAAGGGGGACCCCCCCCCCCCCTCTCTCTTTGCCCTTCTCGCTGATTTGACCTGCACCAAGCCTTGGGAGACGGGGGCCACTGTCTCTTCCTAAGGCAGCTGATTGCCTTGGGCTGCCCCTGCCTCTTATTGCTGTACTTACTTTCAGGTCATAAACAAGTTATTATTTATTGTGCAGCAGGCAACTGAGCTAAGATCCACTCTTAGCAGATAGGCTGGTGCACAAACGATTCCGTTGGCAGGTAGATTTAAGTCTAAATATACCTGCTCATGTCCTCAGCGGTTCTGGCTAATTCAGTGCTGAAGAGCATGATAAAGACCAGAAGAGAAAGAGAAAAGGATGAAAATATCTAAAAAGATTAAGATGTGGAAACATGGGCGAAACCACTCGGTATGCTGAGCAGAGATAGAACTGGTGTAGGACCACAGCTGTCCAGCTTCATATCAAAGCTGCCACCTGATGATGATGATGAACAAGAAGATGCTACATGATATTTTGCCGATATTACATCCACCTAAAGGGTAGGATATATTCTCCCTCCTTTTTTTGTTTCAATCTGGGTACATAGGGTATAGGACTCAGGTTTAAAACTGTGCGTGAGTGAAGTTTATATTATATACTCTATAACAGAGTGCTACCTTGAGCATTTTTATTAGGAAAATCTATTTCAATGGCTGAAATGAATTTCTTTTCCTATTTTTTTATTCCTTGCTGCCTGCTTCCAGCTACATTATGAGTGTGGGATAAAAATTCCACAAATAAATAAATACATAACATATTTGGAGGCCATTTCCTAAATGTTTTCTCCCATAACTACATAGTGTATTAACATAACTTTCAATGTAACAGATTTTTCCCATTCTTTATATCTACATATAACATTTCTCTCTCAAATTTTGAAACTGTGATTGCAATAGAGACACAAGGAAGGTAATTTTCAATAGTATGCATAACTCAGCATAGGTGCATCTAAAATTCCACCTGGATTTTATAAACTGTGCAGCGGGAACCCCATATCGCCACCCTGAAAGCATGTGCATATGTTTCAGTGCAGGCATATTTTCTATGCAAGGATCTGCATAGTTTACCTACATATTTATAAAAGTATAAGCACATATTTTACATGTTAAATAATTGTAGCATGTGCGCAGAATAGCCCTCACTTTATGTGCAGAGGCAGGTGTTTTATAAAGTTCATTGTTGTATGTGCATATCTTGCTTATGAAAATACCTACTTGTGCGCATCCTTCCAAGCACTCTTCTCAGCTACCTTCCACCAGTTGGCCCATACCTTCACCAGTTCACCCACAACCTTTACCAGTTCACCCACATGCTCCACCACTTGCTCCTGACCCTTTTTTGTCTGCAGACAAAAAAGAAGCCATAAGAATATAAGAAGTGCCATGCTGGATCAGTCCAAGGTCCATCGAGCCCAGCATCCTGTCTCTGACAAAAGCCAATCCAGGTCACAAGTTCTTGGCAGATCCCATTAACTAGATCTAATTGCTGCTACTCACTCCCAGGAATAGCAATAGCTTTCTTTAGTCCTGCGATTCTCGACTGGTGTTTCGCAACACATCAGTGTGTCACCAAGCACCGGCAAGTATGTTGCATACTCCTGCTGGCCCAGCTGCTCTTCTCTTCCCCTCCAGCCAGAGTGAGTGCAGATATTTAGCCTGTCAGCATGGTCATGGAGGTGACTGATGTGTGTGTGTGTGAGAGAGATTGGTGAGGGAGGTGACTGGTATGCATGTGTGAGCGAGAAAGATTGATCAGAGAGAGGCTAGTTAGGGAGGTGACTGCTGTGAATATAAGAGAGAGAAACTGGTCAGGGAGAAGACTGGCATGCATGTGAGAAAGAGAGAGAAATTGGTCAGGGAGGTGTCTGGTGCGCATGTAAGAGAGAGAAACTGGTGAAGGAGATGACTCTCTGTGTGTGTGAGGGAAGTGACACTATGTGTGAGAGACTGGTAAGAGAGTTGACTGGTATATGTGAGAGAGAGACTGTGTGAGAGAGTGGTGAGAGGTATCTGTGAGAGAGACAGAGACTAGTGAGGGAGGTGACTGTAAGAGAGAGACTTGTCAGGGAGGTATCTGGTGTGCATGTGAGAGAGAGAGAGAGACTGGTCGGGGAGCTCACTGGTGTGTGTGTGTGTGTGTGTTTGTGTATGTGAGAGAGAGAGAGATTGAAACTAGTTGGGGAGCTGACTGGTGTGTGTGTGTCTGTGTTTAAAAGAAGCAGAGAGACTGGTATTGGGCCTTAAGGAAGAGGATCATGAGGACAGAGCTTCAGTAGCCCCTATTGCTTCTGATGTGTGCTACTGGCCTGCAAGGAAAAGGAGTAGGAAAGTTGCTGGAAAGGGTAAGTTAAGGTGGCTTTTTAAGTTTATTTTTCTTGATTGACTGCCATTTTAATTATTAGGTATTATGTGATATATTTGCTGTTTCGAAATATTGGTATTTGGATAATTTTAAATAATTTGTATGAGTTTATAACTATTGTATATTATTCTATTCATTAGTTGTTTTGAAACATGTATTATCTTTATTAGTATAGTTTTACAATTATTTGATATTATTATTATTATTATTATTTTATAGTTCTTGAGGAATGTATAAACAGATATGTGCCGACAAAATCTGAAATGGAAACAACAAGAAGCCAAACTCTGTATGCAGTGCAACAATGGAAAAACAAAAACATTTATCGTTATGGTCTCTTTATTCTGTATTTGGTGAGGGTCTGTGTTTTGCATGTGTGACCCAGGTAAGGGTATTCTGTAAGCTTGTAGTTTCTGGGTAGGGATCTATAGCAGCTTGGCTTGTTCTGTTTTCCTAATAAGAGGGGCACTGGTGTTTAGGGCCTGGTTTAATATTTGTAGTGTTGCCATTTTATAGGTTGGGTTGTTGCTGTTTGAGTGCATTCCATAATGCAGGTGTAACTGTGTGCGGATTAGTTTGTGTGTTTTATTGCAGATCCTGGTACTATGTTAGGTGATACTTTCATAAGTTTCTATTCCAATTTCTCTCTCCATATTTATAATTTGTGCTCTTTCTATATTTGGTGAAGGTCAGTTCTATGTGTGTGACTGAAGTATTTTATTACCATGTAGGCATTTGTATCAAACTTGTTTATTGTGTTTTCTCAATAGGACATGAATTGGTGGTGAACTGCTGTCTTTTCATAAGAAAGGCTATTGCACCTGGTAGTAGGGAGAATTTGTGTTGCTGTTACTGAGATGACCCCAGAATATCTTTTTTTTTGTATGGTGGGCTGTACAGGGAAAGTGCTAGTTCTGCTCTGTATCCATTGTTGGGGATCAGGGGGCTCCTGTGAATGTAGAGTGCATGTTTATTTTTAGTCCTGTGAGTCATGTGTTCAGTGTGTCATACATGTGTATGACACACTGTGTCTGAAAAGGAAAAAGGTTGAGAACCACTGCTTTAGTCTACCTGGCTAATAATGTGTTATGGGCTTTTCCTCCAAGAGTTTGTCCAAGCCTCTTTTAAAACCTCACTATACTAGTCGCCTTGATCACATCCTCAGGCAACAGATTCCACAGCTTGACAATACGCTGAGGGAAAAAGGTACTTTCTAGGATCTGTTTTAATTCTGTTGGTTGTTAATTTCATGAAGTGTCCCATTGGTGTAGAATTATTGTATTTACCCATTCCATCCCACTCATGTCACTTCTTAGCCATCTTTTTTTCCAAGCTGAAACATAGAAACAGAGAAAATACAGCAGAAATGGACCAATGGTCCATCCAGCCAGCCCAGCAAGCTTCTCATGGTAATATCTGCCATGCCGTGCAGGTTATCATGCATCAGTCAGGTTACCCCATGCATCAGTCAGTTTTGCACAGCCTCTCATTACAGAAGAGATGTTCCACACCCTTTATCATTTTTGTCACCCTTGTCTGCACCTTTTCTAGTTCTCTTTTTCTTGAGATGGAGCAACCAAGGCTGCACACAAGGCAGTGTCCAGTGATTTAAGAGGTTTTAGAGTATTATTTTAGCATTTAATTGTTTTATAGGATATATTTTTATTAGTTACTTCAGGACTTTATGTGAAGTTATTTAAGGATTTATTTTGTAATGTTTGATCTATTTTATGACAAATTTATATCTGTTTTATTGTAAACTACTTTGACTGTATTAGCAGTATATAAGTAATTTTGAAATAAATACAGTACAATTGCACCATGGCTCGATTCAGAGGCAATATGATATTTTCTCTTTTATTTTCCATTCTATTCAGGATCATTCCTAGGATTCTATTTGCCTTTTTGACTGTGGACGAGCACTGAACAGAAGATTTAAACATATTGTCCACAAGGACTCCAAGGTCCTTTTCCTGGGTGGTGACGCCCAATGCAGAACCCAGCATCGTGTACCTGTAGTTGGGATTATTTTTCCCTATGTGCATCACTTTGCACTTTTCCACATTAAACTGCATTTGCCATTCAGTTACCCAGTCTCCTAATCTCACAAGGGCCTACTACAATTCATCATAATCAATACTTGTGTTAACAACACTGAATAATTTTGTATTATTTGCAAAGTTGATCACCTCACTGGTCGTTCCATTTTCCAGATCATTTATGAATATGTTAAACAGCACAAGTCCCAGTACCAATCCCTGTGATACTTCACTTACAGCCTTTCTCCGTTTTGTGGAAACTGGCCATTTAGCCCTATTGTCTGTTTCTAGTCTTTTAACAGATTAGCAATCCACAACAGAACACTGCATCCTATCCTATGACTTTGCAATTTCCTGTGGGGGTCTCTCACGAAGGACTTTGTTAAATGCTTTCTGAAAGTCCAAATACACTATAGCAACCGATTCACCTTTATCTATATGTTTATTTACATCTTTTAAAAATTCTAAAAGATTGGTAAGGCAAGACTTCCCTTTGCTAAAACCATACTGACTCTTCGCCATTAAGCCATGTCTATATGGCCAGTGATTTGGTTTTTAAGAAGGGCTTCTAATATTTTGCCTGGCACCGACATCAAGCTCACCAGTCTATAGTTTCCCGGATCACCCCTGGAGCCCTTTTAAAAGTCAGATTTAATAGCCAGAACTTGATTAGTAGGTATAAAAGCATACACACATGTTTAATGATACCAACGTGCATGTACTTGCAAACCCTACCCTAGAACACCCTGAAAATGCTCTCTTACACACATACTTTTCCATGTGGCGACAGTCCTAGAGTTGCCAACTGGCTCCAGATTTTCAGGACAGGTTGATCCAGTCCTGGTTTTACCCCCCCCCCCCCCCCCCCCCCCCCGGCATGCAAGTACTTACAGTCTTGCTTTCTGTAGGGAATGCAATAGGGAAATCAGAATATGTCCCAGCATGCAATGGGGTAAAACCAGGACTGGATCAACCTGTCCTGAAAATCTGGAGCCATTTGGCCACCCTAGACAATACACATGAACTCCCATCCTTCTGAAAATGCACTTACCACACACAGAGGTTACTTATGCTCATATATGCTGATTTTATGCATACAAACTCTACACCATTCTTTGAAAATTCCCCACCCCTCCCTTATTTTATTCATCCACCCACACATCTTTTCACTGGCTGCTCAAGGCAACTTACATACAAATGCATAGGTATTTCCCTGTCCCCAGAGAGGCCTATTTACTAATCATTTTGCCTGGACACAAAATGGGAGAAAACCTTTAGTAAATGACCCCCTAATTTTGTACCTGAGGAAATGGAGAGGAAAATGACTTTGCCCTAGGTCACAAGGGACATTAGTAGGATCTGAATGCTGGCTTCCCTGCTTCATAGCCTGCTCCTATAAGCACTGGGCTACTCCTACAAGCTGCGAGTAATCAAAAGCTTGTAGGCTACTCCTACAAGCTGCGGGTAATCAAAAGAATGAAACCACTCCTACACTTTCATGACTTCAGAACAGTCCTACAATCCGTAATATTCTCCAAGATAGATTATTGCAACTCTATCTTGCTAGGTCTCCCGTCCTCATCCATCAAACCACTTCAGATGCTCCAGAATGCTGCAGCCAGAATCCTAACAAATTCCAGAAGAAGAGACAACATCTCGCCCATTCTAATAAATCTTCACTGGCTGCCAATACACTACAGAATCCTACACAAGTCCATCACCATCATCCATAAATCCATCCACTCCCAAGCCCCTCTCAACCTTCAAATCCCCCTCAGACTACATACATCATCCAGACCCATCAGAGAAGCCTACAAAGGATCCCTGACTGTTCCCCCGACTAAATCTACACTCCATATAGCACTCAGAAATCAGGCCTTTTCTACAGCGGGCCCCTCTCTTTGGAATACCTTACCACCCGATCTTAGACTTGAACCTTGCTTATTAACATTCAGAAAAAGGCTTAAGACTTGGCTATTTAAACAAGCCTTTCCCGAGTCTAATATCCATTGAGAGACCTTACTGCACAATGTAACTAATATCCATAAAGAGACATTACAGCACAATGTAAAGAATTCTCCTCTGTAAAGACTCTATTATTCTTGTCTATTCTTGTCTCCTTCCTCCCCCAGTTCCAACAACCCTGTTATATTGTAACTTTTTGCTTCCTCTGCACTTGTTAATAGAACAAATTTATTGCACCCCCTGTTATTTGTAAACCGACATGATATGATTGTATCATGAATGCCGGTATAGAAAAGCTTTAAATAAATAAAAATAATATGTTCAAATAATATTCAGTCTATATTTACAGTCTTTCTTATTTTAGAATATTTTGAAACCAAAAAACCTAAGCCATCGTCTAAAAAGACAAGTAGAAAAAGTATGAGCCAATAAAATATAACAAAAGTAAAATGGCACTCTCTTAAAATACATCAAGGTACCTCTGCTAAAAAAAAAAACAAA
Source organism: Rhinatrema bivittatum (assembly GCF_901001135.1). Classification (NCBI taxonomy): domain Eukaryota; kingdom Metazoa; phylum Chordata; class Amphibia; order Gymnophiona; family Rhinatrematidae; genus Rhinatrema; species Rhinatrema bivittatum. The sequence goes on from NC_042623.1 coordinate 149,130,856, forward strand.
AAAAAAAACTCTCTCCATAAATAAAATGAGGGAACCAGCGCAAAGAAAACATAGGGAAGAAATATGCTCTACAGTTAAAGAAAAAAGACATAACTCAATGTACACCCTAAGACCAATTAGTGACAACATTGTAAGGAAGAAAATAAAGAAAATCAATACAACTTAAACCTTAGATAATGGTGAAGGGGAAACAGAGATAGGAGTGTCACTAAAGAGGGTTCCTACTACATTCTGGATCTTATCTTTCAAAAAAGTCAAAACCTGGTCAAAGAATATACAGTTATTCTCCTTGTAGCTTACATAGCCAGGATGCTTTAGGAAGACCTGGGCCCCTATAGGTAACATCGCTTGGCATAAAGTGAAAAACTGGAGTACTGCAGGAGATAGCAGGTAAGATAAACATTTTCTGGCCCAGAAAAAGGGAGTCCTTTAAAAAAAAAAAAAAAGAGTTTCGGAATCCAGTTCCTGTCAGAGTGGAGAACTAAACTTCTCAGCATTGTGCCCTTTCCCAAGATTTTCTGAGTCAGGTCTATAAACACCTAAGTGGTAACTTCAGCCAGTGCACCCCTGAATTAAGGATCTAGGCTTCAAACTAGGCAAAGAAAATGCCTTAGAAATTGGGGCAATGTATTATTTGGGGACTGAAAAAGATGAATTTTAAAAGCCGGGCGTGCCCCAAAATCAGGAGATGGGTACCCACCTAGCACATGTGCGTGTCCGCCTGGTTTTATAAGCCCCTCACATGCGTGCACAAGTACCCATGAGCAAATATCTCGCATTGGGGAAAAAGAGGATGGGGATGGGCACACACGTAGCACCCAGGTGCACATTGAGTTATGTGCACCTGGGTGCGTGCCCCGGTATATTTCAGCACAAAGTTACTTCTGCTATGGAGGAGGTGTCAGTCTTTATAAAACTATTTCCAGGCATCTCTGCAGTGTTTGAGAGGTCTGGGTTAACTGAGGGGAGTGCAGACTAAGGTGGGGGGGAGGGGGGGTTGGAGGGCCTAGCTCTAGACTGGGCAAACTGGTGGACAAACTGGTGAAATTGGTCATGGGCTGAACATGCGTCTGTTATAAAATTCCATCACTTGGGCATCCCAAAGCCAACTTACGCTGCTGTGAGCATACAGGCTTAAAATTAGGCGCACACATATGAGCACCAGGGATATTCTATAACATGCTAGCATATGTGCTTATCTGGCCGCATGCCCATATACACTTGTATATGAGCACCCGTGTACCCATTTAAACATTACCATCAAGGAGTCTACATAAGAAAATGTTTGAAAAGCCTCATGCAAGAATACTTAGAACCTATAGAAAATTGATAAACTGAAGGATTTTTGCTTCTGAGGCATTTTTTAAATTTTCACCATTTACAGTTTGACAGTTCGTAGGGTGAACAAGTGAGCATATACCTGTAAGAACCTGGCAGAATGTTCTTCAAAGACAATGCCTGACTAGAAACACCATCTTTTTTATGGAAACTGTTAAATCCTCAACTCTAGCACTTATCATCAGTCCTAAATTCCTCCAGTGTAATAGTAGAAATAGTCCCCAAAATACTTTGCCATTTTTCTTGTTTTTTTAGTTCAAATAAATGTTTTACAAGGCAGAATACACTTGCATGAAAACACTGCTTGGGAAGAACAAAGTCATAATAGCCAAACATTGGTCATTTGGAAAAAAAAAAAAAGGTAAAATAAATAAGAAAACCTCAAGTTATCACAAATCCTCAAAACATCATGGTGGGAGAGCCAACAAAAAAGAATAAAAATATTACAACTAAAGAAAGGGAAAAGGCCAAAGCAAGCCCAAGCATAAATCATTCAAAATCAAGTATTAACAGATGTTAATAAAATATATCCCCATCCCCTACCCTCCTGAATTAGAACTTTTCTCTGCAGAGGACTCAAGCTGGCTTTGCCCTTGAGGAAGGCTATTAACTGGTCAGAGTCCAGAAAACAAAGTTATTCCCCCGATATCTGATTAGGCAATAACGGGGACATTTTAAAACAAAACTGGCCCCTAAGGAGATGATTTCCTGTTTTAGAACTGAAAACATTTTCCTCCTAATCCCAGTGTCCCTCTGGACATCAGGATACACTTGAACCCATAAATAAATCATCTTTATGCAAAAAAAAATGCTTCAAAGTATCTCAATTTGTATCTCTCTTTAGAATAAAAGTAGTTAAGAGAGTAGTCCAAATCACGTGTTCTTCCAACCATGTCTTAAGAATTTGAGTGAGATTTAAACTGTCCAATAAAAGTTGACCTTCTCTCACCACTTCCTGGTTCCCTTCTGACAGGCTAGTTGATGACAATTAACAGTAGACTTTAAGAAAGGGGGGTATAGTTTTCTCAGGGAATTTCAATACTTTGGCCATATACCTCTTGACCATTGCAAAAGGTGAAAGGCTGACCACAAGGGGAAAACTATTTTTCCTGGCTATATTTTCCAAATAACAATTTTTTAAAAAGGCCTATTCCAAACATGGCCAAATCCTATCACTTCAGGGCCTGTATACAATTAGGAATTTCCTTTAGCACAGTTTTTAAGACAAAAGTATGGTCTCCAACTCCTTAACCAAATTAGATATTGAATCAAAATGACCTGTTAGTGTTGCCTTCATCCTGGCAACCTCCAGTCATATCCTACAAGGTGATATTCCAAGAAATAGGTAAGATACTTTTATTTTTCTCCATTCTAATAACAAACAGCAAAATCCCATTGTCAGCCACCTAGTTAGTGATTCCTGGGTGCTCCAGGGATCTGTTCAGGGGTGGATTGGCCTATCGGGGGATCGGGCATCCCCCGGTGGGCCGATCGCTCCAGTCACGTGGTCTGCCGTGCACGGCCGTGACAGAGCCGCGCTCGGCAGACCACGTGACGTGTCCTGGGCCGGCCTGGGCGGCGAATATCCGGGCCGGTTCGACATCGTGAGTCCGCCGCTGGATCTGTTCCTCCTGTCGCAGAAGCAGGTAATAATAACTAGAGATGTGAATCGTGTCCTCGATCGTCTTAATGATCGATTTCGGCTGGGAGGGGGAGGGAATCGTATCGTCGCCATTTGGGTGTTTAGAGTATCGTGAAAATCGTTAAAATCGTGAACCGGCACACTAAAACCCCTTAAAACCCACCCTGACCCTTTAAATTAAATCCCCCACCCTCCCGAACCCCCCCCCCCCAAATGCCTTAAATTACCTGGGGGTCCAGCGGCGGTCCGTAGCTAAATCGGGGGAAGGGGGAGGGCAGGAAAACCGGCACACTAAAACCCCCTAAAACCCACCCCAACCCTTTAAATTAGTGTGCCGGTTTTCCTGCCCTCCCCCTTCCCCCGATTTACGATTTTTTGACGATAAATCGGGGGAATTGGTATTGTATCGTGGCCCTAACGATTTTTGACGATTTAAAATATATCGGACGATATTTTAAATCGTCAAAAAACGATTCACATCCCTAATAATAACCACCAGCAGGACCCTAGCTCTGGCCTGGAAGTATTCCATCACAGGCTAATATCAAGGTTATAGCCTCACATACTGCCAGCACTACCTGCTTTCCCCCCGCACCCAAGCATCTGGGAAAGACTGCCAAGAAGAAAAGAAGCAGGTGGAAGCTCTTACAGGAAACGATGGAGGAGAGCAAGCTTCAGGATTCCCTCAATGGTCATCCCGGCTGATGACCCCCACCCTAATGCCATTGACCCAGAAACAACAAAGGCATTCGAAGGTCCCACAGCATTACCAACAGAAGTCTGCAATAGCACAAATACAAACCTTTCCTTTCGCTCAACCATTTCAAGGGAGAAACAAACACACTCGGGGACTACAAACAGAAGTGAACAAAAGCTTGAACAAGAGTATTTGTGAGTTCTGCCGCCATCTTGGTTTCCCCTAACAGTCTTTTAAGTTCATTTTGTTTTCTTCTTATTCTGCTACTCTAATTACTCTACAGTAACTCCAGCTTGTCTTCATCACTGAAATGCGACATACTTAATAAAAAGATGGTGCAATATCATTTGCAGAACAAACTTGTAAAAATTACCTCTTACAGATAATCCGCATGCATTTTTATGTAAAAATGTAAACTATGAATATATAATATTTAAATATTCCAGTTTTCTGTGGTTGGGTAAGAAAAATATTCTATTTTTATGTATTTTGGAGTGGAAGAAGGATGTCAGCTATTTATATATGTTCCTTACTGTATTTAAATACATGTTAAATAATCGTTTGGTGACTTGCACCACCTTTTCCTGGCAGCATTTATTTTGTGATCATCTATTTTCTCTGAGCAGCATTTGCCTTGATAAATTCCAAAAAGACGCTTGATACATCAGGTGCTTAGTGTTGATTAAAATAGTGATTCTGAAACTACAGAATCTGAGCACTCATGGGATTACAAATAAGGGTTTATCACTAAGGCATGCATGTCCTAATGGGCGTTGTGCTAATGTCTATATTTAATGCCTGTTAATGCTCATTAATGTTGTCCTAACTAACTCCCAAGTACTTAGCACTTTAATGTGCGATAATTGCATGCATGTTAGTGTTATCTCCAGTTTTCCACTGGTAACAGTAATGTGCTTACAAACAGGGCTAAACTGTATAGTTTTTAAAACTTTATTTTTCTATCAATTTAACACATTTAATCAAGACGATACCTTGTAAGAGAAAACAAAGAAAGCATCCAGAAAAAAAAGTCTTCTCAAAGCAAATTTGATTATTAAAAATTATTGGCCTAGCAAGAAAGCTTGCCTGTTTTAGAAAAACAGCCGCATGGTCAAGTTTCAATCTTGGACGAACACAAAGGTGACAAGCAAAGTTCCCCTGCATTTTCCTTCTCCTTCAGAAGTCCTCTCCAGGAATCCATGAGGTCAAAATGATCAACCAACAGATGACCTTCATCTTGAGGGACTCCCTATTCACCTGAGCACTTACCAGATGGCAAGAGGTAAGCCCTACTAATGAGCAGGAGAGCCTCAGAGAGGACTCTCTGTACCTCCAAGGCATATCTTTTAACAGAATCAAGCAGGGACTTGGTGTAAACTTTGAGGAAGATAATCGCACCAACATTCAGGTGTCTAGCATAGATCTTTAGATTTTCAATCTGTGCAGTACAGTGCTGTCCTTCAACAGTGCCATCTGGGTGGCAGACATCCACTAATGCATTGATCCAGGTGCTCTATATTCTCCACCTGGCTTGCCAAGAAACTTTCACTAGAGTGTGTCAGCTAATGAATTTCAGTGATTAATGCAACTGCTCCAAGGAGGCTAGTAATAATATAGACCAGAGAGCACTCAGAGTTATAGGGGGAGGTTCTACCAATACACGCCTGACAGAAAGCCCAGCAAGTGCGTCCAAAGCCCCTTTGCATCAGCGATGCTTAGCAGGGGACTCTCTTGAACTCACAGTTGGTGCTGGCAGTAGAACTGATCTCTTCCAAGATCAGTTTCAGTTTCCCTTCAGATCTCTCCCCAGCAGGGTCAGATGAAGGCCAATTGATGCCCTAAGCACAGTCCACCAACAGTGCCCCCTTGGCCCTTCCATTGCTGAACTGGCGAGACTTTAAGACTCAGTACGTGCTGAAGGTGAATTAAGAGATTAAAATTCAGTTTTATTCCAGGCCAGACCTCACAACTATATTAAATATAAACTTTTTTTTATTTAATACTAAATAGCATCAAGCAATGTAAGGAAATTATTTACTTATAACTAGGGGGGGGGCAACAGAAAACATGCAAATTTTCGACACTCTGTGGTACTCTTGGTTTGAGCAAAATAAGCGCGTGCATAGAGCACATGTTATAAAATAGCTGGACTGCATGCACATGCGCCCACAATTTTAAGTGCATGCATGCCTATCTTTATTTTATTATTTGCACATCCTCCATAGCAGAAGTAAAGTTACGCAGCAGGGGAACCCAGCGCGCACCTGTGAGTGTAAGTATGTCTTCTCTAATTTGAGGTTAAAATCCAGGAATGCCCATGCCCCGCCCAGACCATGCCCACACCCCGCCCCTTTTTTGGGGGACTTTTCGTTTGTGCACGTGGAAGATATGCACTTACTTAGGCGGCTTTTAAAATCCGCTCAGCGCCCGACATATTTTGCGAATCTCCCAGTTTTGGTGCATCGGGCTTTTAAAATTCACCTTTTAAGAGAGAATTCTCTCCTTGCTTTTTGCTGCCAGTGACACAGTGGGGAGAGAGAGGGGCAGGTGGAGCGCCAGGGCTTAAAGAGATATCCACATCCTGCAGTGAGGCAGCTCAGATCTCTCTCTCTCTCTCACTCCAGCAGACTCTTCCTACACATTTCCCAATGCACCTATCCAAAACCCCATAATCTTCATCTGCTAGGCAGGTTCTGTGAAGCAGGGCGAGTGGCGGGCGGCAAGGTTGGGGGGAGGTCGCCTGACTTTACGTTTATGCTTTACTATAATAGAAAGTAAAAAATGAGGCAGCTTAAGGTGGAGCGCTTGACAACACAGCCTCTCGGAAAATCACCATCCTGGATCCCTTATATTTTTATTCTAATGGGCTTAAAATAACCTAAAACATTTAACATGGGCCACCAAAGGCAGGAAAATTAACTACACCTCCGGAACTGTATTAAACTATGCCACTGGTGGCCTGCGTTAACGCATGCCACTGGACCGGAAAATGGCCCCGCTGAATGACCCTCATGGAGATGGGCTTTCAAGCTCCCCTTCAACCCCCTCCCTGACCCTTCCCTCCCCTCCTCCACCTCACAAGAAAGAAAGAAGGTGAAAGTGTCAGCAGTACCATTTTGGATTTGGCACCACAAGTCATAGGAGGGAAGTTTCCTCCCTCATGCCAGGAAAGATTCAGAAGAACCTTGAAGGCCTATTTTGGGGGGGGGGCTATTTGGGGGGGCCAGGTCATTGGGCTGAGGGGTCGCATGCAGCATGGGTTCAAGGAGGACTAAAGGCCCAAGCTCCTTCAGTGAGGAGTGGGGGAGGTCCCCACACCCTAACCAGCTCTTTCACTGGGGGGACTTGAAACCTAGTATGCAAATCACAGCAGCGTTACCATGGCTGCACTGCTTTAACATGAACAGGGAAATGTTGCCCCAGTCTACATATCATTAGCTTTGTACATCAGACCTTAAATCCCTATCGGGTGAATTTTAAAAGCCTGATGCAGGCATTCAATTAGGGGATGCGCGAATATGTCAGGCTGGCGCATGCCGAGTGGATTCTAAAAGCCGCCCCGATACGCGCACAAATAAAAAGTTAACAAAAAGGGGCAGGGGGATAGGCATGGGGTGGGCCATTTCAAGTCCTGGCCAAGAGATGAGAATGTAAATACTTATGCTCATTGGGCGCACGCCGGGTCCCCTGCCGCGTAACTTTACTTCTGGTATGAATGATGTATAAGCGATAAAACAAGAAAATCTAGGCAGTTTTGCAGTGTTTTAAAGGTCGGGGCTAACAAGGGGGAAGGAAGGCTATTAAACTAGAGGAGTTGGAAGATCTGTCCGTGAACTGGGAATGAACTGGTTTCAGTGGCTGTGGCGTCGGTGTGCATCCCTTTTAAAATCCCCCAACTTTTGTGGTAGAAGCGGGATTTGCGCACATAGGCGAATACCCACTTGAAATTGAGCACACGTGTGCACAGCTAGGCTATTTTATAATTTGCATGCGTACATGCATGTACGCATATATACATATATGTTATATACTGCGTCCCTGGGCATGGGCCGATGAACACGTGCACAGATGTGCCCATGCTCCGGTGTGAAAGTTACCATCCCTGTATTGCTGGCACTAAACGTTCAAGAAAAAGATATAGAGCCCTATGCATTAAAGCTTAGTTTGCACACTAACAGCCTTATTTTCCAATAACGCATTAGGGGGCGTTACCAATGCAAATGAGGCTTCTTTCGCGCAGTGGGGAAACATCACATGCGGCGATGTTTTCGCCATTCATGAAAACATTAGCACTGCACGAGAGAGAGAGAGAGAGAGAGAGAGAGAGAGAGAGAGAGAGAGAGAGAGAGAGAGAGAGAGAGAGAGAGAGAGAGAGAGAGAGAGAGAGAGAGAGAGACTTACTATAGTGCCTATGCCCTACATAGGTATTTGAATCCCTATGGGAGGGCTACCTACTAACTCGGGGTGGGGATTAGGTATGAGCGTCGGGGGTTGGGGGCCACTTTCGCATTCCACATGAGACCTACGGACAGAACAGTGGTCTCTATTGCAGATTTGCTGGCCGTCGGAGTGAGGACGCTCACTCCAAGAAGTGGTTTGGCCAACGTTCTCTCTACCTAGCTTGATGGAAACTCTACCTGGGCAACAACATGCTAGGTGGAGAGAATGTTGGCCAAATCTCCTCTTGGAGTGAGCGTCCTCACTCCGACGGCCAGCAAATCTGCACTAGAGACCACTGTTCTGTCCGTAGGTCTCATGTGGAATGCGAAAGTGGCCCCCAACCCCCGACGCTCATACCTAATCCCCACCCCGAGTTAGTAGGTAGCCCTCCCATAGGGATTCAAATACCTATGTAGGGCATAGGTACTATAGTAAGGTTCTCTCTCTCTCTCTCTCTCTCTCTCTCTCTCTCTCTCTCTCTCTCTCTCTCTCTCTCTCTCTCTCTCTCTCTCTCTCTCTCTCTCTCTCTCTCTCTCTCTCTCTCTCTCTCTCTCTCTGGCATGTGCTAAATAGAGTAGCATGCTCTCTTCCTACTATATATACTAAAATGTAACACCCATATTGGAGCAGATGTTATCTTTTTAACTTACATGTTATTTCAAGGGCTCAGCTAACAGCATGCATTTAGGGTTACTAATGAAGGAGAAGGAGTAGAAGTGTATCCCAGTAGGTAGACCAGTAGGCTGAAAGCCAAGGTTAAATCCTAGTTCTCCTTCTGATGTTCCTTGTGACCTTGGTCAAGTTACTTCATCCTCCATTTCCTCCTGTACAAGTTTTGGGCTTGATTTACTAAAGCCTTCTTAGTAATAGTATCGCTGTTATGGAATGCCTTTCCACTGAATCTGTACTCTATTTCAGATTTTGTAAGCATTTAAAGGCATTTCTGTACCAGGAGGCTTTTAATGTTACAGAAGGGTAGGCACTCAGGCATAAATGTAATGCAGTAAACATTTTTGTTATATAAGGACATAAGATATGCAATACTGGGTCAGAGTGAGGGTCCATCAAGCTCAGTATCCTGTTTCCAACAGTGGTCAATCCAAGTCACAAACAGTAAATACATCCCTTGCTGCTAACGCCCAGGGATAAGTAGTGGCTTTCTCCAAGACTGTTTGGTTAATAACAGTTTATCGACTTCTCCAGGAACTTGTTCAACCCTTTTTTAAACCCAGCTATGCTAACTCCCCTTACCACATCTTTCAGCAATGAATTCCAGAGCTTAATTGTGCGTTGAGTGAAAAAGAATTTTCTAGAATTGGTTTTAAAAATGCTATTTACAAACTTCATGGAGTGTCCATTAGATTTTGTAATTTTTGCAAGAGTAAATAACTGATTCACATTTACCAACTCTATTTTCTCATGATTTTATAGACTTCTATCATATCCCTCGTCAGCTGCTCTTCTCCAAGCTGAACAGCCCTAACCTCTTTAGCCTTTCCGCATAGAGAAGCCATTTCATCCCCTTTATCATTTTAGATGACTTTCTCCGTATCTTTTCCAGTTCAGCTACATCTATTTTGAGATGTGGGGACTTGAATTGCAAACAGTATTCAAGGTGCAGTCTCACTATGGAGAGATACAGAGGGCCGGATTTTAAAAGGGTTACGCGCGTAAGGTATGCGCGTAAGCCTTTTAAAACCCCCCTGCACATGCCGAGCCTATTTTGCATAGGCTCGGCAGCGCGCGCAAGCCCCAGGATGCGCATAACTCCCGGGGCTTGCAAAAAGGGGCGGTCAGGGGCGTGGCCAGGGGCGTGGTTTAGGATTGGGGGCATGTTCGGGGGCGTTTGGGCGGTCCGGGGCGTGGCCGAGTGCCTCGACACAGCGGCTTGTGTCGGGGCCTGCCGCACCGGCGCGCGTAAGTTACTACTGCCCGGAGGCAGATAAAGGTAGGGGGGGTCTAGATAGGGCCGGAGGGGTGGGTAGGTAAGGGAAGGGAGGGGAAGATGCGAGGGGATGGAAGGAAAGTTTCCTCCGTCGCCGCTCCGATTCAATGTTCTCTCAACCTAACATGATGGACTCTCTACCTGGGTAACATCAAGCTAGGTTGAGAGAACATTGCACAAATCTCATCTTTGGGTGAGTTTCCTTACTCCGAAGGTCATCAAATCTTCACAAGAAAACACTGTTCTGTTCGTACTTCTCACTTTGAATGTCAAAGTGGCCCCTAACCCCTACACTAATACCTAAACCTCACCTCGAGTTACTAGGTGGGCCTCCTATAGAGATATAAATACCTACCTAGGATGAGGGCATAATGGCTATTCTCTCTCTCTCTCCCTCTCTCCCTCCCTCTCCCCCATGGTTGTTGGTAGGGCTCTGACAGGCTCCTCTCCAGGAGCTTGCAACACACAAATGAAAAAGGCAATATGGCTTCACAAAACTATGAGACTTGGTGTTAAAGGTGCTTAACACATACAAAAATGCCATATAGCACATTGATAAATGACCCCCCCCCCCCCTTAGATTATAAGCCCTTTAGGAAAGGGGCCTGCCAACTACACTATAATTTTTAACTTACCTTGTGCTCAGATTTTGAAAAGCAACTAATCAAATCAAAATCCAGAAGGAGCTGTTAGAGATGTCAAGGAAGGTGTGGAGTGGAGGTCAGAGAAGAGAGAGAACAAACATCAACACATACTTGAGCATTTAAAAAAAATTACACATGTATTTGGACAAAAAAATGTATTTTCAAATCAGAAATACACTGAAGATAACTATTTTGCAAACATTCATATACATTATATGACACAAAATGTTGTATCTATTGCAAATAAAGGCCCATCTAAGAAGTCCCAATTAAATGCTATGATTTTTATGAAACATTGCACTACATGTATTCTATTCCATGCTTGGTCTCAGGTAGTAAGAACAGTAGTGACAGGGCTGCAATAGTTGAGCCAAAACATCCCCCACAGAAGGCATCAAGTGAAAAATAAGAGGGATGTTCATGAAGCAGTCTCTTCTAACTCAAGGTTAGATGCCTCTCTCCAGCCCCTCCACCTCTGACTTGTGGCCCTCTGAGGCATGTATAGAATGGATGTCCAGAAGAGATGACAGCAGCTTCATGGAATGTGGTTCACCTGAACTTGTGTGACGGTGTATTTACTTATTTATTATTTTATTATTTTGGATTAGTTGCCAGAGGATGTGGTAAAAGCTATTAGTGTAGTAGCATTTAAAAATGTTTTGGACAAGTTCCTGGAGGAAAAGTCCATTAACCATTATTAAAGTTCCAGAAATCCCCTGCTTATTCTTGGGATAAGCAGCTTGGAATCCATCTACCCCTTGGGATCTTGCCAGATACTTGTGACCTGGCTTGGCCACTGTTGGAAACAGGATACTGGGCTTGATGAACACTTGGTCTGATCCAGTATGGCAAGTCTTATGTTCTTATGTTCTTAGTTCACTGGATTTTTCACCCACTCGATTATTTCCTCTTGGTGAAAAACATAATAAAGGCCCATCACAACCAAAAACATACAATATAAATCACAAGGTAAAACAAATCAACATAAAGGCATAACTTGTTTTCTTGTGCATGGCGATGGCCATTGCTGTCATTGCTACAGTTAGTCTGTCCAAAGACAACTAGAGGTATTCTGAGGCTTCAGTGTGAACATTTGTCATCATGCAGTTGTTGCCTTAACACTAGAGTTTGCATGTAGAGGGGGGAAATGGTTGGATGCTGGACTGGCATATTTCCCTTTCTGTCATCAATGGGGTGGATGTGTCAGGTCTTGCTGAAATTCATTCGGATGTTAGTTCTTCTACTCCTTGGCAAACATCTGAGGGGTGTGCTTTTGGTCTGGTTTTTTCTCTCCTGGAAGTCTTTAGGGATGTGAATCGTGTGCCCGATCATCTTAACGATCGGGTTCGGCTGGAGGGAGAAAAAAATCTGATCGGTGGAGATGTGAATAGGAATTGGTTCCGATTCACATCGTAAATTTTTTTTTAGTGAGGCCTGACCCTTTAAAATTGACCCCTTACCTTCCCCCACCCTCCCAACACCCCCCCCCCCCCCGCCAAACTTTTTACGAGTACCTGGTGGTCCAGTGGGGGTGCGGGGACCAAGCAGGAGATCGGTCCCCGCGCCCCCACTGGACCACCAGGTACTCGTAAAAAGTTTGGGGGGGGGTTCGGGAGGGTGGGGGAAGGTAAGGGATTAGTTTTATAGGGTCGGGGTGGGTTTAGGGGTTGTTTTGGTGTGCCGGTTTTCCCGCCCTCCCCCCAAATAACTCCCATTAGTGGACACTAACGGGAGTAATGATGTTTCACGATAAATCGGGAAAATGTATATTGTATCACGCACTCTAACGATTTTTGACGATTTAAAAAATATCGGACGATTTTTTTAAATCGTCAAAAAACGATTCA